>NC_140167.1:42987159-43159175 GCF_963971535.1 Notolepis coatsorum
AGGAGAGAGAGAGCGAGGGAGGGAAAAAGGAGGAAGGGAGGGTAAGGAGTATGCGTGAATGTGTGTGTGTGTGTGTGTGTCTGTTATTGTGTACATGTCTGTGTGTATGTGTGTCTGTTTATACATTTGTGTGTCTGTGTGTGTGTCTGTTCAGCAGTATGAGAATAGAAGGGGCAGGTCCTCTCAGCAGTGGGCGCTCAGCCCTATCTGGACTCTACCCGATGAAGCACTTCCTTTTTCTTTTTCATTTGCAGCAGAGTGAAGTCGCCGTAATTTAATTTGGCTGTGAAGCAAAAAGGCCCTCCGGGTTGTTTGGCCTGCGTCTGGACAGACCATCCCTCTTTAGAGGCAGCCAGCATTGTGAGGAAGGGGCTCCTCCACAGCTGCAGCATCCTCTTCCTCCTCCTCTTCTCTCCCTGACCTCTCCAGACCAAAGGGAGTCCATCATATCACACACTTATTTATTTATTTATTCATTGTATTCATTGTCAACTCTGTGAAAAATAATCTACTTTGCCCACTGAAAAATGTCTCTGTGTGCATGTGTGTGTGTGTTCCACATTGAGATCTTTGATCAGATCTCTGCTGTAGCTCAGTTCAGCTCTACTACCTGCCTGTTCCACTTCCTGTTTGAAGTGAGGAGGACATCTTGAGGACATTATTAAAATAATAACAACAAAATCTTCTGTCTGGGTGTCGATGGAAACTTCAGGCGTATGAGGGTTTCTCTTACAAGGAGAATCTGTGTGTTTACAAGCTCAAACAGTTTACATATAAACTCCGGAAGGCTGAAGGCATGTTTCAGTGTATGTAAAAAATAACACAGCTAAGCGTTAATTCTCTAAACTAAGGAAGTATCAAAACTGCTTGGCTTTCACTACTAGATAACTTCCAGAGAACATTGTGAGCGCAGACACAACCTGGCAAGCAGTGCGACGGGCATGGCGTGAGTTGCATTTTCCATAATTCAATAAAACCAAACAGCATGTGGTCTGACAGGATAAAACAAATCCAGCACACTTTGAAGATGAGCATACAAATCCTTCCTTGAAGTTGTATTTGTGCATGGCGTGCATGTGCATGTGTGTTAAAAGTGTGTGTGTGTGTGCACGCATTTGATTCGATTAATTTAGCAGACGGGACACACCCACACAAATGTGGTGTTGTACATGAGATTCCTTGAAGTCCCACGGATGAATCCCTGGCGGAGGTCACAGCTGCTGCGACAGAGAAGCCGAGCGGAGCCGTGCCGTCGATCAACCCTGTGCTGGACGGCCCTTTGTGGGGCGGGAGACAATGGGCCTCTGGCTGAGAGAGAGAGGGAGAGAGAGAGAGAGAGAAGAAAGAGAGAGGGAGAGAGAGAGAGGAGAGAGAGAGAGAGGGAGAGAGAGAGAGGCAGGCAACCTGAACCTGATGCAGGAAGCTCTTAAAGCTACACAAAACAAACTGCTGAGCTCCGGTATTTCCCTCCTGCTGAAAGACTATCTCCCACTGTCATTAAAGGAGGACTCAATCGGCTAATCTCCAAAGTCACTGCAACCATCGCTATCACTCCCTTTCCCCCTCCCTCCTTTCTCTTCCTCCTCCTCCTTGGTATTTCTCACCATCCCTCTCTCCTCACTCACCTCCTCCCCGGGTGGAGGGAGACCACCAATGAAATGCCATCAGATCTCTGAGGGAGCAGAGGTCACTAGACAAAAAAATGCTCTGTTTGAATGTGTTCTGTGTCGTTCTGAAAGGAAAGCCTGTGTGTTTTTTTTCTTTTGCTTGGATCGATGGGAGGTATAGTTCACGGAAAGAACTAGGCTAGGTTTTGTGGCGTGTGTTTGTGTTCAAACCAAGCACAGCAGTTAAGGTTAATCCATATTACTCCACAGAGACTGCTGAAGACCTTTCTCTTTTTTTCTTCTTTTTTTCCCCTATCCGGATATTTGTGCCAGACAGTCTGCTTAAATTAATTTCATAATGTAGAGTGGTTAATCTTGCAGAAGATTGGTATGCCGCTCAGCGTTTGTGAAATAACATTTGCAGAATGTATGTTTTCTTCCTTTTCTTTTGGTTTTACATGGTATTGAAACGCTCGGCAGGTAATCAATACCACGCCAAGGAGTGAGAGGTAAACAGTGTTTATGTGACGTGGTATGAAAGAAAACAACAAGGCAACGTACATGAGGCAAACAAACAAGAAAGCCATCCAACCTTCCCTACTGACAGTCTAATGAAAAGCCCAGAGAATGCGACATGCCCATTTGCACATGCAAACACATTACATTTTGTGTTACGACAATACATATCATTTTTGATGTCACCCACATTTGGCTGAGGCCATTTTCACCTCACGCATAATATGCTGCCAGCTATACAAATAGCACTGTTTGGAATTCAATTATCTTTTACCTCTTTCTATTTTTTTGTATCCAGGCACCCTGAAAGGGCCCCTCTCTCTCTCTCTGTGCTCTCTACTTGTGCCATCACCGAGTGGGGCTGGAAAAAATGGTATTCACCCCTCCTATTATCCCATCAAATCTGCCTGGCCGCTGTGCATGCCGGCTCATTACCTTGGTGAAAAAGCCACCTTAACCTCCATTACAAGCTGGCCCTGTAATTAATGACTTTTTAAGCTATTGAACCAAAAGCAATTAGGTTATAAAGGAGGGCTTGTTCTGCAACATGAATACCTCTCCTTTATTGGTTGCATCCTTGAAGAGGAGACGCTAACCACATGTGACAGTCATCGAAATTAAGATGCTAATGTTTCCAGTTATTTGAACTTGTCAATCAAGTTTTTTCCTCATTGTTGTGGGAGAGAGAGAGAGAGAGAGAGAGAGAGAGAGAGAGAGAGAGAGAGAGAGAGAGAGAGAGAGAGAGAGAGAAAGAGAGAGAGAGAGAGAAAACAAATGCAACAGTTCAATGTTATATGAAGGGTGAAGCTATATTCTGTGCAGTTTGTCTGTTTTGTGTGTGTTTCTGTGTGTATCCTGCAACATTTTTGTGTGCTTTAGTGTACGTGTGTGCATCTGTGTGTGTGTGTGTGTGTGTGTGTGTGTGTGTGTGTGTGTGTGTGTGTGTGTGTGTGTGTGTGTGTGTGTGTGTGTGTGTGTGTGTGTGTGTGTGTGTGTGTGTGTGTGTGTGTGTGTGTGTGTGTGTGTGTGTGTGTGTGTGTGTGTGTACTTTACTGGTACATGTGTCCGCTCAAGTATAAAGCAGAGGAAAGCAAACCAGATACAGCCTATTCCATCAACACGGCATGCCAAGCGCAGATAAGACTTCATACGACACATTTGCTCCGTATTGCTTTTAGACTCTATCGCGTGTTACCGGCGGAGGTAGACACGGGCGAGACATGTGGTCTACATTCTAATGCCTGGGAGGGTCAGACTGGCGGTCAACTGGCACATTACTCTATGTCCATGCGGGACAGGTTAGAACGCATAAGAGTAATGCTGCGGCTCATCAAAAGGTCATCTGTGGATATTAATGTGTAACTTTAACTGAAGCTGCGTGAGGGAACAGCCACGCAGGACACGATGTACTGGCAAAAGGGGATAAATAGTGCCTGCAGGCGCTGCGAGGCGAAATTATTTGGGTCATTACGGGCTAACCCCTGAGTTTTCAGCTAATAAATGAGTGCAGAATAAGCTCGTTGATATTTCCACTGGATCTGCACCAGAAGGCCATAGGATAATCCGTCGGATCTTGATCAACTTCTTGTTTTTTCATCTGATTGCTCCCAGGCACAACTGTTGACTCTTAGTATATCATCAACTCTTATTCACAAACACGGAAGCTTGCAACTGCTGCCAGATAACACCAGAATCACAGGCTAACGTTCCTTAAAGAAATTCTTTTTTAGACGCTTTTCCTAATAAAGTCAATGTAACAAAAGGTGTTGGAAATGTAATTAACTGTCCAGGCCTAAATTCATTTCCCCCTGGTTTCCAACCATAGGTTATGAACGTTGGTCTCACACAGGATTTGATGAGACACCTTGCCTGGAGCCATCTTGCTTAATTGAGCCAACTGCATATTAAAGGACCATACTAGTCTAATTTTGACTTCTCGCCATTACCAGAGATCAGTGATGCCACAGATTACTTGTAAAAATAATCTGATTACTGATTACTGATTACTCCTTTAAAAAGTCTAGTTACAAGTTACTTTACTGATTACTTGATTATCATAACAAGGTTACAAAGTTGCGTGTAACATGAATATCTCACTCTCACTCTCTCACTCTCTCTCAAGTAGCCAAATTACACTATAAAACGAACTGGATAGTTGATTTAACTTCATGCTGAAGCCATTCTAAAATCAGC
Source organism: Notolepis coatsorum (assembly GCF_963971535.1). Taxonomy (NCBI): domain Eukaryota; kingdom Metazoa; phylum Chordata; class Actinopteri; order Aulopiformes; family Paralepididae; genus Notolepis; species Notolepis coatsorum. The sequence continues at coordinate 42,991,476 of NC_140167.1, forward strand.
TATAAACGTAAACATGTGTGTGTGTGGCTGTGTGCGTGCGTGCACGAGCGCACGTCCCATCTCCGGTCTAGCTGACTGTACCCCTGGCTCTCTTATCATCAGCATTATGAGATAGTAACTAAATAGTAACGCACAGCCACTTGGATAAGTAACCTCTAATCAGATTAGAGTTAGATTACTATTTACTGAAAAAAGTAATCAGATTAGAGATTGCCCCTGTCGTTAACAAATGTTGTGTCTGCAGGTGTATATGGTGTGTTTTAGCTGATAACAGCTAAACGCCATTTGAACCACCATTGATGTTGAAAAGGGGTGGAAAATGCTCCATGAGAAGTTTGAAAGTTGTTAGGTATTATGTAACTCAGCCCTCTGAAAACCACTGTACCGATATAACCCCTATTTTGACTCTACTATAAGCCTTGCACGTCAAACAAATAACAAATAACAAACTCAGCAAGACCGACGGCTTCTCAGTTACAGTGGGTGACAATATTGTCACAAGGAAAGATGCAATTACCTACCTGGGTTCCATCCTAGAGGCAAATTTTTCCTGTGACAAAATGGCATCCAATGTAATACAAAAAGTCAACCAACGAACTAGATTCTTGTACCGAATCTCCTTTCTGATAAACAAGAATACCCTGAAGACTCTGGCAGGAGCACTCATTCAAGGGTACTACGACTATGCTTGCACCTCATGGTACCAAAGCACCTCAAAGGCGCTAAAAACAAGATTACAAACATCACAAAACAAACTGGTCAGACTTCTACTTGACCTTACCCCTAGAACCCACCTCACCCCTGCCCACTTTCACAACCTAGGATGGCTTAGAGTAGACGACAGAGTACAGCAACTTGCAATGGGCCTGGTCTACAAGATACACTATACGACTAAGGTACCCATGTACATGTCAAAATACTTCCCAAAGGTCAGTGAATACCACGACCACAACACCAGAGGAAGCTCAACAAATCATGTTAAACCAAGATTCGGCTCAAACAAGGGACTAAACACGTTTCGCAATTATGCCACATCAATGTGGAACGCCCTACCCAAAGCTGTAAAGGAATGTGAATCCCTACCCACATTCAAAACCGCTCTTAAAGAGCACCTACGGGAGGCTGCAATTCGAAACTGGCCACCGTAAATGTCCAAACCCCCCCACCCCCACCCCCTCCTAATAGACAGTCTCCTCCCCACCGCATGTATATATTCTCTCCCCGCCGTATGTATATTTCTCTCCCACCCACCCACCCCCTCCAAATGTACAGTCTCCTCCCCACCGTATGTATATATTCTCCCCACCGTATGTATATTTCTCTCCCGAATGTACAGTCCCCTCCCCATCATATGTATATACTCTGTCAGGATCTATGGGTAACAGTACTGTATATTTGAATATCGTATATGTCACAAACGTAACAGTACTAAATACCTGTATGTCATGTATGTCCCTATGCCATAAATGTCATGTATGTTGTGTATGTCATAAATGTCACTATGAATTGAAAATGGGGGACCCTGATGTAAACAAGACAAACGTCTTTCTCTGGTCTGAATTCCCTTAACAATTGTGTGTATTGAGCCGTACTGTATTGTACCCATTCTGCAATCTGTTAAATAAAGTTTTCATTAATTTCATTCATTCAAACGTCCACATTCAGTTGGGTCCACTTGTTATTAACTCAACCTGGCATATCGTGCAGCGAAGGGAACGGCTCCCACCTACCTCCGGCCAATGGTCTCTAACTACACACCCTCAAGACCCCTACGCTCTGCATCTTCTGGCCGCCTCAGACCCACCCCTATCTGAGTTCCGGGAGGGTCATCAAAGAGAAGTCGAACGAACTTTCCACCACAGTTAGGACAGCCAAAACCCATCCAATCTTTTGCCGTCAACTAAAGACGCACTTCTTCAATCATTATCTGAAATGATTTTTTTTTAAATATAAATAACTCTAACCCTAACTAACCTTACTGTCATGCACTTGTCGTAATATACTAACCTACACTGTAGCACTCAACACTTTGATGAACATTGTTACTCAGCTGATAGAGTTGTACCCTTCCTGCTGTCTTGTAAGTCGCTTTGGATAAAAGTGTCAGCTAAATGACTAAATGTAAATATTTAAATGTAACTCCGGGGTGATCGCAGTGGCTGCACAAATTTGAATAGTTTGTAGTAATTCAGTTAGGGAAGGTAAAGGACCAGTGATTTTCACAATGGTAAATTATTGTTGTCTGCCTATTCATCAGGCAGATATTTTAAATGTTTAGATAATCAGCATTGGCCAATTCCTGAAGCTCACGAGGAAGACAAACCAAAGATGTCTGCAGACACATCTTGTACTCGTGTAGCTTTTCTCTCTCCCTCTCTGTGTGTGTGTCCATGAACAGAAGGCCACGCCCCCTCAGCCTACTGAGGGTTAAAATTCTATAGGGTCTAGTAAACAGAAGGCCAAGCCGCCTCAACATCCTGATAGTTAAGCATCTATAGGGTCTAGTAAACAGAAGGCCACGCCCCCTCAGTCTACTGAGAGTTAAGCATCTATAGGGTCTAGTAAACAGAAGGCCACGCCCCATCAGCATACTGAGAGTTAAGCATCAGTCTAGTGAACAGAAGGCCATGCCCCCTAATCATCCTGAGAGTTAAGCATAATGTCTAGTGAACAGAAGGCCACGCCCCCTCAGCATCCTGAGAGTTAAGCATCTATAGAGTTTAGTGAACAGAAGGCTATGCATGACTTCTGGCTCCGTTCCACAGCGCATGGCTGGCTGATTTTTCGGAGCTCGGCAACCAGGCCACATTATTCCTGAATACGTTTTATTTTTTATACCATTTGATTTTCCAGAAGTTGGAATTATGTCTAAACATACGCAGAGCAAGTTGGGAACCCTGAACGAAGTGGATAGGGATCTCATCAGGTCGATATTCCGAGAGGAAACGGACGCTATCTTGGCTAAGCTAGCGGGCAGGGTGGATGCATTGCAGGAGGAGGTGGCTGAAATAGGCACTCGATTAACCGTGGCGGTCGTGCAGGCGGCTGAAACCAACGTCGCGGGAATATTAAACTTGGAGGACAGGCTACGTGATTGTGAGTTGAAGGCGGCAGACCTGGAGGACCGTGGCAGGAGATGCAATGTGAGAATTTATGGACTGCCTGATGAAATGGAGGATGACGACCCGATAGGGTACCTTGAGGAAATGGTCCCAAAATGGTTCTTAAAGATAGCTCGACCTGAGATCGATAGAGCGCATAGGATCTTTAGACCTGCTACCCAGTTGAAGGGCGGACGTGCAAACCCTCGCACATTCATTTTCATCATATCTGCGCCCACATTCTCTGCACCAGGGATGTGGAGCGCACTCAGACTGCGCAGCCTGCGAGATGCCCATAGCCAAAGTTCGACCGCCGCCCGGTGCAGGCGGATGGAACGAGTCCCACCCTGCCTGCCTGCGTGTGAAGGATAGACACCCTCCGCTGCTCCGAGAGGGTTACAATCATGGGCCTTGACCTCAGCGTCAAGCCCAAGTACTCCACCTGTTGACTGGGAAGAGGTGTACTCTTCTTCCAGTTCACAGCAAAACCCAGCCTGGTGAGGAATTCCACCACCAGCCTGGTATGAGACCTGGCAACCTCCTCCGACCGGCTGAGGAGTAGAATGTCGTCGAGATAGAATAGAACCCGTATTCCCCGACGACGTAGAGGCTCCAGCGCAGTCGCTACGCACTTGGTGAATGTGCGGGGAGCCAGAGAATAGCCGTACGGCAACCTCTGGTACTCGTACGCTACGCCCTGAAACAGGAACCGCAGGAACTTCCTGTGAGGAGGGAAAATCGGGATGTGAGAATACGCATACTTCAGGTCTATGGAGGTGAACCAGTCTCCCCTTCTGACAGCAAGCAGGAGTTTGATGGTCAACATCCTGAACGGTCTCGCTACAATCATACGATTGAACGCGGACCGATCCAGTATAGGTCTGACCCCCCCCTTTTTCTTGGGTACCAGAAAATAATGGGAGTAGACGCCTGACATCGCATCCTCTCTCGGGACCACGACTATGGCCTGCTTCGCCAACAGAGATTGGATCTCGTCGGCCAGGGCTGTCACTGCTTCCGACACGCCGTAGCCCTGCAGTGATATTGCTATCACCCAAATCACGCTCGCCTCTTCTTTGCAGACCACTGCCGCTCTCACGGGAGTGGGAGGCATCAGCGTGACACCCCGCCTGGCGAAGGCAAGGCCGGGGTAACCCTTGCTGTGCATTCAACTGAAGAGGCCTCGAGTCCCCCTGCTGACCACTGTAATAGTGGCAGCCCATCACACAACGTGTGGTGCAGGAGCCACGCGACAGCACAACATTCTCACGGACAGACCCAGGCTCTCTCCCCGTTGACTCTCCGCCCAGGGTACCACTGGCGGGGGAAACATGGCCGCCTGTCGAGGGCCTCGCCACAGTCGTTGACGAGGCCGTGCTCCAACCTCTGCGTGAGGCGGTGTGGGACCCAGATCAACAACTGCCTGCGCCTCCACAGAACGACCAAAAAGTCCTTTTGTGGAAAAAGGAGTCGTGAGGAGAGAAAACCTATCATCTTCCCCAAGAGGAGAGTGCTCCAACCAGACATGCCTAATAACAAACGTTGATAGCATCCTAATCCTCCCCGCAGTTATAGCTTGCGACTGAGTCAAGATCTCTATAACACCACAAACATGCAACATGTTTATAATGTCGGCTGGACCCATAGCCCCACTACCCGACGCCAATGTGGATAGGAAAATAGCCAGCTGAGCCATAACACTGGCCGCCGCTACAAACCATCCAGCAGCAGTATACCACTCATCCGTCCATACTGCCACCCTCCGAGCCGATTCGCTCTCAAGCATCGGCCGGGTGGGACATCGTTCATCCCCGCCGGGGCACAGGATCAAAGCTACCTGGCTACTTAGCCACGGTACACCCGGCCTGCACCCTGTTGTTAGCCCTTTTACCCGTAAAAAAGGTAAGTAAGACTCAGCGAAACCCCCCACATTAGCAACCCACTGTCCTTCATCAATGAACCGGGCAAGAGGAGGGAAAAGCGGCAACGTCCCGCGGCGGGGAATATTAGAACAACGACCCATTTCAGCATTAGCATTAGCAGTAGCATTAGTAGCATTAGTGTTAGCAGCATGCTCCAGGATAGCCAGGAAATCGTCCACTGCAGTGGAACGTTCACCAAGCCACCCTGCCCCTGGCGCCGAAACACACTCCACAGCATTACTAACACCAACATCAATGCCTGATGACACAGGGCCTACCTGTGTACAAGCCGGCTCGATAGCCAAACCTTGCACGCTGCTCCTTGATCTGCTGCCACCAGACGAGGAAACATCAGAATAGGCCCGACGTGTCGCTGAAACATGCCCCGAAGATTTCAGGGGTAAGCAAACCTCCGGTAAACATTCAACATTACGCAATTTCTCTAATCTTTTCATAGCACTAGTTACATAGGGCGCTTTGCGACCGCTATGATGGAAACGAAATAGAGGAAGAGTGTTTGGTGACCATGCCTGGTATCTTATAGAGTACGCCTCTATAGGGGCGGGGCCCGGCAGGTGATGGGTGTATTTGTTTTTCGTTGATGGTGTTGTGGGATATTTGTAGATATCCTGATGAAGAATGTGCTCAGTCAACCGAGGCTTGGATAATAACAAGGGTTTATTAACCAAACAGATAGAATACATAGAGAGAATGGCTGAGGGGCTCTCCCCAGGTGATCAGCTGAAATGACCCAGGTAAAGCGACCTTGATTGTGGTCGGGAGGAGCCCTTTATAGTTCAACAAGGGGGGTGTGTGGTCCCATTTGATAGGTCAGATGGGGGGGAGGGGGTACAGGTTTGGGGACACAGGGGAGGGGGGTGATTCCACAGAGAGGGGGGGGGCACAGGTAAGGGGGACATATTTACATGAGGACATATTATACCACAATACTCACTTTTCTTTCTTATAATGTGGGTGAGATTAATGTATAATATACCAGGATTGTTTGGAACAGGTAAAAGTGGGGACCGATGTAATCCATCGGTTATCAGATAATGAAAAAATAGAAAATAATTAAAATAATGAAAATGTTGGCCAATGTGTTCTGTTGGTTGGCCTAATAATTTAAACTAGTATTATTTATATACATGATTCATGACATGATCGACTGGACTGCGGTCTGTGTTATTTTGATATCAGAGATGTGGGAATAGATGTCACCCTTTTCTTTTATTAATCGCTCAAAATACCTATATCAATGAGTGGTCCTCATCTCTGATATCAAACAACAATTAACATAATCATTAGAAGCTATCGCTGTGCAAATATCTTGGCATACCTTCAGTCGTTCATGTCGTGACTCTGGGGAGCTAATGTGATCGTTGTGCATACAGGCATCGTAATAAACCAATTAAATACATGCACTGTCTGTGTGGTCAGAGTGCACAGGGTGAAAAAACAAAATTGTGTTCATAATTATTAGGAATCGGATTTACACATAAGGCTAATGTGTACAAAAACATTTTAACAACCGTTAACCTGGTGGTTAATAAAACTAACATGATTGATTATGGGAAACTGTTCACAAATATATATATATATATATATATATTTGCACATTTTATGATGATTCTTGATGAAATTACTTAGGATCCAGTTGTATTTAATCTGAGTTTGAGTGTCACTTTCATCTGTGATTGCCTCAGCTTTGTTGGTCTTTACTTAGAATCAGGCAATTTTCTCCATTTCTTCTCTATAAATGAGGAGATAAAACGTCTTATGCATCGCTTCTGTATGTAATTCTAGTGCATATACTATCAATGGTTCACCATACAGGTGCAAAACAACGTTACATGTCCTCTTCTATGAGAGAATAAAACAACTGATTCTTTCTTGTCTGACAATACAATTTTGTAACCTAAGTAATTCTAATGTGATGTAATGTGATCATGTGGTCACTTCTTCCTTCAGCAATACATTTTAGCTCATTATTACTAACCATTGTTAATGCTTTCTCATTGATTTCTTTTCATCACATCCCTAGTTCATCGTTTTGCAGATACATACAATTGTGTGAAAAGTTTCCTGCTTGTGAAGGTATTAATCTGAATGATGTTGCGTCGTTGTTGACAAGGTGTTCTCTGTCGGTCGTGTGGCAGGGCCAAACAGTAACACATAAAAATTAAATAAATACATACAATAGACATTACCTTAGTGGCTAATGTGTCAAAATAAAATTGAAAACCGTTAACCTAGTGGTTAATATAAAAGGTGATTATGATAATCGTTATGCATTGTTCTGTGGTGCATACTATCAATGGTCAAAACAAACTTGGTGTCTTGGAACAATCCAACTGGTTCTGCCCTGTTTAACAATACCATTTTGCAATGTGACTCTGTGATCATTTCTCATTGTCATTATAAAATTGGTTAATGCAATCTTACTGATTGTATTTCATCATATTCCTAGTCAATAATTTTCCAGATACATATGAACTCTGTGAAACAGTTCTTGTTTGTGAATCTGACAGTTGCTGTGAAGTGTTGATCATCTGTTCTCGGTCTGTCGTGTGGCAGGGCCAATACATACATAACAATGTGGACAATGTGTGTTCAGAAGTATCTTGTTCCACAGGTCTCTGATGATGTCTCTTCTTGACGATGCAGTCGGGAACATTCACTGGTCGTCGTTCATTCAGAGGGGGCCTACAGGAGGTCGCCGTCCGCTCCCTGTGTACCTTGTCAAGGGTCACCGGTAGCAGTCAACTATAGTGGTCTTTTCCTGCAGCCTATGTTGTTCTCCACCACCACCACACATCCGCCACTGTGCTCACGCTTGGCTCCCATCAGGCCCAGAGACATGGTGGTCAGGGCGTTTTTGAATGTGTTGTGCTGGTTTCGCTGTCCTGCGGTCATTGCGGTACCACTTGATGGAGGGCGAGGGCCCGCCGGTGTAGTGGCTAGTCAGTAGGACGCTCTCTCTCACACGGATGACAATCTTGTCATGGGAATCCACCTTGATGGTCGGGGCTTTGGTTCCCATCTGCAGGTGATGGGTTTGGTCTGCAGTGCCGGGGTGGAGGCCGTCAAAGGTTGATCTCCTCTTCGTCAGTGTCTCCTTGGTCAGTCTCCTTCGTGGTCCTCTGCTCCACTTTCTTGGGGATGTCTGTGGGCTGGGTTGGATGCAGTGTCGGCGCCATGGGGGGTCATTCGCGGGCCATGCCCCCCCAGATGGCGCACTGTGCCCCTCCAAACGTCATGGGCAATTGTTATAAAAAAATAAAATAATTAAACATAATTTTTTTTTATTATAGTAAAAGTCTGATGTTTTCCTTTATAAATAGGCTATTTAGCCTATTATTAAACGAAATTAAACAAAAAAAGTCTTAAAAGAAGTGTATGTTTGAGCGCACGCTGATTGGTGAGTGTGTTTGAATTTGTTATTGCGTTATTGGTCACGTTGAGTTGATGGGTTGGGTAGTCAGAGCGCGACTGCGTGACTTGAGTGAGCGTGAAAAGTACAATAGAGTCAGTGGGTAAAATATAACACTTGGAGACGGACATAAAATGGATATATACGAAAATGGTTGCATGCCATGCATGGTGGGGCAGGGGGGGCACCTAAGGCTTCTTCACGGCCTCCTCCCTGGTGACGGTCCTCCAACATCTAACGCTGAAGAGCTTTCGGTAAGTTAGGCGTCATGAAGACGAAGTCTGGCCAAGAAGCGCCCGGTGCTGCCGCTGCAGGTGCATCTGTCACAGCAGAAGCTAGCGTGGTCTATAATCATAATATGTCATAATAATAATAATGGATAATATAATGGATCGCCTATAAAATTGAGGCAGAGTTTGAAGTTGCAAAAGACCTCACGCGAAAGTGGGACACCGTCCTGAGGAGATTCAGTGCCACGACTCGCCGCCTCCAACTCTTCTCATGGGTAAGTCCTACGACTCATACTGTTTAATTTAAGCCGCCGTGCCCCTTGTTATTATTAATAATACTTTCACTTGTTAATGAATTTAAGCCCAGCCTCGGGCTATTTCATACTGTTTAATTTGTGTGTGTGAGACGCGAGTGTGTTTGTGACGTGAGAGAGAGAAAAAGAGAGAGAGAGAGACTGTCTTATCCCTTATGCGCACTCATGTTTTGAAATGTGTGTTGGTTCGCGGGAAATTCGTTTTCTGAAGCCTATATTTTATTTATGTATGCCCCCCCGCTGTTACAATATGCCCTCCCGTTAAGTTGGGTCTGGCGCCGACTCTGGTTGGATGGTTCTCCCACGGTTGTTGTCGTCGCCTCTGGTTGTGTCCGCAGCTCCTTGGCGGCGTCCCTGGTGGTTCTATGCTGTCGTGGGTCGCTCAGGTCACTGGGTTGTGTTCCTCTCTGTCTGGTCCTGCTGTCGTTCGTGGTTCAGGTCACGCGTCGTCTCACTCGTCCTGTCCTCTCACCAATTCGTGATCTGAGGGTGATAAACACTGCCTTAGAAAACTCCTCACATAAATGATTCAACGCCTTTCTGCTAAAGAGGAAAATCATTTAGGGTTAATTCAATTTATTGTAAATAAAATCACTTAATTGAAAATAGGAAATGCAAGCCAATTGCATTAGCAGTGATTCCTTGTGTCAAGAAGGTCACATTCACTACAATCTTATCATTAGGCTTTAAATAAAATTAGTAAATGAATGGCCAAAGTCTTGAATCAGATAAAATAGTCTGTGGTGTTAAATTGAAGTTGATCTTACCTCAGGATGCGTACGATGGTGTGCTTCTTCAAGATACTTACCTCGCCATGACTTCTCGGTTGTTCTTCACATCTCAGTGTGGCTCATCATAGCATAGCATGGGGAAAAAACATAAAATCTAGGTAGCCAGTTAATTTTGCATGAAAAACCATCATTCGTTTTGTCATCTAACCCTAACTAACCTTACTGTCATGCATTCGTCCTAATAAACTAACCTACACTGTAGCACTCAACACTTTGATGACCATTGTTACTCAGCTGATAGAGGTGTGCCCTGCCTGATGTCCTGTCGTACAGAACCTGTGAGTCGCTTTGGATAAAAGTGTCAGCTAAATGATCAATGTTGTTGATATCTTGTACATTTAGATAATTGTGTTTCAATTTTGGTGGTTGATAATTTTGCAGTCATGGAAATGTATTAGTTGTTAAAAGAATAGTCTAAGGAATAGTCATGCATGTTATTGGTTATAAACAGAGAATAGAAGGAGGGGATTGTAAGTAGTTGTTTTCATCATTAATCTTTCATCTCGGGCACTTCTCTAATTCATGTGCCTCTTGAAAAGAGATGATGAAAACGACTGGTTAGTTATTGTTAGTATGGGAGTTAGGTAGATTTTCATAACTGCAAATTCATCACCGGTGTCTAATTCATGTTAATTAAGTGGTTCTCTGTTGCCATCCACCGCCAGGTGAGTTCATCAAGTCTGTGGTCACGAGTGTAGGCATTTGCATTGCTTTGTCTCCCAAGTGTAAATCTGCATCTAAAGCGATACTTCCTACTATACTAAGTGGAGATACTAAGTTGAGTCTCTATAGGTGTGGTCAGACTGGCTATTTGAATTGTCTTTCACTCCACATCGTCCTCAGCTGGTTTGAGTGTTCAAATGTAGATTACTTTGGGGTCTCAATTTAAATGATTGTAGCTGGTCTCACTTTGTGTCTTGTCTGTGTTCAGATGCAAATCACTGGAGTTTCAACTTTTGTGATACAATGTGTTTACACCCATTCTGCATCTTGACCCAGAGCCAGATCTCTTGGTTGTCTGTAAATACAAACACATGTTAATTTCCCACTCTTTTCTTTTATTCTGGGTGAATCCGGTGTAGTCATGCACTGTTTTGCATCTCGCCTCAGAGCCAGATCTGTAAATACAAACACATGTTAATTTTCCACTCTTTTCTAAGACCATCTGAGTGGGTTCTCCTTGATTGTCTGTGAGCTTAACAAAACATCAGCTATTTCTCATCCATCCTGTCCTAGGATGTAATGATAGTGTTATCATTTATCAATCATATCGCATATGTACACAAGCATCATATGAATGTGGAACCACACATTTTGAATCATGTTTAAAAATGTCCTACAATGGAAAGGGCTAGTTATCTTTCATTGGTTCTTTAGATAAACACATTAACTCAAGTGAATATAACCTAAACATCTTACTTTTAAACATAATCTATGTTGTTTGTGTTCCAAGTTTTCAACATTGAAAGCTTATAAAGTCTAATCTAACGCTGTTTATGTGGACTACAATTCCTGTACTGCCATATACTGGGAACCGGAAGTGTTTGTTTAGCTCCCATGGTCAGTATGCCCGGTATGCCCACAGATGTATTATAATTCTGAAACAGACATTGTAATTAGCTTTATGTGACTTATAATGTGTAAATTAAAGCACATAAACACTCAAGTGATCTGAGATAGTTGTAATTTACTGTAACTGAGATGATAGTTGTGTATGTACAGTTAGATGTAGCAGTACTGACTATCCGTATGTCATGTATGTCATAATATGTCCTGATAAATTGAAAATGGGGGACCCTGATGTAAACAAGACTAAAGTCTCTCTCTGGTCTGCATCCCCTTAACAATTGTGTGTTGAGCTGTGCTGTATTGTACCTATTCTGCAATCTGTTAATAAAGTTTTCAATCAATCAATCAAAGCATCTATATTTATGATTTTCATACTCACCGGGGAAAGCTGTTTTGTTGACGTTGGATCCGTTACGTGTCGTCAGCAACCCGCATCTCGCCACCGCAACTCAACATTTTCCAATAGCAGCGCGCACATACATATACAAATAAAACATATACTACACGTGGATTTCACGCACCCTTGGCCTTGGGTACATTACACTTTACGTTCGCTTATGGATAGTTTAATATAAAATAATAACTTCACGGCGCGCATAGCGTCACGTCATTGCTCCATGCGACGTTCGTGTGTTCTCATTCGCCTCGGAAATAACGCTTTGTAATTCATACAGTATTTTTCCCACGAGCTCTCAATAGCCTGGAATTCCTATACCAGCGTTTTGTTACCGAATGAACGCGCCTGTGCATATGTGAAACGTAAACAAACTGAAACGATAAAACTATACTTCCCCAAATGGCCGTTCCCGTGGGCCGGTGTTCTGCGGAATCCGGAAATTACTATCCTAGTTTGTTCCCGTGAACTGCACTTCAATGTTATTCTTTGTATAACGGTAACTCGTCTCTCAATGCTCGTCGCGCTATCCGCAGCCGGTTCTTGACTCAATAAAGCAACGCGACGGGTCCTATAATACTTGTGCACATACAAACGAGACTTAAACAGACAAACAAACATTAATACATATAAGTTAACGTGTGTATATATCTGACTGTATTGGATCGCTGTTCGTTTAATCGCCCAGCACCCTGCTGCGATAAGGCATTTATACCCTTGATATACACTATACACCGTTATTAAAGCATAACGACCGAATCCTGAACTTCGAAATTTAATAGCGATATATTAGATTATATATACCTTTTAATCATAGTCTCGGTCCCTTCAACCAGCGATTAATGTCCCGTTAAATGTACATTTACGTACTGTCGAGGCACCGCCGGTTTTCCTTCCCGCTCTCTGTATGATTAATTGATTAATTCAATCCAAATATATCGTTTTCAGGAATGGAAGAGGTTGTGAGCTTATTTTAAGGTTGTATCTATGAATATATATCGTTACTCTGTTAAATCTAATTAGATTATAACAGCTTCTCTGTCCTAGCGTCCCGCCTCTTTGCCACAAGAATCATAGAATAGTTTCTAAGAGAGTCGCGTTTTCCAATGATATCACTCTAATAAGCTCACATATCTTCCTTTGTTGTACTGTGTGCCTTAGCTTTTGGTCGGCTCCGACTCGACCAGGAATAGCACTTCAACCTTTGTGCCTAAACTTTAGGGACTAGCACATATAACCCATCCTTTCAGAACCGCCTGATAAGGACCCAGGTGCACGCGCGCCCTGGTAACGATTCTAAATACAGATCAGATATATTAATGCACATTATTCTTACTCAGCCATGGTCTCAATAGTTGACAACATTCTGTAATATTCACCTGGCACAGAGAAAAGCGGGAACGTTTTAATTCCTTTCCATACATTTTTGGTCGACCAGTCTATATACTCACTTTTCTCTGTATAGATGAAACGATACAGCATGCCGGGAGGACGCAAAAAGTCTGTCACAAGTTCGTAGACGCCAATTGTGGGATATTTGTGGATATCCTGATGAAGAATGTTTGGATAATAACAAAGGTTTATTAACCAAACAGATAGATTACATAGAGAGAATGGCTGAGGCTCTCGCCCCAGGTGATCAGCTGAAATTACCCAGGTAAGAAGCCTTGATTGTGGTCGGGAGGAGCCCTTTATAGTTCAACAAGGGGGGTGTGTGGTCCCATTTGATAGGTCAGATGGGGGGGAGGGGGTACAGGTTTGGGGACACAGGGGAGGGGGGTGATTCCACAGAGAGGGGGGGGGCACAGGTAAGGGGGACATATTTACATGAGGACATATTATACCACAGTGTACAGTAGGTACATGAGATGAGGTATATCTCGGAATGGCTTAAGAGCGGGACACGATGGCCAAGTACGATAATATAACTGAGAAAGATGGTAAGACAAAACCAGGAGTTACTGTAGCTAACGTAACGTTAGTGTCTCTAAACTGGCTAGTATGCATTGCCCACACTTTGCCATGTGTAATCTCTGAAGCCAAAATGTACTGCATATAAATTGCTGATGACTCCTAACATCTTATCACGTTTTAATAATGGTGTAAAGTTAAGTCAAATGCATTTCAATATTAATGTATATGAATTAAGACCTTACTGAGTGGAAAGCAAAGTCCACTGTTGTCAAGACACCGGACATGATATTTACTTCCTAGTTCCTGAGCTGGAGGAATGCCATTGGGAGAAATCAAGTCACTTGACGTTGTAACAAGTTTTGCAGCAACACCTCTTTGCAGCTGTATCAGTAGTTTATAGCCATCAAAACATTCGTTTTTCATAAAACTATGACCCAATAACCGTTGCCAACAAACAGAAATGTGTTAATATAGCATATATGTCTCGACTCCCGGAGAGTCAGCATTGCCTTGGCTCGGGCTGATCGCTATACTAACTCGTTAGGCTGAGTTAGGGGGAGGGGAGCCGTGGGTGGGTCCTGGGCGTTGTGGACAGTGACCCCTACAGTTCGGTCGGGGCGCCTGCTCAGCGAAGGTAGGATCTGGTGAAAGGTAGTGCGGCCTCCCACACATTACACTCTCCCAGTGAGAATCTGCGCAGCCAGGTTGGCTGCCGGCTGGCTGCACATGTGTCGGAGGAAAGCATGTGACAGTCTCCGGCCTCTCGGACCAACAGTGTGCAACAACCAGGAAGGGGGTTGGGAATTGGCATAACGACTAACAGTGGGATGGGAGAAAAATCGGAAAAAGAAGGAGGGGGAAAAAGATAAATATAAAAATATATATATATATATAGCATAATGTAGTTCATATTAAAATATCATATCCTCTCTACAACGAGATCAATCATTTCACTAACGAAAGCCTCTAGCAAGCTTCGGCCCGCCTTCTATTTATAGGGTCTAGTAAATAGAAGGCAACGCCCCCTCAGCCTACTGAGAGTTAAGCATCTATACGCAGTGGTCCCCAAACTACGGCCCGCCTCCGAATTTGGCCCGGCCCCCTAGAGCCCCGGAGCTTAAAAAAAACGTGTCTTTTAATTTTATCTTTTAGATGGCAGCATCATGGAATGTCGCTAAACACAAAGAAAACTAAAGTAATGATCATTGAAAAAACACAAGGAACTGAGCACTGAGCACAAATTAGGAACAAATGTAATGTTAGCGCCTACCACATCAAGTACGTCTACACAACATATAAGAGTTGTTTGTAGGTCGGAAATGATGGAATAGATTTACCAACAAAAAAGGTGTTTAACCTGCTCATACCTTATTAAAAGCGTGGGGCAGGAGCAGCACGGATAACTTGGTTCTGCATGTATCGTGATTCCATTCAAACAGACGGCAACACACGTGACGTCAAGTCTCACTCGCGTGATACTTCCTCTCTAGATACTCTACCTGGCCAGGGTACTCCTGGGTCCTAGTGCCCCCCCATGTTACACTATATGTCATGCACATGTATTTTCTATGTTAATAAAATTGCATTTATCTTTAGTCCTAATTCTGTCACTGTTTGATGTCACAAAGAAGGGTGTATCCGAAAGCTTGTCTACAATATTTGTAACATGTGATGAAAAAGTAAACAAATAATTAACTGTATTAGACATTTGTTAATGATGAATAGGCTTCACTTCAGATTAGGGCACACAATAGCAGCTGCAAATGATTTATAGATGTTTTATGAATGTCTTAACAAATCATTTGTTGAACATGAAAAATAAAGAGATACAGTATAGTAGTTTTTTCATATCCATTTTTCAAAGCATCTACAAATGTGTTAGTACACATTAAACAACGTTATTTAATGATGAACAAATCAAGTACAAACAATGTTGATACTGAGTTATAAATAATGTAGAACTAATCTCTAAATGTTATACAAATATAGTTATAAATGATTTAATAATCATTTATGAATGTATATAAATGGTTTGTTCATGATTAGTTCATTATGTAAATGTTATACAAATATAGTTATAAATGATTTAATAATCATTTATGAATGTATGTAAATGGTTTGTTCATGATTAGTTCATCGTCTACAAATACCTTATAAATGTATTATAACAGGGTGTTATTATAAAGTGCTACCACCTTATGCATATACAATAACGTGCCTATATATACAAGAGTCACACACACACACACCACACACACCTTCAGCACCATGGACAGTGACGCTGTCACAAAACACGGATCATACAGTTTTATACACTAGTGAATTAGTATATGGCTCGGCAGCCCATCAAACACAAGCGCAGACCATGCACAGTATGACTCGGCGGCCCATCAAAAAACAACACAGTGTGCTGACACGGCAGAACATACAGTATACAGTATGGCTCGGTGGCCCATCAAACACAAGCAGTGCACACTAGGGATGTCCCGATCGTGTTTTTTTGCTCCCTATCATGTGATTTTGAGTATCTGTCGATACCGATCTTTCCTGATCCGACCTTTCACATTAGTAACCAATTTGACGCATTTTTGTCAGAAACTGGCGAAGCGAGACAAGCCCCTCCGTTCACATCCCCAGCAGCAGTAGCAGCAGCAACAACAAAAACAACAACAACCATTCTTAAATCATGACCACATCAACTAGATTAGAATAATTTTAAATCGTAGTTCAGTTTCACAACAAGAGACTGATGAAAAAACGGGAGTGTGAAATAACGTTACAGGTAAAGAACATAAAATTATATTGTGGTAAAGAAAGATTGCTAGCTAACGTTAGCTGGTTTATTAATAGCTAGCTACTGTTACCTAGCCTAGCTGCCTCACGCCAGTTAGCTTGTTAGCAAATGACACAAGCTTAGTTAGCTTGCAGAGAGTCATGAATGATTCACTGCGAGGGCTCTTTTAGCTAACGCTAGCTAGGCACGTAGCTATACATTACAGTAGCAATCACTTCACTGTCTGCCTAGCTAGCGTTGGATACCAAGCAAGCTAACATTGACTTTAGCGCCAGCGCTAGCTAATGGTTAGGTAACGCTAGCTGCAAGGTAGCTCATATATTGACGCTATCAATAGCCCCAGTCGAGCGCGGCGGCTCACATTACATTCATCATACGAGAAATATTCAAAGTTTCAATCTGTTTGCACATTTAGTATACATTCGACTTACGTAATGATTTGCTCCATTTTGGTCTGAAACGCCGACGAATAATCCTCACAAAGCGAACGTTAGCGTTATCCAGGTGAACGTTCTTCATTCAAGCAAGGCATTCAAAACATCTGTTTGGTAGAGGACCAGCCGTCCCCCATTCCTTTGCTCGCTCTAGTCACATAACGTTGAATGCACACGGAACGTCCGCCTTGCAAACATTGCAACTGGCTTTGGTTTCAAACTTCCAAACTTCTGACATTTTGTCTAGCTTCTCCGAATCATCAGGTGGACATAACCTGCCCGTGTTTACTTGCGGGAGCAACGCGTTGTGAGGTCTGCTATTTTTGGCATACGTCACTGTCGTGCAAAGTTTTTTTTATATTTGTTTCCCCGATCCGGATCCTCTGAAAATCACGTGATCGGATTGGAACATCCCTAGTGCAGACCATGTACAGTATGACTCAGCGGCCCATCAAACATAAGCAGACCATGTACTACAGTATGATTCGACGGCCCATCAAAAAAGAACACAGTATGCTATGACACGGCAGAACATACCCAGTATGGCAGCTATACTGTATATGTTCTGCCGTGTCATAGCATACTGTGTTATTTATTTATTTTTTTTACTATGGCTCGACACACACACACACAGCGGCATCACTTATGAAAAGTGTCTTCCTTCTGGTCTTTTTTTTTGCGAATTCGTCGATTACATCCTCATAGTCCATGGCATTGGTGATGCTGCTTTCGATAGCATTGAGCTTGTCCTCAGTCATTGTAGATTGAAGGTAGTTCTTGACACGCTTCAGAACAGAAAAGGATCGTTCTCCCGAGCAATTGGATATTGGAAGGGTCAAATACATGCAAAGGCATTTCACATGAAACACTTTTAACATTTGCGTCATCGTTCTGAATACTTTCCAGGGCTTTCTTTATGGCCTTATAGCCCACTCTGAGGGCTTTAGTCGCATCAGCCCTTGCTGACCATCTGGTGCTAGACAAGCTTCTTCACGTGAGCTTGCGTTCCTGGCCCTGCTCAGAATTTCGAAGGTGCGACATGAGAATCTCCCACCGTTTTGTAGAAGCATAAAAAAATATATAAAGACTCTGGATGGGATTCCGGTTTGACGACAGTATGTGACGGTCATATCTGTCACAAGCTCCGCTCCATTTTTTGTTAATTTCGCTTAAATACCTACTTTATACAACACTAATGTGTTTAAACCTCGACTTATATATTAACTAAGACCTTCAAATAACTATATCAACAGTGAAACGCAGCATGCGACCAAAGAAAGATAGCTCAAAAAGACGTGAAGCAAATTCTCCAACGGCAGTCGGCGCGGTGACACGTTCAGGGAAGGGAAGAGCGGACACTATTGAGAATAAAAAACCCGACAATAGCATAGAACCTAACATTCAAACGACCTCAGCAGAAACAGTCAAGGAGAGTATTCCACCCGACTTCAATACGCAGATGACAGATATGATGAAAATCCTAACCGACAAGGTTACTGAGATGGCTAAAGCTGTGGATAGAGTCGAGGCTAATGCTACCACATTTAAGATAACCATAGAGACTAAACTTGAGGATATCAAGACACAGATTGTAGCACAATCCGACCGCATAACGGCGGTTGCAAATACTGGGATCGAATACTCACGGAAGCAAGAGGAGAAGAATAAGGAACTATCAGAAGATATCGCCGAAGTATCAAAGGAAATGCAACTGGAAAACAAACAGCTCCGGCAGTTGATCCAAGACAACAAGGAGGAAAACTTGCTCCATCTGCTAGAAATAGAATGGCACGCCCGCAGATTCAATCTCCGTATAGTGGGTCTGGATGAATCAGTCGACTGCACAGATGGCAAGTTTGCTGCAGTACTATTCGAAATCCTAGGTTCTGAAATCCTATCTACAGAACCGATAGTGGACAAACGCTACAGAATTGGATCTGAAAACTATAATAAAAACAACATGGAAAGAGTGATAATTGCTAGTCTATGGGAAACTGCAACAAGAGACACGATTATCAGGGAATCACGCAAGAGATGGGGAAAACTGATGTACAAAGGAAAAAGAGTGTGGTTTTATGAAGATATATGTGCAAGGAAGCCATAACATTGCAGGCCCACTACAAGGTTGTAGTAAACCAGCTATTTGAGAAAGGTCTCCACCCCATCCTACGGTACACTGCAAATCTTTCCATAGTGGAGGGAGAAGGAAAGAGATTCATGCTACGTTCGCTTAAGGCGGCAGAAGAATACATGAAGAAGATACAAAGTGGATGACAAGATTCATCTTTCACGGATAACTCTACAATTTCATGGACATCAAAAAAACGGCAACATACAAACTTTTGACAACATTGAGAAATAAGTAATTTGATATAAAACGCTAAACACCATATAAATATAGATTCACGGTAATATGCAGATCTTGATTTGATACCGACCATTTTGGAACATTCTAGATTTTTATACTCTATTTTTCTTACATGAAGGCTATGAGTCATAACGGAATATTCTGGAATACACTGGATGGTTATTGTTTTAGGGCACGAGGAATGTTCTGGAACATTAAAGCATCAAACTGCAAGTAACGAGCGGCTGACAGCACTATGGAATACAATACCTTTTTCAAGGATGGCACCGTGAAATAACAATGATATGAGTCTTGGTCATGAAATAGACGTGAAGAACAACGACCACCATAACAGATTAATGATCACGCATGACGGTGGACGATCTGCATACAAATATTTAAAATCTCCTTGTTGTTTAGATGTGTAAACATACAAAGGTATTTAAAAAAATTAAGTAGATATTCCCGGATTAGATGGGTTTTCGATATCTAATTCTAAACATCACTATTTCTTATTCTTTATTTCGTTATTCTGAAATGTTCTAACCAAAAAATGTTAATAGAAGGTTTAAAAAGAAAAAAAAATAGGTTTAAATGAGTATACCAATCGAGGTATAATTTTCATTCTGTTATAATTACATTAAGGGGAGAGAGGCTTGGTCACAGGTGACATTCTATTCAATTAGAATTAAATCATAGATCCTATGGTATACATAGGAAAGATTAGGATAAATTGCTCATCCTGGGCAGACCGGAGGTGCAGGAAAGGAAGAGGTTGTACGTGAAGGAGGTATCAAATAGGTACCTTGTACGACTCTGTAAGGGAGGGGGGTTCAGGTTTTTTTTTTGTATATATGTATGTTTTTATGCTCGGCTCTCAACAGGACCTCAACAGTGGGATATAAATCCATTGTGAATTCGCACTCCAGAAATATTACCAACAAATACAAATCAATATGTATAGATTATGGCTAGTTTGAATATAATGATCTGGAACACTGGGGGAATAAATAATCAACATAAACGCAAAAGCGTGCTCACATTGATGAAAAACAAACAGGTTGATGTGGCTCTCTTAAGCGAAACACACATTTTAGTGGGAGACAAAGCTACGTTAGCGGACAACACATACCATAACATTAGTCACTCTTCCTTTGGAACGAGAACCTGTGGAGTTGCTATAGTCGTGAAACGGAAATTGAATATTGAATTGAAGGGAGTATGGTCTGATGCTGTGAGGTTTTGCCCGCTGCTCACTACCTTTTCTCTGTCTTCTTTAAGCCTACTGTTAGGAATTCCCTACTCACTCTCTCTAGCCCCCACCCTCTCGTTCCTTACCCTTAGTGGCCACACCTGTTTGATATTCTATTATCTCTCGCACCTGTGGTGGCAGGCTAATTAGTCCCCCTGTGGGCTTTAAATACCAGGGCGCTTCCCCTCGTTTTGGCGTGGGGTTGTGTTGTATACTTGCCGAGTCATATTCTCTAAACATCTAGACTCTTTCGGGAGATCCTCTGTCTGCCTATGCTGTTCCATTCTCCGGCGTCGAGATGTTTGCTCCAGCCTTCGCCAGCTGTCGCCGTTGCCTGTGGGGGAGACTGGTCTGCGCTCCCTGTACTTCCACGGGAGGCACCCCAGCGTTCCACTGCAGACCCCCGCGCAGCTGTTCGTCCTGACGCACATCCAGACCAGCGCAGACGCTCTCCAGTCCTCAGCGCGCAACGCGCATCTTCCAAGGACGCTCGAGCTTGGCACGCTCTCCAGACCAGCGCGCAACGCGCATCTTCCAAGAACCCTCGAGCTTGGCACGCTCTCCAGACCAGCGCGCAACGCGCATCTTCCAAGAACCCTCGAGCTTGGCACGCTCTCCAGACCAGCGCGCAACGCGCATCTTCCAAGGACGCTCGAGCTTGGCACGCTCTCCAGACCAGCGCGCAACGCGCATCTTCCAAGAACCCTCGAGCTTGGCACGCTCTCCAGACCAGCGCGCAACGCGCATCTTCTAGACCTTCGTGCTTGGCACACTCCTCCTCGCAGACGCACCCCGACGCGTCTCTCGGTTCCGGTGCGCACTCAAGCAGTGGCGCACCACTCAGTTCCTCGGCTCCGACAGTCGGCTACCCGGTGACGACACCTTCGCCACCGCCGCCTGTTCCAGCACCACTCTGTCCTCGGCTCCGACAGTCGGCTACCCGGTGACGACACCTTCGCCACCGCCGCCTGTTCCAGCACCACTCTGTCCTCGGCTCGGAATGCCTTTTGCCCCCGTTCCCGTTGCCTGTTCCTGCACCACTCTGTCCCTGTACCTTTACGCATACGCCTGGGTGAGTTTTGATTGTGATGTCACTCACTCAGCGTAGTGCCCTTGCCCCCGTTCCCGCTGCCGTCCCTGTACCTTTACGCATACGCCTGGGTGAGTTTTGATTGTGATGTCACTCACTCAGCGTAATGCCCCTTGCCCTCGTCCCGCTGCTGTTCCCCAGCGTATTGCCTCTGTTTTTGGTTCTCACTTAGAATAGTATTTTTGGACTTTACATCTCCCCCTGTGTGTTTGTCACACGAAGATATTATTACTTTGTTCACTTTGTTATTTGGACTGTTCTGCACCTGCTCTGTTTTTTCCCTTTGTGCATTAACTATCTCCTCTGTTCCTGCAGAGCGGCCCAGATGATTTCCACCAGTCCTCCCTGTTCCTTCCTGTTTCCCCAGCCCGCCTCCGCGGGCCTTTGTCCCTAGTTCCCCTAGTCCCCGTTTCTCCTGATCCCTAGTTCTCCTAGTCCCTAGTCCTCTATCCCTAGTTCTCCTTGTCCCTTGTTTACCTAGTCTCTAGTTCCTCTGTCCCAAGGCGTTTCCCTTAACCTTCCCTTTGGCGTTCCCTTACCTTCCCATAGTGTTCCCTTTTCCTGCCCGCCTCTTAAAGGCACCTTTCCTTCCCCTCATATTATATTCCTGTATTTGTGATTCTCCCTTAAAGGGACAGTGCCCTTTTCCCTGTTTTTCCCTGTTGTTCAATAAATATCTGTTTCTTGGCAAACCATCATACCTGTCTTGTGTTGTGCGATTGGGGTCGGTTACAAACCATAACAGTACGACCCCACCAAGTCTACGACCCCAGCCAGCACAGACTGTGTATGTTGAGTTTGCCTTTTTTTTTCTTTTTCCCTCTAGCTCCCCTGTTAGCCTTGTTAGCTTCCCTGTTTGCCCAGTTTAGCTTCCCTGTTAGTCCTGTTTAGCTCCCTTGTTAGCCTGTTACTCCCCTGTTTAGCTTGTTAGTCTCCCCGGTTAGCTCCCCTGTTTGCTTCCCGCTTGGCCCTGTTTGACCCCCCTGTAGCTAGCCATGCCCAGGCAGCTAACCCGGTCCCTCTGCATGGCCTCCACTTTTTTGTGTAGTTTATCCCACTGCTAGGACTGCCTTTCAGCTAGCAAGGTCAGTTTATCTCACACAGCTAGGACTGTCCTTCCAGCTAGCTTGTTCTCTCATGCTGGTCCAGCCCTGTCTGCCAGCCTAGCTCCGGCAGCTAGCGCAGCCTCTATGTTAATGTAGCAGTACAGCTGGCATAGGCCCTGTAGCTATCAGTGCCTTGGCAGCTACCCTTTCCCCCTGCTAGCCTAGCTCGGCAGCTAGCGCAGCCTCTATGTTGATGTAGCAGTACAGCTAGCATAGGCTCTGTAGCTATCAGTGCCCTGGCAGCTACCCTTTCCCTCTGCTAGTCTAGCTCCGGCAGCTTGCGCAGCCTCTATGTTGATGTAGCAGTACAGCTAGCATAGGCCCTGTAGCTATCAGTGCCCTGGCAGCTAACCTTCCCTCTGCTAGCCCTTTCCCGGTGCTACCATGGTTACCCCTTTGCTACCCTGCTTGCCCCTCAGTTCTCTAGGCCCAGTTCCTCTAGACCAGTTCTCTAGACCGGTTCTCTAAACCAGTTCCCTAGACCAGTTCTCTAGCCCGGTTCTCTAGCCCAGTTCTCTAGACCAGTTCTCTAGACCGGTTCCTCTAGACCAGTTCCCCCAGTTGCCCCTCTGCTACCCCTCGGCGACCCTGTTTCTTTTGCTAGCCCCACTCTTGTGGTGGCTTCCCCTACTGGCTTGGCCAGTGCCTTTGTTTTTGTCTTGTTTTGCCCCCTGCCACTCTGTCTGTATTTGTTTTGGGTCGCCGGGTGGCTCCCGTTGGAGGGGGGGATACTGTGAGGTTTTGCCCGCTGCTCACTACCTTTTCTCTGTCTTCTTTAAGCCTACTGTTAGGAATTCCCTACTCACTCTCTCTAGCCCCCACCCTCTCGTTCCTTACCCTTAGTGGCCACACCTGTTTGATATTCTATTATCTCTCGCACCTGTGGTGGCAGGCTAATTAGTCCCCCTGTGGGCTTTAAATACCAGGGCGCTTCCCCTCGTTTTGGCGTGGGGTTGTGTTGTATACTTGCCGAGTCATATTCTCTAAACATCTAGACTCTTTCGGGAGATCCTCTGTCTGCCTATGCTGTTCCATTCTCCGGCGTCGAGATGTTTGCTCCAGCCTTCGCCAGCTGTCGCCGTTGCCTGTGGGGGAGACTGGTCTGCGCTCCCTGTACTTCCACGGGAGGCACCCCAGCGTTCCACTGCAGACCCCCGCGCAGCTGTTCGTCCTGACGCACATCCAGACCAGCGCAGACGCTCTCCAGTCCTCAGCGCGCAACGCGCATCTTCCAAGGACGCTCGAGCTTGGCACGCTCTCCAGACCAGCGCGCAACGCGCATCTTCCAAGAACCCTCGAGCTTGGCACGCTCTCCAGACCAGCGCGCAACGCGCATCTTCCAAGAACCCTCGAGCTTGGCACGCTCTCCAGACCAGCGCGCAACGCGCATCTTCCAAGGACGCTCGAGCTTGGCACGCTCTCCAGACCAGCGCGCAACGCGCATCTTCCAAGAACCCTCGAGCTTGGCACGCTCTCCAGACCAGCGCGCAACGCGCATCTTCTAGACCTTCGTGCTTGGCACACTCCTCCTCGCAGACGCACCCCGACGCGTCTCTCGGTTCCGGTGCGCACTCAAGCAGTGGCGCACCACTCAGTTCCTCGGCTCCGACAGTCGGCTACCCGGTGACGACACCTTCGCCACCGCCGCCTGTTCCAGCACCACTCTGTCCTCGGCTCCGACAGTCGGCTACCCGGTGACGACACCTTCGCCACCGCCGCCTGTTCCAGCACCACTCTGTCCTCGGCTCGGAATGCCTTTTGCCCCCGTTCCCGTTGCCTGTTCCTGCACCACTCTGTCCCTGTACCTTTACGCATACGCCTGGGTGAGTTTTGATTGTGATGTCACTCACTCAGCGTAGTGCCCTTGCCCCCGTTCCCGCTGCCGTCCCTGTACCTTTACGCATACGCCTGGGTGAGTTTTGATTGTGATGTCACTCACTCAGCGTAATGCCCCTTGCCCTCGTCCCGCTGCTGTTCCCCAGCGTATTGCCTCTGTTTTTGGTTCTCACTTAGAATAGTATTTTTGGACTTTACATCTCCCCCTGTGTGTTTGTCACACGAAGATATTATTACTTTGTTCACTTTGTTATTTGGACTGTTCTGCACCTGCTCTGTTTTTTCCCTTTGTGCATTAACTATCTCCTCTGTTCCTGCAGAGCGGCCCAGATGATTTCCACCAGTCCTCCCTGTTCCTTCCTGTTTCCCCAGCCCGCCTCCGCGGGCCTTTGTCCCTAGTTCCCCTAGTCCCCGTTTCTCCTGATCCCTAGTTCTCCTAGTCCCTAGTCCTCTATCCCTAGTTCTCCTTGTCCCTTGTTTACCTAGTCTCTAGTTCCTCTGTCCCAAGGCGTTTCCCTTAACCTTCCCTTTGGCGTTCCCTTACCTTCCCATAGTGTTCCCTTTTCCTGCCCGCCTCTTAAAGGCACCTTTCCTTCCCCTCATATTATATTCCTGTATTTGTGATTCTCCCTTAAAGGGACAGTGCCCTTTTCCCTGTTTTTCCCTGTTGTTCAATAAATATCTGTTTCTTGGCAAACCATCATACCTGTCTTGTGTTGTGCGATTGGGGTCGGTTACAAACCATAACAGATGCAGATGGTCGGATAACCATAGCTAAGATTATACACAAGAATAGGAAAATAGCGTTGGTAGCGGTATATGCCCCAAATCTATATGAAAATAATTTCTACATTGCACTCACTAGGGAAATGTTAAACCTTCCAGAATACTCATTTATAATTGGTGTGGATTTTAATGCCATTTGGGACAGTGGGTTGGATAAATCTAATCCCAACTTTTCCAACGAACAAAAAAAGTCATCTAATGCGTTAAAGGATTGGGCAAAGAATACAGGTGTAAATGATCTATGGCGATCACTCAACACCACGACCCGGAAGTACTCTTGTCGATCAGCAAGACATAAAACACTATCCAGAATAGATTATGTTTTCGCAACACCGAGACTATTTGATAACTATGAAGTGGAGATGGTACCCAATGCATTATCAGATCATTGTTATTTCCTCCTAAAAGGATCATTTGGTGTACTATCATCCCGAGCCCCAATATGGCGCTTTAACACAACACTGCTGAATAACAAGGAATTCATTACACAACTCAAAGAAGCTCTTTCAGTATTCCTACCAGAGAATGTGAACTCGGTGCCGGACCCTAGAATATTATGGATGTCGGTAAAGGGAATGATCAAGGATTTCACGGATAGCTTTTCATCCAAAATACGCAAGAATCGATGCTCAAAACTGGCGGAATTAGAAACGCTCTACTCTACATTATTTACTTCTTTACAATATAACGACTCGGCTCGACTGGAATCTCAAGTTAATTTACTAAAAATAGAGATTAACGCCATTTACAGACAACAATCTGAAGTACAAATACGTAGCACAAGACAACAGCATTACTCTCAAGGTTCCAAACCAAGTCACCTACTAGCTACGCGATTAAGAGTTAACACAACATTTGCAGATATAACCTCCATTAAAGCACAACAAGGACTTGTAACAGACACCAAAGAAATAAACACGACATTCAAAGAATTCTACTCCAACTTGTATAAATCAGAAACGACCTTCGATCAAAACAAAATGGACATATATCTTAATCAAATTAACCTCCCCAAACTTTCAGAGGATGATGCTAAACAGTTAGAAACACCAATCACACTAGAGGAACTCAGGAAGGCCATATCCGAAATGCAAAGTGGTAGGGCTCCTGGAAGAGACGGTATCCCACCAGAAATGTACCTCTCATGTTGGGACATAATTGGACCCCTATTACTTAATATGATTTTATACTCAGTCAAGGAGGGGAACTTTCATAAGAACGACAATATTGCACTCATAACAGTCCTCCTTAAAAAAGACAAAGACCCCACAGAGTGCGGTAGTTATAGACCCGTAAGCCTCCTCGGAACCGATATCAAACTGTTCTCTAAGGTATTAGCCATCAGACTTCAAAAGCATATGACGTCTTTAGTTCATCCGGATCAAACTGGCTTCATAAGAAACCGTTTGATCACTGACAACATAAGACGATTACTATACGTACTAGATGCCAGCAAGGACGACACCACACCCAAGGCGATGCTGTCCCTGGATGCAATGAAAGCTTTTGATAGGCTGGAATGGTCGTATCTATGGGCGGTATTAGAAAGGATGGGGTTAGGAAAAGGATTCATTGGTATGATTAAAGTATTATACAAAGACCCATCGGCCATGATTACAACAGGTATAATCACCTCCGGAATATTTCCGGTATCACGCTCTTCTAGACAGGGTTGCCCTCTTAGTCCCGGACTATTCGATTTATCACTAGAACCTTTAGCACAATATATAAGACAATCCCAACTCATAGAACCAATCGTAATCAAGGGCACACAACACAAAATTTGTCTATATGCGGACGACGTAATACTGTTCATGCAAAACCCTAACACCGCAATGCCTTATCTTCTCAAGTTGATTAATGACTTTGGCGACCTATCGGGATTTAAAATAAACTGGCCAAAGTCGGCTTTCCTTCCACTGAACGCCCCTGCAAAGAATACGAGTCTTCCAGAAGAAATACCACTTTAAACACTTTAGATGCTTGGGAGTTGAAGTATTCCCTACCATAAGCCAAACGGTGAAACACAATTACATAGAAATCCAAAATAAAATAAAATGCGACCTTGACAGGTGGTCAAAACTTAAAAACTCAGTACAGGCACGGGTTTCAATAGTTAAGATGGATGTCTTACCTAGAATCAACTTCATCAGCTCAATGCTTCCGTTACCCCCTCCAGATGGTTACTGGAAAAAATTACACTCTTCCGCATATACATTTATTTGGAATAACAAACCACCACGTATAAAAAGATCCACCGCACAGAGAAACAAAGCCGACGGAGGGATGGCAATCCCAAATTTTTTCCACTATTTTAAGGCGTACACTTTAAGACCACTGACAACCTGGTTTGAACCCCAAGCATCAGTATCCTGGAGAAATTTAGAAGTAAATATAGTAGCACCACAGAGACTGCAGGACATAGTATACACCAAAATATCAATTAAGCAATGCGAACTGAAATTTGGCCCCATAATTACACATGCGATCCGGATATGGCGTGAAACACAAAAAAAATATTCTAATCCACATAAATGGCATAATCATACTCCCTTATTCAATAACAATGCACTCCTGATTAGAAAACGACCTATAAGATTCCCTAGATGGGAAAAGCAAGGCATACATACATTAGGAGATGTTTTCAACAAACAGGGTATTTGTAGCTATGATGAAATAGAAAAAAAGTTTATTCTCACCGGTTCCACATATCTTTTTTACGCACAATTATTGTTATGTTTGAAGACTCACGGTGTTCCATTAAAGATACCAATTGCACACCACAGATACCACAAATTTCTCTATGAAAGAGAGACATTGAGAGGTTTTGTATCAGATTTTTATCATCAATTACTAACGGCTTCGTATGAAACCCTCCACCTAGACTCTGTTTGGAGGAGGGATATACCAGACCTAGAAAAAGATTTTGATTGGCAAGAAGCCTGGGCAAATGTTCGACTTGCATCAAGGAACCCGGACCATCAACAAATCAATCTTAACTATATTCATAGGACATACTTGACTCCTATAAGACTGAACAGAATGGGTCGTAAACAAGACTCCAAATGCTCCTTATGTACAAATGGGGACGAGGGGACATTTATGCACATGTATTGGGACTGCCCACCAGTTAAGATATTCTGGGAAGAAGTGACCCAGCAATTATCAAATCTCTTAATTCTGAATATACCTGTACACCCCTCTATATTACTGCTGAATGATGTTTTTGAATATGCAGTACCTATACAACAAAAGAGATTGGTTTTATCTGGTATTACAGTGGCTAAAAAACTGATAGCATCACGATGGTTTCAACCAGAAAAAATTTGCCGAAAGGTCTGGATTCTTACATATCTCGATGTGATTTATCTAGAAATATCTACAGCAAGAATTTTGGGTCTCAATGAATCCAAATTGACAATGTGGTTAGAAGTGGTGGAGAGAATAAAAGCTAGCATTTAATGGTAGTGTTTGTTTGGTTAGGAGCGAAGGATAATGGATGGATTATCCATGGGGGGGTCCAGGGCGGGGGGTGCGAGCAGGAGCATATATGTGTAGGGGAATAGATAGCAGGTATTAGGGGTATATCTTGTATAAGACATTTATCCAAACGATGAGTTAACTGATGTAAACTGTTTTACAATGCTTGTATATCTAATCGTGTGTTGTCATGTTTGTTTATAAAAAAATAAAATACAAAAAAAATAAAGACTCTGGATAAAACCGAAAAATTACACCGCTTCAATGCAGCATTCGGCAGCGTATGACCCTACTAAATTCAGCGAATGTGCAGAACACGGTACAAAGTCTGCGAGAGGGTTTGTGTCTTTAATTCTGGCCTGTAGTCCAGAATATTTGCCAGACATGGTGCTGGCATTGTCATAGCTCTGGCCACGACACTCCATCAGGTCAATGTCATGTTCTTTCAAGGCTGATGTGTGTTCTCCATAATTCAGCTGTATGAGCGTGTAATGGAATACATTTCAGAAAGCGCTCCACTGGTTCACCACTCTGCTGTTGTAAGTAGCGAATGACTAAAGTGAGTTGGTCGATGTGAGTGACATCTGGCGTAGAGTCAACAATGACGTAAAAATATTTAGCTATTTTGATTTTGCTTATAACAGCACTCAAAACTTTGTCTGACATCAACTGAATAAGCTCATCACATGTCGTAGAGCAGGGGTTCCCAAACTTTTCAGGCCGGGACCCAGAAAATAAGGCGTCAGAGAGCCGCGGCCCAATGCACATCGTCAGGCTTTTTTTTATTTATTTTTTGCCATGCGACTGATTTTTTAAGCCAAATATCACTTCAATCCTATTAAGTTAGTTCAAGTTAGTTATTCATTTATATGTGCTATTTATGAGAGGGCTAACTTGTTGCAAAATAATAATGATGATAATAATAGCATCATTAAAATACTATTGTTGCTTCGGTTGTTTTCAGCGTTTTATGTGCATAATCTGTTATTTAGTTTGAAATGTTCGTTGAAATAAGTAGATTTTTCGTTTTTGTTTATTTATTAAGTTAATATAAAACCATATAGTCACATTTTAGAATACAATAGAATATAATTTTAGAATACAACTAGAAACACTGTCCTGGCCTGCTTCTAAGTTCAGTGGCCTGACAAAAAAAAAAAAAAATAATTTGGAAATCATCTCACGGCCCTCCCGTGGCTGCGGATTTAGGATTGTAGGAGATCCGGGGCTTAGCCCAGATAGGTGCCCCTTATTTCCTTTTTTTCTTTTTTCTTTTTTTTCTTTTTTTTTTTGGCAGGCAAGGGGTGGCAGATTTTTTTTGAATTTAATGAACCTGTACGTGCAATTTCCTGCAATATAGAGCCTTCAATCTTGACCAATAAAGCTGCTCTTTTCACTATAAAACTCAGTTAACCATAACGTAGTTATGGTTAGATTTATATATTGGGGGGGGATATATCATATTTTTCATATAATCAAAAAGTCGTGGAGCAAGATCATACCTTTGCTCCCCCAAGTTCAATAGTGGGAGAGCAGAGATGCTCCGAATGCTCTTATGGCCAGGCGTCTATGATTCACTGATACAAAGTAAAATAGTGCAGTGCAATAAAATAGTTATCATCGTATTTTTTTGGGAGGCCGGTAAGGAGTGCATTACAGTAATCGAGTTGGCTTGAGATAAAGGCATGGATCTGGTTTTCAGCGTCCTTTTGATTTATAAATGGCCGTACTTTAGCTATGTTTCTAAGGTGGAAGAATTAAGTTTTTGTCAACTTGTTGATTGTGATTTAAAGCTTAGGTCTGAGTCTACCATAACACCAAGACTTAACTCACTCAAATACAGTTAGCAGCTGGATAGACCACAGATGGAAATTAGCCTCTGCTAAATCTGGTGCAAACATATTTTCATGTAACAATGATGAATTGTAATATTTTTTTTTATAAATAGATTCAGGGCTTTTCAGAATACATTCGGGGCTTGAGCCCAAGTAGCCACCCCCTAGCCCCGCCCCTGGTCGCGACCCCGACTTTGGGAACCACTGTCGTAGAGGACAAGTAGCTTGTAGTCCCTCTGTTTCCATAACTTGCTAGATGCTCTGACAATAGATGTTTTTCCAATCACTGTAACCTGACGTAAAAGCTGTCCCTTTTGTGGAAAATAGCTTGCAGCAACAATTAATAGACAGATCAGAATAAATGGAGAATAAATCAACCATTCCCTAAGACGCACCTCGCCATTTTTCATTCGCCTGTAAAAGTGAGGGTGCTCCAGTAGCACACCATGTTACCGCGCTCGCGCGGGACTCCGTGCTGCGTCACGGATCTGGTTGACTCCGAGTTCGATTCCCGGACCCGCCGTCATTTGCCGAATGTCTCCCCCTGCTCTCTCTCCCGTTTCACCCTGCAACTGTCGGTCATGCTTGACCAGGAAAGCGATAAACGCTAAAAAATAAAGTTAAAAAAAAAAAAAAAAAAAAAAAGTGGTCCTTGGTTAGACTCCTGCTTGTTGTTCCATACTTTCGAACAGACTTTGAAAAGTCACCAATGTTTTGTCTTTGTTTATTTTTAAACAGATATGGTCCCGCAAGCATTCATTAATTGGTGGCCATTCCGCAGGATCCGAGGAATGGTTTACCAGCCTGTCCTCCTTGTTGGTATCATCATGCATTGATGTCGATCCCCTCTCGCCTCCCCCCTTTCAGTTTCATCCTCCCCAGGCTCCGCCGGCATCGTAGGCAGCAGCTCAGATGATGTAAAATTGGTAGCATCGTTGCTAGCTCCCGGCTGAGGCTTGGCCGTTAGCCCACTGGGTGTCTCAGATGATGGGAAATTGGTAGCATCGTTGCTAGCTCCCGGCTGAGGCTCGGATGTTAGCTCACCGGGTGTCTCATGTTTTTGCTGACCCCGAAGTCGACGATGCAGACATTTTTGGCGTGGTACTTTTGAAAATATTTGTAACCGGATATTAACGTAGCCTACATTCCCGCTCAGAGAGAAGAGGATACACTATTATTGGCATGTATTTTTTTACGTAGCGTCATTGGTAAGTTAAAAACTGATTTTTTATTTTTAGAAAAACATGAATTCATGCATTCACATTTCACACCATCATAGACAGTATACTGATTCACACACTGGTGCGTTGCTCGTCACCCCAACACACATGTCACAGTAAGAGGGATACACAACGCGTGATCAGCCGCAGTTTGCGAAGACGCTCTCTGATTGGCTAGCCCGCGTACAGCGAAGACCCTCTCTGATTGGTTTAGCTCCGAAGGGCTCTTCCGCCTTGTACATATATATTCTCTGCTTCGAAGTGGTTATGCTTTGGCCCGCTTTCAAAGTGGGTTATGCTTAGAGTTTATCTTTAGAGCAGGGCGATGGACCACCAGCCCTGATTCCAAACTCTAAGCATAACCCACTTCGATAGAGGGCCAAAGCATAACCACTTCGAAGCAGAGAATATATATGTACAAGGCGGACATTTCTATCCCAGAGCCCTTCGGAGCTAAACCAATCAGAGAGGGTCTTCGCTGTACGCGGGCTAGCCAATCAGAGAGGGGCTTCACAAACTGTGGAAAACATTTTTATAAAAACACCAGTTTTATTGTATGTTTGTACTACATGTCTAAAAATATATATATATATAAAATCATTTTCATAAATTTGTTCAAGTTCAACTTGGAAATTGGTAAAACAATGCCACATATAATGGAAATGGAAGTTGATCTTGCTTGCAATAAATCAAGGTAGTTCACAAAAATTGCAAATGCTAATTAGTTCTAGTTCATTACCTAAAGGATAAATCATCTCCAAGTCATATTCAGAAGGTCGTTTTGACCTAAGAGACTAACCAAGTGGAACTGGAATGAAGAGCATGGTTCTCTGGTGATCACTACACAATAACACTGCTAATCAGAATCAGAATCATAAATATCTTTATTGCCAAGTAAGCTTGCACATTCGTTTGGTGCATCAACATTAACAGACAATTAAAATAGAATAAAATAAAATGGAATATATAAACTAAATTAGAATAAAAATACAATAGAATAGAAATAGAATATAGGACAGGGCTGTACAAGTGTGCAGGATGTAGTAGAATATATACACACATTTCTTTATAAAAAATACAGTGGAATAGAGTATGTAACAGGGCTGTGCAATTGTGCAGTATCATGATATCAACCTGTTCACGTTCGGGGGCCCGCATGCAGCACTTTGCCCTTGTCTGTCAGCCTAGCACTGTATTTTTGCCGATCAACCAATACATTGTTGGAAAGTTGAATTTGATGGTCACCCCACTCTACCTACTCACCTACAAGACTAAACATCCGACGAGCGTCATTTGACAAGCCATTCGGACAAGTGACCACGTCCAATTTGGCCGGGTCCTGAACAGACCAGTCACCGCTGATGGCGAAAATGATTGACCACCTTTGTAGCCAAAAACAGGCATCTGGCAACAAGTAAACAAAATGTGACTAACTTTTATTTTTATTTCAGCGTGTTCAAACCTCGAACTCTATTACATTAGCCCTCTAAAGTTTCTCCTGTTGTGGAAGAAAGTTCAGAATGTTTCCTTTCAAAAGAGACCAGACTCATACATGTGCTATAAGTGGTTCAAGTAATAAATCGCAAATTACTTTGGGTATGCAATCGTCAGGTGTTTTATGCTAAATGTGCCCTCAGCATAAGGGGTTAAAGGACCAGTCTTTTTGACAAGGGTTCAAAGTCATTCTTGCTTTCATACATAAGCTTTTACTGTGAAAAAGTTACTGTTACTGAAAAAGTAATTTTCTGCCGATTCACCACTGCCATAAGTTTCCATAGTAATTGCTTAAATTCCACAGTAAATTCCAATGAAAATGTGTCTTAAAACACAACATAAACTCATGAAACCACATCTCACTAGAAAATGCCATGCTAACATCTGAGGTGCATTATTTATTTCTGAAAAGTTTATGGTTGCTCTATTGTGCCTTAAACACTTTGAGTGCCAACGACGAGATTAGTCGTCCTAACTCGCCATGCGTTGAGTGCCAATGACGAGTTTTCTCGTTATTTAATCGTTATTTCTTTTATTAGCGATATCCATTCATTTTTCATCCATCCAGCCTGGCGTTATCATTGTGAATGGGTGGGGGGCGGAGCTGAGCGATCATGGAGTAGACGTGTTTCACATGAGCTCCCTTCTACCGTGCTGAATATACGTTTCTCCCCATTAGTCTTTATTTTATTTTTATTTGTTTTTTATCTGTTTGCCAGGTCGTCGTGTTTAGTATACTGTCGTCGACTTTTTTCGACTTTCTGCGATGACTGGGGTGGAAACCAGAGCCATGAGCGCCCCATCCAGCAAACCACCACCACCCGGCCTGGCCGCATCGTCGTCCGGTGTCGGGGAAATAAGCGAAGCTGTGCTCTTGGTCATGACCAAGCTACACGCAGACTCTGAGGCACGCGTCGCTGAAGCACAGAAGAAAGTGTTGGCGGATTTTTGTGTCAACCTCCGTCGTGAGATATCGGAGGAAATACGGCTGGCGGTGGTCCCGCTGACAGACAAGATGGAGTCGATTCACGCTGCCTCATCGGCTAATGCTAACGAACTAGCCATGCTAACGACGGAGGTATCATTACAGTGCGAGAAGATGGCGGGTCTCGAATCCGCCCTGCTGGCTAGGCAGGCTGAAGTCAACAAACTACAGTCGGCAGTGGAGGAGATGCAGTCCCGGGATAGACGCCACAACGTCAGGATTGTTGGAGTACCGGAGACCAGCGGTGAAGGCCGTCTCTCTGAGACCATGCCCGAACTGCTGCAGAAAATACTAGGGACGGACGTCCTCCCTTCGCCTCCTGTCTGTGAGTCGGCCTACAGAGCGGGCAGGTTTTCTCCCGGCGTGAACAAAGAGCCGAGGCCCATCATAGTCAAGCTGAACAGGCTTCAGCAGAGAGAACTCATCATGCGGTCGGCTCGTACCAGAAGGGGTAATCTGAGGCTTGGCGATCACAAAGTGGCCATTTTCGAGGACTTTACGCCGGAGGTTCAAGCACAGAGAGGCGAATACAAGGTGGTCCTGACTAAGCTATGGAAACTAGGCCTGAGGCCCACGTTATTCGCTCCCGCGAAATTATCTGTATTGGAGAAGGTCGGTGGTCAGCGTTCATTTTGGTTGTTGGCTAAAGCGAAGGAATATCTCGCGGCGATACCCGAGACTGTTGCTTGATATCTATGTCGGTGAGTGACTTGGCGGTGTGTGCCTATATACGTTGATTAGGCCGACTATTCACAAATACTTGCTGTCATGCCCAGACATGCTAACTGCCCATCCAACTAGCGGGGCTTCCCAATGACTTCTGTTACTTGATAAGCTGACCTCATGGTCGTACTTGTGTATCGCCTCGTTGGAAGCTAACGAGCTAGCTCAACAATGTACATAATAGGCTATCGTGCTATCCGGATTCATCACTAGCTTACGCGCTAGCCTCGGGCTAGCTAAGCGGGCTTCGTCTATCGTCTGCGCTGAGACATTCGAGACCCGTTAATGGTTACGTATTTTGGTTGCTGTTGCTGTTCAAAGTGACATTGGTTTGCACAATTCAAGAGTGATCGGGTCCTTAATTAACTAACTTCTGGTATGCTTTTATTTTTATATCCAGGTTGTTTTGAGCTTTGGGATCCAATAGTAGAAGCCAAGGTCGGTTGAATATGCATATACAATATATGATAACAGGTTTGGTCGGGTATGGCTTGCACTTTATGGCTATATGGTTGTATGGCTTGCACTTTAGCCATAACCCTCTTTTCCTTTTTCTATTATTGTCGCTGTTTTAATGGCATTTGAATGAGCAATTTAACTGTGATTCGATCCTACCTTAGACTAACTGCTGATATGCCTTAATTTTGTTTTGAATTTTCCGTGATCCATTTGTGCTATAACGTTGCGACATTAATATGCAGACTCCAAGGTAGATGGTTACAGGGTTGATGTTGAGTAATTATATAATAATGGCTAATTTTTCCATTATAGCTGTCATGTTAGGGCCAAGGCTCACGTTGGCTCTCGACCGAATATACATAAAATATGTGATAACAGGCTGGCTTAGGTTTAGCTTTGCTTGCACTTTAGCCATAACCCTCTTTTTCCTTTTTCTATTATTGTCGCTGTTTTAATGGCATTTGAATGAGCAATTTAACTGTGATTCGATCCTACCTTAGACTAACTGCTGATATGCTTTGATTTTGTTTTGAATTTTCCTTTTCCATTTATACTATAATGTTGCAACATTAATATGCAGACTACGAGGTAGTTGGTCACAGGGTTGATGTTGAGTAATTATATAATAATGGCTAATTTTTCCATTATAGCTGTCATGTTAGGGCCAAGGTTCATGTTGGCTCTCGAACGAATATACATAAATATGTGATAACAGGCTGGGTCAAGTTTAACTTTGCTTGCACTTTAGCCATAACCCTCTTTTTCCTTTTCCTATTATTGTCGATTCTTACATAGGTTATGTCATTTCAGCCATTGTGCCTGATCAGAGGGACTGCTTCAGGGGTGCACTTTAACCATAACCCCTTTTTTCCCTTTCTTATTTTTGTCATTGTTTAATTGACATTGTTCACACAATTTTGCACAATTAACCTGTGACCCGATCCTGCCTTAGACTATCGGCTGGGATGCTTTAATTTAATTTTGTTTTGAATTTTCCTGTACCCATTTGGGCCATAACATTGCGACGTTGAAGCGCAGATTCGGAAATAGATGGTTGCAGGTTGATGTGGAGTTATTATTTAATAATGGCTATTTTTACCATTATGGTTGTCTTATGTTGGGGCCAGTGCTCAGGTGGTTTTCGACCGATATCTTTATTGAATTTTATTTTTATTATTATTTGTGTTTATTGGACTAGTGGGGGTTTACTCAGGGGTTTAACTAGAGGGGGGTTGGAGTGGGGAGCGTCTTTTTGGATCCATGTCTCTAGTGGGAAGTGATAGGAAGATGACCATCCTCAGTGGATGGGGCATAGGGTGGGGATTGGAGAGTGGGTATAGGGGGGCTTATAATAGGACGGGTGGGTTAGGGTTTAGAGTAGAAGGAGGGGGGGTTGTAGCTGGGGTGGTATTTTTATGTGTTTTATGTACTGTTGTCTTATATGTGTGTAATTGTTCCTCCTCTGAACTCCTGGGATTGACCGTCTGGGCCCGCCTGGATCGGCGCCTCTGTACTCAGCCTGGCTGCACTGGTATGTTCTCTACGCATTTAGACGAGCTCGACCATGGCTAAATTGAATATTTTAATTTGGAACGCAGGAGGGCTTAACGCCCCACACAAGCGTGCCAGTGTCCTTTGGCTATTGAAGAGGAGAAATATTGACCTTGCTCTCCTTAGTGAGACGCATTTATTGGTGGGTGACGTGTCAAGACTGGCAAATCGGCAATATCACGTTATCTCCTCATCCTCAGCCGATGATAAGACGAAAGGAGTAGTCATAGTTACAAGACGTAACCTTGATATCAAAGTCTTGGATGTATGGTCGGACACGGAGGGAAGGATTACTATAGCAAAAGTTGAATTCTTGCATAGGAAGATGGCTATAATAGCATTGTATGCTCCTAACACATTTGATTCAGCGTTCTATAATACAATCACGAAGAATATGTTGGAACTTAATGGATACCCTCTCATTGTGGGTGGCGATTTTAATGCGTGCTGGGATGCGGAGATGGATAGGTCCGGGCCCTCTGAAACGAGCGACCAAAAACGGGCCTCTAAGGCCCTTAGGATGTGGGCCAAGGACACGGGGCTCACAGACCTTTGGCGCTTATCCAACCCCACCCTCAAAGATTACTCTCACCTGTCAGCCAGACACAAAAGCTTCTCTCGAATTGACTATGCATTCGTGTCCCCTAATATGTTTGATAGTTTCGATGTCTCATTGGTTCCCTTGGCTCTCTCAGACCACAAGGGGATTTTCCTTACGGCAACCTTTGGCAGGCTCTCCGCAAGAGCTCCCAGATGGCGTTTTAATTCGACCTTGCTAAAGAACGATGACTTCTGTTCTGAGTTCAGGAGTAAACTAGCTGAATTTTTGCAGATCAACGTTGGCACAGTAGAAGACCCTAGGGTCCTGTGGAACGCATTGAAAGGATTTATCAGGGGTCATGTCACACTATTTGCCTCCAATTTGCGAAAATCCCGGTCAAAAAAGCTAGAAGGACTGGAATCATTATATGCGGACCTATACGCGTCCTTGCAAACTAACTATAATGAACGACTAAACACACAACGTAAGATAGTCAAAAAAGAAATAAACTCCATACTTAAACAACAGTCTGAGTTCTTGATACATAGGACAAGACAAAATTACTATTTTCACGGCTCCAGACCTAGGCATCTATTGGCAATGAAAATACGCTCAAATGATCATTTCTCGGATATCCCCTCGATTAGGACGAGCCAGGGTGCAGTCACTACTGATTCTAAAAAGATCAATGACACTTTTAAAGAGTTTTACTCGCAGTTATATAGCTCAGAGGGTAATCTTGATGACTCTAAATTTGAATCGTTCATTGGCGGGCTATCCCATTCACAGCTGTTACGCTACTCCTGAACGATATAGCGACACTACCCACGTCCGTACAACTGAAAAGGGTTGTCCTAGCGGGCGTCACAGCAGCGAAGAAGCTAATAGCAATGAGATGGAAGGAGCCTGAGAAGCTTACAATGATTAACTGGTCCCTAACTCTATTGGATGTGATTTATCTTGAGATATCCACGGCCCGGGTGATCGGGGTGGGGCAGGCTGGAATTGACCTGTGGTTCGCAGCAGCTGAGAAGGTAAAGACCGCCGTGTGCGGCTGAGCGGGGTTGGGGCGCTTGATCGGGGGGGTCCGGCGGTCTCTGGGGAGGGGGAGGAGGAAATGTCTTGTCTGTCTTGGTTTTTGTCTTGTCCTTCTTAACTTTGACTGGGGGGATTTTAGGGGGGGTAGGTATTTAGCTATTCAGCGCTATATGTCAATTCACATGCCATCTCCCCAAGGGACTAATATTGGCAGACTGATTGACCTGTTAACCAACTTGGAGGAAGAATTTCTTTCTTCTTACACTTTACCTTCTGCGAGTTTGGCAGTCTTGAACATGTGTAAGGGACCTAGGCTATCTACAATAAATCTGCGGCAACACTCTCGTAAACAATCTTTTAAGTCACTCCACTTGTAAAGGTGGGGAAAGGTTGGCATGTTTGAAGACATTTTTGTTATTGAAATTGCCATCTGTATTTGATAGGTTGGACGCTGTTCTTTTTCTTTTGTCTTTATAATTTATTATTCTGTATTATTATTGTTTGTTATTCTCCTGTGAAGTTATGTTTTTTGTTACTGTGGTTATTGTGTTGTCCTGTTTCGTGTAATTAATAATAAAAAATTTGATAAAAAAAAATAATCATTGTGAATGGGTCTGAGCTCGAAAAGGGCAAATACCGCCGCCTATTGTCTCCCGGATGGGGGCCCGCATGCACTAATTGGATTGGATTGGGTGGCCATGTGCATCAGAAAAAAAGGCCGGTCCAGGGTTTTCCCATCTCTGGTAGCCAGTATCGTGTTACCAGATTGACTAAGGACCCTCAGAGCAGCGTAGATTATGTGTTTCGGACAATAACGTTGGATCAATAAACGCGATCAATATTTGGAATGGCGATCAGGAATTGGATTAATCTTTTTGCAGAACATCTGATATGAGGTAAGGACTCTATTTTACCAGTATTGGGTTAATCAGATGTTTTTTTTCATAGCGATCACAACGTATCTGTGTGTGTGAGTGTGTGCGTGTATGACGTTAGCGCTGACCAGGTCATGGATAATAGATTTTTCAGCCCGCTTCTCTAGCGTGCATAAGTACACATATACTATCGATAATCTAGCGTTTATTTGAAAACTATTCATAAATCAGCCGAAAAATTACAACGTGTTTTGTGTATTCCACTAAAGATCTATTATCGCGGAATTTCTCTGAAATTACTAGAACTCTCCGAAACTATACTTGTATTCAAAACGGTATAAAACGAAAATGTACCAATGAAAAAACAATCCGTTTTGTACATGTTGACTGCAAGCAAGTCATTGATAAGCGAGGGGTGTTTTAGACCCATAGCCATAATTTAAGATATAGTTTAAGCGTTCGCAAATATTCCCGACCTCCCATTGACTAAAGCGCTGGCACTCAAGGGGTTATCTGGTCAAAGGGGCGTGGCACTCAATGTGTTAATACATTGTCTAAAAAGAAAGAAGAGGAATTCTTCGTCAGCTTCTGTATTATATCGGAACACAAGTGACACACAAGAAGTTAGCATGGCATTTTAGTAAAATGTGGTGACTTTTTTCAGTTTATGTCGTGTCTAAGACACATTTTCAGATACACTAGAAGCCAATGTCAGTGGTGAATCGGCAATTGTTTTTCAGTAACAGTAAAAGGTTATAAGAAAAAAAGAAAGGCACTTTTTGTATCAAGGCAACAATTTTTTATTTGATAGCACAGTGAAGACTGGCAGAATGAGTAAGGGGTGACATGCGACACAGATTGGGTTCGAATGGAACCCAGAATGCTGTGATCACATTGTATGTGCTGTAGCTCACTGAACCACAGGATGTGCTCTCAGACGAAGAACCATATCACTCCATTTGTCGTTTTCAGAGGAACAATGATTTCAAACTGTATTATCTGAAGATGGTAAGTTAGAGTGTTGTGTTCACTCATAGTTAAAGAGCGACTAAACCCATGGTAATTTTTTTGCCCTAGTGGTTGACATTTCTCACCTTGCTGCACACTCTGCCCCGCCCCAATCTGTGATGTCAGAGTGCCTCTTTGGATGCACTATTATAGTCTGTCTAGGGGGAAAAAAGGGGCACATCACAGAGGGTGTCAACCACTAGAGCAGAAAAAACTATCATGGGTGTAGTTACACTTTAACCTGTTAATCTGTAGACCGTTTTCGCCTAAAGGTACATGCCTAAGTAAATGGAAGATTGCTCCACTTCTGCAAGGTCAATTTGCATGATCTTGGTATCTAGGAACATCTAGGGACCTGGGGGTATGTATTTACAGTGTCAGAAATATTGTGTCTGTTACTAGGCTGAGTAAATTGTAATGAATAAATTAATTATAATTAATTATGATTTATGATTTTGATGATCAAAAATTTAAAGAAAATTCTGAAAAATGCTCACTGAGCTCATTCACCACCTTATTGAGATCATGTGTACAAATAATCTAAGCAAATGAACCGCGGGAAGATGATTAAACAGAAAGATTTGTAGATACAGTAATTAATGATAATCGACTTAAATAAAAAATTCATATTTGACCTTAAACTTGACCTTGACCTTATTATGGCCAAATCATACATCTATGGATAGGGGAAATGCTCCTCTTTCCAATGGCAGGGTTGAATCTGGATTTAGTCATTTCTTGCGGTTTTTACGATAATTAGCATTTTCCGATAAACTTGTATTTCCGATAAAACATATAAAACATCGGTAAAAATGAAAATATACACTTTGACTACTGTTTTTGATAGGGTTATGGTATTTACTCTTGGCTACAATTTTCTTTTTTGAAAAACATTAACCTCTTAACATCCAAGGGCCCACATGTGGACGATTATTTGCCGACCTCTAGTGGCTCGGGTGTGCATTTATTTTAATACAATATATAGGTGGAATTAAAGCCCTATTTGTTGTCTGTCGATTGCCATTTCAGGTGACAAAATCCGTTCAGCGGTTCTCGAGTTACATGCCGATATGTGAGGCGTGCCCAAAGTACGCAAAAGTACACATTACTGGGGAGCTCCAGTAGCTCACCACGTACCGCGAGTGCTATTTCAGCGCCGTGGACAACCGCGCTCGCGCGGATCTGGGGCTGAGCGCGTTCGAATCCCGGACGGCAGCCGTGCCTTTCCCAGAGTGTCTTTCCCCCCCATCTGAACCCTTTCAGCCTGCTCTGTCGGTCGAACTTGACCAAGTATAAATGCGAAGAAAAAAAAGCGATAAACGCTAAAAGAACCAGGTGACTGGTCAAAGTTAAAAAAAAAAAAAAGTACACATTACCACCCCCGACTCCCGGGGCTCTAGCTCCGTCAATCATTTGGCGATCTCAAAATCCTTTGCACAGGGTTGTAGCCAATAAGTGTGGCTTTCCAATGATACCCCATAATAATGATAATTGGATCTAATTGGGGATCTAATACGGTCTCTATTGATCGATTTATGATAAAGGGAAAAAAAGTCCCCTATAGGGGGACCTTAAGGCACTTTCACTACCACACTACAGAATGTTAACCTTTCACTACCACACTACAGAAGGTTAACCTTTCACTACCACACTACAGAAGGTTAACCCTTTCACTACCACACTACAGAAGGTTAACCTTTCACTACCACACCACAGAAGGTTAACCTTTCACTACCACACTACAGAAGGTTAACCTTTCACTACCACACCACAGAAGGTTAACATTTCACTACCACACCACAGAAGGTTAACCTTTCACTACCACAACCGTCTGTAGTGTGTTAGTGAAAGGTTAACATTCTGTAGTGTGGTAGTGAAAGGTTAACCTTCTGTAGTGTGGTAGTGAAAGAGTAAAAGACAGTAGAGGTCAGTGGAGGTTTCTCTATGACAACACGTGAAACACAAATTCACTCATAATTCATAATTATTATTAATTTACATATATATATATATATATATTTTTTTTTTAATTATTATTATTATTTTTATTAGAAATGCCATTCTTCAAAAATGGCCAAAATTGACAGCTCTGAGCAGGCCTGCACTGCAGTAATGACTGCAGTAATATTCGTGCAGAATATCTGCACAGGTTGACCCAATTTAAATAATAGCCAATCAAAATAGGCTATTAACTTCATCTAAGCACGGTCTGTGCAGTTAAACTCTTGCCATTGAATGGGGGATTGAATGATTGACAGCCTTGACAATCCAATAATACACGGAGGATGAATGATTGGCAGCCTTGAAAATCCAATCAGAGATTGCTGCATCGCACAGTCAAAACGGGTCCAGCTGCAGGTTCGGAGGTTAGGTTTAGCTCGGGCCAATCTCAAGTTTCTCAAGTTTCTTTATTAGTTGTCATACAGAAGTACAGAATACTTTTATACAAAATGTAACAGAAAGAAGCATTTTGTATAAAAGTATTCTGTACTTCTGTATGACAACTAATAAAGAAACTTGAGAAACTTGAGATTGGCCCGAGCTAAACCTAACCTCCGAACCTGCAGCTGGACGCGTTTTGACTGTGTGAAACATAGCAAGCTAGTAGTTTAGTAAGCTGTACAGCTATAACAACACAGGCTAAATTAAACTTTGCGCCAACATTAGGACCGAAGTATAAACCAGCAACTGAGCAACATGAAGAAGTGGACTTATGCATCTGGATCAGAAAAAAAGTTGTGGATGAAAAAGTAAGTAGGCTACAGTGTTTGTAAAAGCTTGTATGCTAACAGTAGCTAGCCAGCTTAGCCTACATCACAATGATGATCACCAAGCTAACTTACTGTACACACTGTAGGGCTGGGCAATTAATCGAAACAGAATCGTGATATCGATTCATAGACCTATGCAATCTCATTTCTAAGTTATGACGATTTTTCTTTTATTAAAAGAAAAAGTTTAAATTTTTTTTTTCTTTTTTTTTACTTTTTAAATTATTTTATCTGGGTTGAACATGAATTGTGGAACTCCCTCTGGTGTTGTGGTCGTGGTATTCACTGACCTTTGGGAAGTATTTCGACATGCACATGGGTATCTTAGTGGTGTAGTGTATCTTGTAGACCAGGCCCATTGCAAGTTGCTGTACTCTGTCGTCTACTCTAAGCCATCCTAGGTTGTCAAAGTGGGCAGGGGTGAGGTGGGTTTTAGGAGTAATAGTCTGACCAGTTTGTTTTGTGATGTTTGTAATCTTGTTTTTTGTGCCTTTGAGGTGCTTTGGTACCAT
This sequence comes from Notolepis coatsorum, assembly GCF_963971535.1. NCBI lineage: Eukaryota > Metazoa > Chordata > Actinopteri > Aulopiformes > Paralepididae > Notolepis > Notolepis coatsorum. The sequence continues at coordinate 43,035,281 of NC_140167.1, forward strand.
GAGGTGCAAGCATAGTCGTAGTACCCTTGAATGAGTGCTCCTGTTAGAGTCTTCAAGGTATTCTTGTTTACCAGAGAGGAGATCCGGTACATGAATCTAGTTTGTTGGTTGACTTAGTTTTATTACATTGGATCCCATTTTGTCACAGGAAAGATTTGCCTCTATAGGATGGAACCCAGGTAGGTAATTTCATATTTCCTTTTAAGATAAGATAAGATATTCCTTTATTGATCCCCTTGGGGAAATTCAGGCATCATAGCAGCATGGGGGAAGGGGGGGGGGGGTACAGGTAGTGAAAACAACACAAGCAGTGTAAACAAATAGGTCAATATAATTTACTATCTAACTAACTGAAATATATTTTCACAGTGTCACATAAGGTGTAGTATGCATAAGGTAGTGTTATAATTTACTATCTAACTAACTGAAATATACATTATTCATTATTCACAGTATCACAGTATCCACATAAGGTGCAGTATGCATAAGGTAGTGTTATTGTCCTACTTGGGTTCCTATTAGTTCTAGGTCGATGTCTGGCAGCAGTCCCTGCCCACTGTTGTGGAGCCTGATGGCCACTGGTATGAAGGACTGTCCGAGGCGGTTAGTTGAGTGTCGGGGGGGGTATGAGTCTGTGGCTTCCTTGTCACCTTCACCTAATATGTTTTGATCTGATCAGGTGCACTGTCACCTAATATGTTTTGATCAGGTCAGGTGCGCTGTCACCTAATATGATTTCATCTGGTCAGGTGCGCTGTCACCTAATATGATTTCATCTGGTCAGGTGCGCTGTCACCTAATATGTTTTCATCAGGTCAGGTCCGCTGTCACCTAATGTTAATATGTTTTCATCTGTGTCCACTGACCACTGACACACAGTGGGGGATGTTTTAAAAATATAATTTAATATATAATATAATAATTTGTGCTTCACCTAAAAATTTGGTCAGCAGCCTCCACTGGTAGAGGTAGAGTACTTTTTTGATATATCACATTCCCACTCCAAGTGATTTGAATCTACTTTATCACTACAAACACATGGGCCTTCCGGAACATTTCAAAACAGGAGTTATATAGCTCATTCGGTGCAAAGGTTCAGTTGGAGAAATTCAGGAAAAAGTGTGAAATTCATCATAGATGCAATTTAAGTCATACTGATCAGAAAAGGGCAGACATTTGGGTGTTCAATCTCTCAAGTAGCCTGCTGCAGGTAATTGATTCCAGCACGATTACTGCTGCTAGGCCATGGCGTCTTGCTGACTGTAGGTGTTGTTTGTGTGTGTGCATGCCTGAAGAGTGTGTGTGTGTGTGTGTGTGTGTGTGTGTGTGTGTGTGTGTGTGTGTGTGTGTGTGTGTGTGTGTGTGTGTGTGTGTGTGTGTGTGTGTGTGTGTGTGTGTGTGTGTGTGTGTGTGTGTACAGTGTGTGTGTACAGTGTGTGTGTACAGTGTGTGTGTACTTCAGCCCCTAATCACCTCTACCAAGTGTATCTTACAGCAGCAGGAAAAGCCAACGATTGATCAGCATGGTCATTAAAAGGATATTTCAACGCTCTCGTTTGGCCCTGCACTTTGAAGTCTGCAAAAACACGGACTTCATACATTCATACATCGATACTTTTCTGTATGTCAGGGTTACGTGGTATTTAAGAATTTATTTTCCATATGCCTTATTGATCAAGTATGGTAATATAATTGAAATGGAGTGAGCAGCGTGTAAAAGTTAGCTCTTGTATTCTCTCCCTCCCGGTATGGTAATAGCAACCGAATCGCCTGAATTATCAGCATGGCTGAAGACTGTTCTTTATAATTTGCCAATCTTTCAACCGTGACTTGTTTAAAATGCATTCCATGACCGTTTTCCCAAGCTCATTTATTTTTCACAGCAAATTTGTTTTAGAATTCATTATTTGCCACGAAATGTAAAAAGTGTTCTTCATTAGATGGTGTGAACCCCCCCCCCCCACCCCCCTACCTCTCTGAAGTCCAGCACCATGTTACTCCCAGTGCTCCTGACTGTGGCATCTCCCCCAGCACACTCTCACAGGCCTGCTGTCTAAATAATTGCCTCATTAGTGTGTGGTGCACAGGTATGGCATGAATGTAAACTTTAGACAAGTGGATATGCAAATCCGAATCGCATGTCCAACACTCTTTATTCATGTGATAAAAAAATCTGCTGAATTATATCAGGGGGGTGGGGGGTGAGGGGGATCGAAACCGAAATGGAAATTTAAGAATAACTAATGCATTTTCAATGAGGTGAACAATGTGCAGGTTTTTTTCTTCTCCCCCATTTCGTTTTTTCTCCAAAACGGAGCGTATGCATATAGTTGACAGCATTCCACGGTCTGGTGTCATTACTCTTTAGATTATCCTGTCCTTAAAAATGTATGATGCGTTGGCCAAAACCAGGAAGCTGTCAGCCATGTGAGATCCACCAAACATTGGGTGGTGTTTAGGAAATTGGCCGTTCAAACGCCAGAACGCTCCCTGGCAACAAACCGGCCTCTCAGCACTTTGGCCAAGAATGAGGTGCAGTGGAGCGCTCAAATGTTTATTAGCCAAATGGTATCGAGTTTACAGGCTAAACTATAGTGCGCTAGCTGCCACAAATAGCCCTCCCTAAGACCACCGCGAGTCTCAGCCTTGTAATTTCCATGCTATAACCGGAGCCCCGGAGGGTTTATTAAATATGTAGCTGATGATACTTTTACACATCCTCATGTTCCCTTAGCCATAATAACCTGCCATCTGACCCATTAACAAATCCTCCGATAGTTTCGCCGTGTTCCAAAGGAACCCGAAATCCACGGTTGATTGGACGTGCTTCACACATCCAGAAAGACTCACTGTTAGAGTATGAACTGTTAAATTACTGGCTTAGCGGACTGGATCGTCTCATCAGGACGCCATTCAAGAGGGTGAATATGGCCCATATACGGTATTAGTCCACTCGGCTTGTGTTTGGGCAAAACAAATTAGAAAGAAATTGTATAAACAGGGAAGAAAAACTAAAATAGACACAATACGAGTCGTTCAGGGATCAAAGCCATTTGGCCGGATGACGGCTGCAAAAAAAAGGAGCTGAAATGGAGCTTGGCTTCATTTGTCTCTCCGGCGATGATGGACTCTCCATTCCACCTCTGGCCTCTGGAGCAATGGCTCAGAGCGCATCACCGCCACGCCAGACCGCTGCCTCACGCTGACCGGCTGACTCAGACTCTGTGAGGTTACCTTGAAACAGCACGCACCCGATGGACCAGATGACTTTTCCATGTACCGCTGCTAAACGGGAAGACGGAGTGGGAAGGATCGCGGGAGCAGGGCAAAAACAAATCATGTGCCGGATCCCAGTAATTAATCTATCCTGAGCTTTGGCGCTAACAAATAAAGCATCTGTTTATTCTAAAACGTATTTATTAATGACAGTGAAGGGAGCGTGCAGGAGCACCGCGATGCGTCTCACATGTCAGGATGAGCCGTCGCGTTAGCTGCTCTGCCGTCATCCATCACCTTCTCTCTCAAGGGTATCAGTCTGCCTCTCTGTCTGTTTCCTTATGTTGTTATTATTCACACAAGCTTCTTTTAGACAAGACCAAGAGAGAGAGTGTTAAACAGTTGAAAATAGTCATTATGCAGATTTGGAATGGATTAAGAGGAGCCTTGCGCAACCTTGAATTACAATGTATGTGGAAGCAGCACACGCACGCACACTCCGCACAGACTCCACATACAAACTCTACGCACACACTCTTATGCATATACTCTACACACACACACTACGCACACACTCTACACACACACACTATGCACACACTCTACACACACACGCTACGCACACACACTATGCACTAGGGGTGGGGGGGACAATCACTAGGTAGTAGTATCGCGATACTTTGCGTGGCGATACTGTATCGATACAGGGACGCCAAGTATCGATATTTAATTATTCATAAAAAAAAGTATAATAATTTTTGTATAATTTTTTTTGTATAAGGAAGTTGCATTGTTCATTTCAATACCTGTAATAGTACAGTAGTCCACACACACGCACACATGTGCATTCAGTTAAGTTGGAATATGACTGTAATACAAACAGTTCAGTTTGTGGGGTATGTTGAATCTAGAGGGTGTATGTATGGTTGTAACTAACTGTAACTGTCCTCTACTACTCCCATGACTGCATATATATCTGTGTCCACTGGAGGGCGCTATATGTGGAGCTTCTACTGTCTACGCCAGGTTGGGAGTATATAAGTCTTGGTTCCCTCCTACTTTTTCTTCTTCCCACACATGCCTCTCCCGGAGAGGAGAACACATGAGCTGTTGTGGTATGAGTCAATGTGAATGAATAAAACGCTGCCAGCAGAGCAAGGCCAAAGATGGAAACCATGCCTGTTGAATCTAGAGGGTGTATGTATGGTTGTAACTAACTGTAACTGTCCTCTACTACTCCCATGACTGCATATATATCTGTGTCCACTGGAGGGCGCTATAGGCGGAGCTTCTACTATCTACGCCAGGTTGGGAGTATATAAGTCTTGGTTCCCTCCTACTTTTTCTTCTTCCCACACATGCCTCTCCCGGAGAGGAGAACACATGAGCTGTTGTGGTATGAGTCAATGTGAATGAATAAACCGCTGCCAGCTGAGCAAGGCCACAGATGGAAACCATGCCTCTTGTACATATTATTGTCGCCCCATAGCCATTTCTGTTAACAGGTTATGGGCCCAGATCTCGCAGGGGCGAAATAATAAGGGTAGCTAGCTTAGCTGACGTGTAGGCCAGAGTAGCACCGGGAGTACCGCGTGGCTAGCGTACTAGGCCAACGAAGCTTAAGCTACACCTACCACCAACCACCGAGAAAGAGGATGGCGACCAAGGGAAGCTGTGTTTACTCAAGGGAGCCAAAAGAGTCAGGAAAAGTGATGATCGTCATTTGGGTGGATGATTTGATCATCGCAGCAGACAACTCCAGGAACCTAGATCAGGTGAAAGGTATGCTCTCCACCAGATTCAGATTTGGCAGGTTAAAGCATTTCCTAGGCATGGACTTTGACCAGTCGGAAAATTGTGTAACAGTATCCCAGAAGAGATATGTGGAAAAGATCTTGAAACGTTTTGACATGCAGGAATGTAGAACAAGGGAAACACCATGTGATCAGAAACTTGATTATCATGAGGATGCTCAGAAACTGACAGATGTAAAAATGTACAGGGAAGCCGTGGTAGCCTCATCTACTTAACAACATGTACCCGCCCTGACCTATGTTTTGTAGTGAGTAAGTTGTCACAGCACTTTGCTGATCCCACAGAGGAACACTGGATCACGGTAAAACATGTTTTTCGTTATCTCAAAGGTACAGTAGATAAACCACTTTGTTTCAGAAAGAGCAGCGGAGGCTTAGGGCTTAAAGCCTACTGTAACTGAGGGGTACAATTCCCTGACTGTATTGATAAGTATGGTATCATTAAACCACTACCTGCTTTATGTACTTTAAATACTGGCCACACAGTACATGATGTAGATATGATGAACACTTTCCCACCTGATGAAACGAAGTCCACACAAATGTATAAATCGAATATTTTATATAGCAAAGGGTATATACAACGTTCACTTAATGACATTTATGATTTGAAATGCACTTGTAAGGCAAATGAGTATTCGTAGGTAAATCAACATTGAATGTCCAATCTCTGGTTACGCAGGGAGCAAGTATACAACCTGGTTCTTTAGGGAACTATAGCGATGGTACTTAAATGATTATAGCTGGATACACTAAAGGGGGGGTCCCGCTGGTTGTAAGTCAGTAGGGGGGGGGGGGTTAGGAGAGCCGCTGGCGGTATCCCATCTGGCCGACGATTTCTTGGGAGAATTCAGAGTGCTGAACACGGTGCCCACAGAACCTCGGTCCACAGATGAATACAGCTGGGCCCTCTGGTGGACGGTAGCTGCCGGTCCACAACGAAGAGACGTGAGGCGACCTCACTCGGGGTAGAGCGCCGATTCACCTGGACTCCTCTCGGGGGGGTAGTTCCAACACTCAGCAGTGTTGGCTGTTATCCATGGCATAATCAAAGCACCCAAAGCACGTAGATAATCCAAGCCGTGTAGGGCTCGACGTCGTCCGGGTGAAGTAATCCAATGTACAGGTCCACTCGTCCTGGCCCGGAGCTCCTCGGATGCAAGCACCACACGTGGTCTGCCCAGCCTGGTTAAGACTCCAGATAACGTCAGGAACGATGGGGGTACTGCTCACTTTATAACTCTAACCGAACGATGCACCATACATAATAGACTATTATTAACTTAATAGAAATACGTCCCACTCGACGGTATAGTGCCAAACTATGACAATTCAACTATTAATCCACACGATGTCTCAATGCCTATTCTGAGGCCAAGTAGGCCATACTGCACCACACGTGCGTCGCGGGTGAGGCTTCACGTCTGTTACTAGGTTGGAGGGTAAAGGACTAATGGACTAAAAGAAAGTTCTACTTTACTTGCGCCATATATATATGCGCTGTGAACAAATAGTACCATTCGTATTTCGCCAGACGTATTCCTACGCGGAACCGGGCTTGTAACGACATGTTCGTCGGCACGATTGAACTTGAACCAAGGGGCTTGGCTGCTGGCGCCAGGTTCTCGTCCAATGGTAGAATGAAACTATTATGGGCTGTTAGTAGACTAAAGGGATATTCAGTGTATATGTACAAGGAATATACAGGGGATATCAAACGATATACAAATACTATTAAATATATATCCATAAATAAATATATATATTAACTTAGATCTTAAAAGAGCATTGCTATGCTTAAACATCTAAAGTATTAATTGGAGAAGTAGTGAAATTATTTCCCATTAATAAAAAACAATTTTTAAATACGTATACGCAGCATTTCCCCCGACCGGGGTGGGCGATGATCGTTGTGTAGAGTGATCTTTCAGCCGGCCGGCTATGATGGCTCTGTGGTTCTGCATCTAGATAGCTGTTGATTATTCCCCCGAGGGGCTTCTGGTAGAATGAATGACCACGTATTGCTGATATTCCAGAATGCTCCATATATCAAAGAATGCTTCGATGTTCTAGATTAATCCAATATGCCATTTTTACATTGTCTGAATGTTCCAGTATGTTCTGGAGTGTTCCTGTTATGGTTTGTAACCGACCCCAATCGCACAACACAAGACAGGTATGATGGTTTGCCAAGAAACAGATATTTATTGAGAACAGGGAAAAAGGGCACTGTCCCTTTAAGGGAGAAAACACAAAACACTGGAAACACATGAGGGGAAGGTAAAGTGCCTTTAAGAGGCGGGCAGGAAAAGGGAACACTAAGGGAAGGTGTAAGGGAACGCCTAGGGGAAACATTAAAGGAACGCTAGGGGAAGGTTAAAGGAACACTAGGAACTAGAGACTAGGAGAAGTCGGGACAAGGAGAGCTAGGGAACAGGAGAACTGGGGACTAGGAGATCTAGGGACAAGGAACTAGGTGGAACTAGAAGGGGAGAACTTGGGACCAGGAACTAGGAACAGAGGGGACTGAGGCCCGCGGAGGCGGGCTGGGGAACAGGGAGGAACTGGGGACTGGTGGGAAAACATCTGGGCCGCTCTGCAGAACAGAGGAGAGGGTTAATATTCAAAGGGAACAAACAGAGCAGATGCAGAACAGTCCAAATAACAAAGTAACAAAGTAAATACTATCTTCGTGTGAACAAACACACAGTGGGAGATGAAATGTCCAAAATAATATCCACGAGAGAACAAAACAGAGTGGGAGATGAAATGTCCAAACTAATAACTAAGTGAGAACAAAAGGAGGCAATACGCTGGGTGAGTGACATCACAATCAAAACTCACCCAGGCGTATGCGTAATGGTACAGGAACAGCAGCGGGATGAGGGCAAGGGGCATTACGCTGAGTGAGTGACATCACAATCAAAACTCACCCAGGCGTATGCGTAAAGGTACAGGGACAGCAGCGGGAACGGGGGCAAGAGGCATTACGCTGAGTGAGTGACATCACAATCAAAACTCACCCAGGCGTATGCGTAAAGGTACAGGGACAGCAGCGGGAACGGGGGCAAGGGCACTACGCTGAGTGAGTGACATCACAATCAAAACTCACCCAGGCGTATGCGTAAAGGTACAGGGACAGCAGCGGGAACGGGGGCAAGGGCACTACGCTGAGTGAGTGACATCACAATCAAAACTCACCCAGGCGTATGCGTAAAGGTACAGGGACAACAGCGGGAACGGGGGCAAGGGCACTACGCTGGGTGAGTGACATCACAATCAAAACTCACCCAGGCGTATGCGTAAAGGTACAGGGACAGCAGCGGGAACGGGGGCAAGGGCACTACGCTGGGTGAGTGACATCACAATCAAAACTCACCCAGGCGTATGCGTAATGGTACAGGGACAGCAGCGGGGCGAGGGCATCGCCACCGGGTGGCTGGCTGTCCGAGCCGAGGAACAGAGTGCTGGAACAGTGGCGGTGGCGAGGGTGTCGTCCACCGGGTAGCCGCTGTCGGAGCCGAGGAACAGAGTGCGCGCCACACCTTGGTGTGCGCGTCGGAACAGTGGCGGTGGCGAGGGTGTCGTCCACCGGGTAGCCGCTGTCGGAGCCGAGGAACAGAGTGCGCGCCACACCTTGGTGTGCGCGTCGGAACAGAGAGACGCATCGGGGTGCGTCTGCGAGGAGGAGTGTGCCAAGCACAAGGATCTTTGGAAGATGCGCGTTGCGCGCTGGAGACTGGAGAGCGTGCCAAGCCCTTGAAGATGCGCGTTGCGCGCTGGAGACTGGAGAGCGTGCCAAGCCCTTGAAGATGCGCGTTGCGCGCTGGAGACTGGAGAGCGTGCCAAGCCCTTGAAGATGCGCGTTGCGCGCTGGAGACTGGAGAGCGTGCCAAGCCCTTGAAGATGCGCGTTGCGCGCTGGTGACTGGAGAGCGTGCCAAGCCCTTGAAGATGCGCGTTGCGCGCTGGTGACTGGAGAGCGTGCCAAGCCCGAGGGTCCGGAAGATGCGCGTTGGTCTAGATGTGCGTCAGGACGAACAGCTGCGCTGGGGTCTGCAGTGGAACGCTGGGGTGCCTCCCGTGGAAGTTACAGGGAGCGCAGAACAGTCTCCTCCACAGGCTACGGCGACAGCAGACGAAGGCTTGAGCGCATCTGGCGCGCTGGTCTGGATGTGCGTCAGGACGAACAGCTGCGCTGGGGTCTGCAGTGGAACGCTGGGGTGCCTCCCGTGGAAGTTACAGGGAGCGCAGAACAGTCTCCTCCACAGGCTACGGCGACAGCAGACGAAGGCTTGAGCGCATCTGGCGCGCTGGTCTGGAGTGGAACACTGGAATACCTCCCGTAGAGGATTAGAGAGCGCAGTACAATGTCTCCCTCCAGGCAAACGGCGACAGGTGGCCAAAGCTTGCACCTCGTCTCACGCCGGAGATAACACAGCATAGGCAGACAGAGGATCTCCCGAAAGAGTCTAGATGTTTAGAGAATATGACTCGGCAAGTATACAACACGACCCCACGCCGAAACGAGGGGAAGCGCCCTGGTATTTAAAGCCCACAGGGGAACTAATTAGCCTGCCACCACAGGTGCGAGAGGTAATTGATAATCGAACAGGTGTGGCCACTGAGAGTAAAGAACGAGAGGGTGGGGGCTAGAGAGAGTGAGTAGGGAATTCCTAACAGTAGGCTTAAAGAAGACAGAGAAAGTTGGTGAGCAGCGGACAAAACCTCACAGTACCCCCCCCTCAACGGGAGCCACCTGGCGACCCAAAACAAATACAGACAGAGTGGCAGGGGGCAAAACAAGACAAAAACAAAAGGTACTGGCCAAGCCAGCAGGGGAAGCCACCACAAGAGTGGGGCTAGCAAAAGAAACAGGGTCGCCGAGGGGTAACTAGGGTAGCAGAGGGGCAACTGGGGGAACTGGTCTAGAGGAACTGGTCTAGAGGAACTGGGTCTAGAGAACTAGTCTAGAGGAACTGGTCTAGAGAACTGGTCTAGAGAACTGGTCTAGAGAACTGGGCTAGAGAACTGGTCTAGAGAAACTGGTCTAGAGGAACTGAGGGGCAAGCAGGGTAGCAAGGGGTAACCATGGTAGCACCGGGAAAGGGCTAGCAGAGGGAAGGTTAGCTGCCAGGGCACTGATAGCTACAGGGCCTATGCTAGCTGTACTGCTACATCAACATAGAGGCTGCACAAGCTGCCGGAGCTAGGCTAGCAGAGGGAAAGGGTAGCTGCCAGGGCACTGATAGCTACAGGGCCTATGCTAGCTGTACTGCTACATCAACATAGAGGCTGCGCTAGCTGCCGGGGCAAAGCTAGCAGACTGGGGCTCTGCTGAGGGACTGGGTTAGCTGCCAGGGCAAGGCTAGCTACAGGGGGGTCAAACAGGGCTAACAGGGAAGCCAACAGGGCTAACAGGGGAGCTAACAGGCTAACAGGGGAGCTAAACTGGGCTAACAGGGAAGCCAACAGGGCTAACAGGGGAGCTAACAGGGGAGCTAGAGGGGAACTAGAGGGAACAAGAAAAAAAAAGGCAAACTCAACATACACCATCTGTGCTGGCTGGGGTCGTCGATTTGGTGGGGTCGTACTGTTATGGTTTGTAACCGACCCCAATCGCACAACACAAGACAGGTATGATGGTTTGCCAAGAAACAGATATTTATTGAGAACAGGGAAAAAGGGCACTGTCCCTTTAAGGGAGAAAACACAAAACACTGGAAACACATGAGGGGAAGGTAAAGTGCCTTTAAGAGGCGGGCAGGAAAAGGGAACACTAAGGGAAGGTGTAAGGGAACGCCTAGGGGAAACATTAAAGGAACGCTAGGGGAAGGTTAAAGGAACACTAGGAACTAGAGACTAGGAGAAGTCGGGACAAGGAGAGCTAGGGAACAGGAGAACTGGGGACTAGGAGATCTAGGGACAAGGAACTAGGTGGAACTAGAAGGGGAGAACTTGGGACCAGGAACTAGGAACAGAGGGGACTGAGGCCCGCGGAGGCGGGCTGGGGAACAGGGAGGAACTGGGGACTGGTGGGAAAACATCTGGGCCGCTCTGCAGAACAGAGGAGAGGGTTAATATTCAAAGGGAACAAACAGAGCAGATGCAGAACAGTCCAAATAACAAAGTAACAAAGTAAATACTATCTTCGTGTGAACAAACACACAGTGGGAGATGAAATGTCCAAAATAATATCCACGAGAGAACAAAACAGAGTGGGAGATGAAATGTCCAAACTAATAACTAAGTGAGAACAAAAGGAGGCAATACGCTGGGTGAGTGACATCACAATCAAAACTCACCCAGGCGTATGCGTAATGGTACAGGAACAGCAGCGGGACGAGGGCAAGGGGCATTACGCTGAGTGAGTGACATCACAATCAAAACTCACCCAGGCGTATGCGTAAAGGTACAGGGACAGCAGCGGGAACGGGGGCAAGAGGCATTACGCTGAGTGAGTGACATCACAATCAAAACTCACCCAGGCGTATGCGTAAAGGTACAGGGACAGCAGCGGGAACGGGGGCAAGGGCACTACGCTGAGTGAGTGACATCACAATCAAAACTCACCCAGGCGTATGCGTAAAGGTACAGGGACAGCAGCGGGAACGGGGGCAAGGGCACTACGCTGAGTGAGTGACATCACAATCAAAACTCACCCAGGCGTATGCGTAAAGGTACAGGGACAGCAGCGGGAACGGGGGCAAGGGCACTACGCTGGGTGAGTGACATCACAATCAAAACTCACCCAGGCGTATGCGTAAAGGTACAGGGACAGCAGCGGGAACGGGGGCAAGGGCACTACGCTGGGTGAGTGACATCACAATCAAAACTCACCCAGGCGTATGCGTAATGGTACAGGGACAGCAGCGGGGCGAGGGCATCGCCACCGGGTGGCTGGCTGTCCGAGCCGAGGAACAGAGTGCTGGAACAGTGGCGGTGGCGAGGGTGTCGTCCACCGGGTAGCCGCTGTCGGAGCCGAGGAACAGAGTGCGCGCCACACCTTGGTGTGCGCGTCGGAACAGTGGCGGTGGCGAGGGTGTCGTCCACCGGGTAGCCGCTGTCGGAGCCGAGGAACAGAGTGCGCGCCACACCTTGGTGTGCGCGTCGGAACAGAGAGACGCATCGGGGTGCGTCTGCGAGGAGGAGTGTGCCAAGCACAAGGATCTTTGGAAGATGCGCGTTGCGCGCTGGAGACTGGAGAGCGTGCCAAGCCCTTGAAGATGCGCGTTGCGCGCTGGAGACTGGAGAGCGTGCCAAGCCCTTGAAGATGCGCGTTGCGCGCTGGAGACTGGAGAGCGTGCCAAGCCCTTGAAGATGCGCGTTGCGCGCTGGAGACTGGAGAGCGTGCCAAGCCCTTGAAGATGCGCGTTGCGCGCTGGTGACTGGAGAGCGTGCCAAGCCCTTGAAGATGCGCGTTGCGCGCTGGTGACTGGAGAGCGTGCCAAGCCCGAGGGTCCGGAAGATGCGCGTTGGTCTAGATGTGCGTCAGGACGAACAGCTGCGCTGGGGTCTGCAGTGGAACGCTGGGGTGCCTCCCGTGGAAGTTACAGGGAGCGCAGAACAGTCTCCTCCACAGGCTACGGCGACAGCAGACGAAGGCTTGAGCGCATCTGGCGCGCTGGTCTGGATGTGCGTCAGGACGAACAGCTGCGCTGGGGTCTGCAGTGGAACGCTGGGGTGCCTCCCGTGGAAGTTACAGGGAGCGCAGAACAGTCTCCTCCACAGGCTACGGCGACAGCAGACGAAGGCTTGAGCGCATCTGGCGCGCTGGTCTGGAGTGGAACACTGGAATACCTCCCGTAGAGGATTAGAGAGCGCAGTACAATGTCTCCCTCCAGGCAAACGGCGACAGGTGGCCAAAGCTTGCACCTCGTCTCACGCCGGAGATAACACAGCATAGGCAGACAGAGGATCTCCCGAAAGAGTCTAGATGTTTAGAGAATATGACTCGGCAAGTATACAACACGACCCCACGCCGAAACGAGGGGAAGCGCCCTGGTATTTAAAGCCCACAGGGGAACTAATTAGCCTGCCACCACAGGTGCGAGAGGTAATTGATAATCGAACAGGTGTGGCCACTGAGAGTAAAGAACGAGAGGGTGGGGGCTAGAGAGAGAGAGTAGGGAATTCCTAACAGTAGGCTTAAAGAAGACAGAGAAAGTTGGTGAGCAGCGGACAAAACCTCACAGTTCCAATCTTAAATCCAATATGTCCGCAATAATATACACGTCGGGGAAAGCATTCAAAAACTCTGAGCACTTAGGTCTCTCTGTCCCAAATCCTCGGTTATTAAAGGTTGTACTATATGGTGACCTTGCATAACTGAGATTTAAAAGGCCATTTATACACTATTCTGCTCCTGTTCAGACAGGAATTTGGCTGCCTCTTCAGGCGAGTTGAGGAGAACCTTTGCTCCTTGTTTGTCGACGACGCGAAGTATTGCAGGGTATATTAGTAGGGGTCTGTATTTCCCCAAGTATAGTTGAGACATCACCGTCTTGAACTTGGCACGCAGTTCCACTACTTCACGACAATAATCTTCAAAGCAGTGTATTGGTACCTCCATGTGTTTCAGATTGCCTTTCATCCTGCGAGTTTCACGCATAATAATTTCGTTTATTCTGACTTGGCGCAGTATAACTAATATCACTCTGGGCTTAGCGTTATTGCCAATGGAGCGGGGACCCAATCTGAAGCACTCATCCACCTCCGGTATTTTAGGAAGGATTCCTGTTCCCAAGATTTTCTGTAATTCTGTGGCAAACTCTTCAGGGTTTTCACATCTCACTGATTCGTCCAGACCGACAATACGAATATTCAGCCTGCGTTTTTGATATTCCATCTCGAATATTTTGGCTTTCTGTTCTTTATTGATTCGCGTGAGCTCCACCGTTATTTCGCTGAGCTCCGTCTTGATTTCATTGTAGTTCCCCTTCATCTCAGCAGTTAGGTTAACTGTGTTAGCCTCTACTTCCTTGTAGATGTGAGTGAAATTGATTTCGTGGGCTTCCACTACTTTCTCCAGAGCCTCGGTGCGTTTATTCTGTGCGTCGGCGTCCGCTCTCAGCGCATCAATTTTGCCTTCAATAGATTCTTTAATAGCATCTACTTTTTGAGTTATTATCTTCTCCGATTGGAGGATCATTTCCTCCATTCTCTTCTCCATTGTCTTCCCTATTTCCTCCATTTTCCGGATGATATGTTCGGTATCTGCGGAGGTCTTTGATGGGGTTGAACTTGAAGCGGCCTCTGTCAAGTCAATATTTTCTGCTGTCCGCTGTACGTATCCTGGGTCCCGCGGCGGGACCTCTTCGACTGGTTTTGGGTCTTTCTTTGGGTCTTTCTTTGGTGGCATCTCGATTCTTTTGGTCAATATAGTTAGTTGATAGTCTCAGTTGATATATGCGTCAAGTTTTAAACGCATTAATGGTATATAAATATGTTTTTAAAACGAAAAAAAAATAACGGGTGAGCAGCTGTGTCACATGCGACCTACTCCATTCTAAAGCTAAACCGGAATGTTCTCTTCCTTTTTACTTGTTTTTTTTTTATTTTTTTTTTTTTTTTTTTTTCATCCGCTCTCTCTGATTTATTGAGGCTCTCTCTTCAGTTCAATACCTTCATATTATTCATGGGTTACTATAAATTACTATAAATTACAAGTTCATATAAAATGTAAGTGATTAAGGCATGACAATTGAAGCTTATTTTTGGTCTTTATTTTTAGTTTATCTCATTTAAATTTTTATTCATTTATTTTTTACGGGTAAGTGGCCAAGCCACAGTCGACATTCTACTTATGGTAGAATTTAGAGTGTTAGATCCTATGGTATACATAGGAATGTTAAGGATAATTGGATCATTCTGGGATATCCGGTGGTGCAAGGGAGAGAGTCATACGCAAAGGTTGTGTTCATGGAACACAATCCTGTACGACTCTCGGTGGGAGGGAAGGGTAGGGGATTTTTATTTGTATATATGTATGTTTTTAAGCTCGGCTCTCAACGGGACCTCACTAGTGGGATGTATATCTATTATTGCCTCGCACTCTAGAAGCATTACCAAAAATTACAATGCAACATGTATAGACTATGGCTAGTTTGAATATAATGATATGGAACACCGGGGGAATAAATAACCAACTCAAACGCAAAAGCGTGCTCACACTGATGAAAAAAGAACATGTGGACATTGCTCTGCTAAGTGAAACACACATTCTAGGGAAAGACATAGGTAAATTAGCGGACAACATATACCATAATATCAGTCACTCCTCTATTGGTACGAGAACTCGGGGTGTAGCAATAGTCGTTAAACGTAAGTTGAATATTGTACTAAAGGGAGTATGGTCTGATGTAGAAGGTCGGATAACTATAGCTAAGATTGAACATAAAAACAGGAAAATAGCGTTGATAGCGGTATACGCCCCAAATTTGTACGAAGAAGATTTCTTCACTACACTAACCAATGCAATGTTAGACATTCCCGATTACTCATTTATAATAGGAGCAGATTTTAATGCCATCTGGAACCCAAGGATAGACAAATCTTACCTCGCCTTTTCCAGCGAACAAAAGAATTCATCGAAGGCATTAAAGGATTGGTCAAAGATTACAGGTGTAAAGGACTTATGGCGGTTACTTAATCCCACGACCCGAAAGTACTCTTGTCGATCTGCGAGACATAAGACACTATCCAGAATAGATTATGTCTTTGCATCACAGAGACTATTTGATAATTATGAAGTGGAAATGATACCCAACGCACTATCAGATCACTGTTATTTACTCCTTAAAGGTACATTTGGTATACTATCCTCCAGAGCCCCAAGATGGCGATTTAACTCGTTGCTGCTTAACAACAAGGAATTCATTACACAACTCAAAGAAGCTCTTATAGTATTCCAACGGGAGAATGCAAACTCGGTGCAAGACCCCAGAATAATATGGATGTCGGTAAAGGGAATGATCAAAGACTTCACGGATAGCTTTTCCTCCAAAATGCGCAAGAATCAAAGCACAAAACTGGATGAGCTGGAAACGCTTTACTCAACGTTATTTAATTCTCTGAAATACAACAACTCAACTCGACTAGAAAATCAAGTTAACGTACTAAAAATAGAGATCAATGACATATACAGACAACAATCGGAAATACAAATATGCAGTACAAGACAACAGCAGTACTCCCATGGTTCCAAACCCAGCCACCTATTAGCCATGCGATTAAGAATTAATGCAACATTTGCAGATATAACTACCATTAGAGCACAACAAGTACTTGTAACAGATCCTGTAAAAATAAACGATACATTCAAAGTATTCTACTCCGATTTATATAAATCAGAAATGACCTTCGATCAAAACAAAATGGACACATTTCTTAATCAAATTATTCTCCCTAAACTTTCAGAGGATGACGCTAAACAGTTAGAAATACCGATCACACTAGAGGAACTCAAGAAGGCCATAACCGCAATGAAAAGTGGTAAGGCTCCAGGAAGAGACGGTTTCCCATCAGAAATTTACCTTTCTTGTTGGGACATAATTGGCCCCTTATTACTAAATATGATCTTATACTCAGTCAAGGAGGGGAACTTCCATAAAATTGACAATATTGCACTCATAACAGTCCTCCTTAAAAAAGACAAAGACCCCAACGAGTGCGGTAGTTATAGACCTGTAAGCCTCCTCGGAACAGATATCAAACTGTACTCTAAGGTATTAGCCATCAGATTACAAAAGCATATGACGTCTTTAGTTCACCCGGACCAAACTGGCTTCATAGGAGGCCGCCTGATCACTGAGAACATAAGACGTATACTGCACGTACTTGATGCCGACAAGGAGGACACCATACCTAAGGCGATGCTGTCCCTGGATGCTATGAAGGCCTTTGACAGGCTGGAATGGTCGTATCTGTGGGCAGTGCTAGAAAGGATGGGGTTAGGAAAAGGATTCATCGATATGATTAAAGTATTATACAAAGACCCATCGGCCATGATTACAACAGGCACAATCATCTCTGAAATATTTCCGGTATCACGCTCTGCCAGACAGGGTTATCCTCTTAGTCCCGGACTGTTCAATCTATCATTAGAGCCTTTAGCACAATATATAAGACAATCCCAATCCATAGAACCTATCGTAATCAAGGGCACACAACAAAAAATGTGTTTATATGCGGACGATGTAATATTGTTCATGAAAAACCCCAACACCACATTGCCTCATCTGCTCAAGTTGATTGAGGACTTTGGTGATTTATCGGGATTTAAGATAAATTGGCCGAAGTCGGCTTTCCTTCCACTTAACACCCCTGCAAAAAAAGATACAACCCTCCCAGGACAGATACCGATGGTAAAACATTTCAGATGCTTGGGAGTGGAAATATTCCCTACCATAAGACAAACGGTGAAGCACAACTACACAAAAATCCAAAACAAAATCAAAGACGACCTTGATAGATGGGCAAAACTTAAGAACACAGTACAAGCACGGATATCAATAGTTAAGATGGATGTACTACCTAAAATCAACTTCTTCTGTTCAATGCTACCGTTACCCCCTCCAGAGGGTTACTGGAAAAGATTACACTCCTCCACATACAAATTTATTTGGAATAACAAACCACCACGTATAAAAAGATCCACCGCACAGAGAAATAAAGCAGATGGTGGCATGGCATTTCCAGATTTTTTCCTATATTTTAAGGCGTACTCATTAAGTCCATTGACAACATGGTTTGACTCCCAAGCATTAGCATCTTGGAGAAAAATAGAAGAAAACATAGTAGCCCCACATAGACTGAAGGACATAGCATACACTAAACTACCAATCAAGCACTGTGAACGAAAATTTGGCCCCATAATTACTCATGCGATCCGGATATGGCGTGAATCACAAAAAAAAAATCCTAACCCACAAGAATGGCACAATCATACTCCCTTATTCAATAACAATGCTCTCTTAATTGGAAAACGACCTATAAGATTCCCTATATGGGAAGAGCAAGGCATACACTCATTAGGGGATGTTTTTAACAAACAGGGTTTTTGTAGTGATAAAGAAATACGCAAAAAATTTAATCTCACCAAGTCCACATGGCTTTTTCACAAACAGTTAGAGCTATGTTTGAAGTCTCACGGTGTTCCATTAGACAGACCAATTGAACACCACAGATACCACAAATTCTTCTACTCAAGAGAGACATCGAGAGGTTTTGTTTCAGAATTTTATCATCAATTACTAACGTCCTCGTATGAAACCCTCCAACTTGACTCTGTCTGGAGGAGGGATATACCAGACCTGGAAAATGACTTTGATTGGCAAGGAGCCTGGGCAAATGTCCGACTTACATCAAGGAACCCGGATCATCAACAAATCAATCTTAACTATATTCACAGGACATACTTGACTCCTATAAGACTGTGCCGAATGGGGCTCAAACAAGATTCCAAATGCACCCAATGTACAAATGGGGACGAAGGGACATTTATGCACATGTATTGGGACTGCTCACCAGTTAAGGCATTCTGGAAAGATGTGACCCAACAAATATCAAAACTCGTATCTTGGAATATACCTGTACACCCCTCGGTATTGCTGTTGAATGATGTTTTTGAGTTTGCAGTGAATCCACAGCTAAAGAGATTGGTTTTATCGGGTATCACAGTAGCCAAAAAGCTGATCGCATCACGCTGGTTTCAACCGGAAAAAATGTGCCGTAAAGTTTGGTTTCTTACATATCTCGATGTAATTTACCATGAAATATCTACAGCAAGAATTCTGGGTCTCAATGAATCCAAAATGTCAATGTGGTTAGAAGTGGTGGAGAGAATAAAAGCTAGCTTATAATGGTAGTGTCTGGTTAGGTGCGAGGGATAGTGGAGGTACTTCTCAAGGTGGGGTCCGGGAGGGGGGGGTTCGAGCTGAGCATATGTATGTAGGTTTTTTTTTTAGATAACAGGTATTATGGGTATATCTTATATAAAACAACTAACCAAAAGGTGATCACATTGGATGTGCCTTGACAATTAATGCTTGTATATCTTATCGTGTGTTGTCATGTTTGTTTATATGTTTGTTTAAAAAAGAATAAAAAAATAAAATACAAATAAATATATATATTCGGTTTAATCTGATCCTTCACAACAGCCGCCCCCTAATTAGTCCCACCTAATTAGCTAAGCAGAGACAGATTAACCGCACTGTCTACCACTCAAGGTCCGCTGTAAGGGTCAGTCAACTCACAAAGTCATGGGGTCATGGTCGTCGTCGATAGTGTCTGGGAGTCTGGGCAGTTCTATTAGCCTCGCCACGGGTCGTGTGTAAGTTCGCCCTTGGACGAGTACTTCAGCTGCTCGGACCTTGCCATCGGCACTGGTGATCACTTTGCTTACGCGGCCAGCCGGCCACATAGCTCTGGGTAGTGACTGGTCGATAATCATGACGACTGTTCCTTCTGTCAAATTGTCTCTCTCTTTTACCCACTTCTGGCGGGTCTGTAGAGACGGTAGGTAGTGGAGTAGAAAGCTGTTCCAAAACTTGTCAGCTAGTACTTGACTGTACCTCCACATTCTTCGGCCGTTCGCTTCTTCAGGCCTGTACATTGTCTGGGGTAGCGCGGGGTCTAGCCGCCCCATCAAGAGTGTGTTGGGGGTGACTGGGTCGACATCTGCTACATCACTGGAGACGTAGCCGAGGGGCTTGGAGTTCAATACTCCCTCGATCTCCGTGAGGACTGTCATTAGGACTTCTTCCGCCACAGTCTGGGCCCCAAGCACGGCGTACAGGGCTGTCTTTATAGAACGTACTTCTCGTTCCCAGGTTCCACCGAAGTGGGGTGCGTTCGGGGGATTAAACTGGAAGTCAATCTGGGATGGAGCGAGGTGGGTCTTAAGTTCTGGGCCCATAGCTTGGAAGCTCTCTCTCAGCTCTCTTTCTCCGCCTTTGAAGTTTGTCCCGTGATCAGACAACAATGTAGACGGTTTTCCTTTCCGTGATGTGAATCTTCGGAAGGCCATAAGGAATGAGTCTGTGCTCATGGTCGGAAGGAGTTCGATATGTATCGCTCTGGTGGTCATGCATTTGAATACAATACCCCACCGCTTCTCGGTTCCTCTTCCTCTCTTTATATACAACGGGCCAAAACAGTCCATGCCTGTGGAGTGGAATGGCTTGTCGCCGAGTCGGAGGCGACAGGGAGGTAGGTCAGCCATCCGGGGTATGCTGGGCTGCGCGCGCCACTTTCGGCAGTCTAGACAGGTTCGCTGGAAGCGTCGCACCGCTTCTCTTCCTTGAAGTATCCAATAGCGACGTCTGATCTCCGCGAAGACTCTCTCTGCTCCTGCGTGGTGTACATCCTCGTCGTATTTCTTTATGATCAGCTCTGTGACCTTGTGTCGGCTGTTCAAGACTATCGGGTACTTAACGTCATCCGGTAGATCGGGGGCTCTCCGCAGACGACCACCCACTCTGATGAGATTATGGGCGTCGCTCTCGGGTGCCAGGTGGAGCAGTCTGCTGTCTGATGGGACGGGCTTTCCTCCCTGTAGACAGTCTAGCTCATCGGGGAACAAGTCTCTCTGGGCTCGTTGTAGTAGAAGAAGCTCTGCTTCTTCGTAGTCAGCTGCTGAAATGTCGGCAGTGGACTGAATCTCTGGGTGGTGCCACAGGAATGTCTTTAGCTGCGCACTCTGTAGGGTAATGCAATCATCTATGTTGGGGTCTGTGGAGGCGACTGTGCTCAGTCCACAGAACATAGGTTTCTTGTTCTCAGCCTCCTCTTTACTCGCTTCCCGTGGGGTGGGCGTAGGCCACTCTTCTTCCGGGAGCTTGAGGAATTCTGGTCCGTCACTGTAGATGTTGCGACGGGTGAGGTCATCCAGGGACATTCCCCGGGTGATGACGTCAGCTGGGTTGTGTTTGGTGTCCACATACCGCCAGCTCGCTGCTTCTGTTAACTCTTGAATCTCGGTGATTCTGACTCCCACGAAGACTTTGTATCTGCATGAATCAGACTTGATCCATGTGAGTACTGTCGTGGAATCTGACCACAAGATTGTTCTGTGCACCGGAATGGTGAGTTCACGTTGGATTAACGTGGCTAGATGCGCTCCTGCTAGGGCTGCGCAGAGCTCTAGACGCGGGATAGATTGTTGCTTTCGTGGGGCTATTCTTGAGCGAGCCAGGATGAAAGCAGTGTGTATCTCTCCTCCCTTCTCTTGGGCACGCAGGTAGGCCACCGATCCATAGGCTACTTCGGAGGCGTCACAGAAGACGTGTAGATCCATCTTGCATGTCTCTGGCCTCACTGTGGGTGGGAAGTAGCTGCGGCGTATATTGACGCCTGGGAGTGAGCGGAGTTCCGTCTCCCACTCTCTCCATGTGGAGGCAAGGTGTGCGGGTATTGGGTCGTCCCAGCCCTGGTCCTTGTCCCATAGTGCTCGTACAATCATCTTTGCCCTGGTGGTGTAAGGTAGAATACATCCCAACGGGTCATATTGTCTGGCGAGTGTTCTGTACACACTCCGTCTGGTGGTCGGTATCGCCGTCGACCTTCCCTGCTCCGTGGTCAGGGGTTTGTGTCTATAGTGGAGCGAGTCTGTTTTGAAGCGCCAGACTAGTCCTAATGTCATTTCTTGGGCTTCTCCTGGGATGGTCGCCATCCAGGTCTCGCTGCTGACAGCCTTGTCCGCGGGGGAGAGGCTGCGCAATACGTGCGGGTCGCTGCTGGCCCACTGCCTGAGATCAAAGCCGCCTTTGATCAGGGAGGCGCGTAGCTTGATTAGGAGAGCCTCGGCTTCTTCTTGAGTCGAAACGCTTTGTAAACAGTTGTCCACGTAGAAACTGTTCTTCACACTGTGTCGGACCTCTTCATCTGCTGCTGGGTCCTCTGCGACGTGTTTCTGTAGTGCAAATGTAGCACAGCACGGGCTGCATGTGGTTCCGAAGGGGAGGACTTCCCACTGGTAGATGGTTGGGTGCTCATCTCCGATCCTCTCTCTCCATAGGAACCGCAGCAGGGGCTTGTCCTCCTCCACTAGTCTCACCTGCAGGAACATCCCTTTGATATCCCCGCTGATAGCCACCTTGTCCTGGCGGAAGCGTAGTAGCACGCCTAGTAGAGAGGGGCCGAGTGTGGGGCCGGGCAAGAGCTCTTTATTCAAATTTTGGGATCCGATCTGGTAGCTGCAGTTAAACACAATGCGATCCTTGCCGTTGTGGTGGACCTTGTGGTGCGGCACGTACCATGATTCGGTCGTCTGATCGGCCTCTTTAATGTCAATCTTTGTCACGTGTCCCGCTGTGATTAGCTTCTCAATCTCAGCGCGGTACACACTCTCTTGAGCGGGGTCTTTGGCTAGGCGCCGCTCTGTGTTCAATAGATACCGCTCCGTGGCGTCTTTCTTTGCGTGAAAGGTGGGCATTCCCTCTCGCCTCAGGAGTGGAGTTGCGTATCTCATCACTCCGCCGACTGTGACTCTCTTTGTCCCTTGCTCGAGGAGGTGTATGGCGTAAATGTCTTCTTTAGAACGAATGTCTTTCTTTTCGTTCTTAAAGGGCATTGTCTCTAGTGTCCATAGCCTCTCGACATGCTGCAGGAGAGTGGTGTCTTCTTCTGTCGCTCTGGAGTGGAGGCAGCTAGTGGCTGCTGTTCGGTTGAGAGATTTAGCGAGGGGGCCTTGTAGTGTCCACCCTAGGCGGGTCTCGACTGCTGCAGGACAGCCTCGGGGTCCTGTATGGACCCGGTCTATCGGGACGATGAGGTCTGCATGGTCGGAGCCTATCAGCAGGGTCGGGGTGGCGCCGTCTATGAGCGGGATAGGTAGTTGACGCAGGTGCACATATTTATCCATCAGCTTGGCGATGGGGTAGGTGTACTGCGATAGTCCTATTTCTTGGCTGGTGAAAGCATTTGTAATCCTATACCGTTGCTCTGGCTGCCCGCTTGCTGCGATAGTGAAGGAGACATTCTCGCCCTTTATCGTCTTTAAATCTCTTCTTATTGTCCGAATCGTCATTTGGTTCTCGCTCCCCCTCAGTCCCAGCTGGGCGGCAGCGGACGCGAGCAGAAGGGTCTTCTCTGACCCGTCATCAAGGACGGCGTAAGTGTCCATGACTTTATCTTGGTAGCTCAATGTCACACGGACTACCTTTAAGAGCACTTGGGCGCCGCTGCTGCTGGCGGGGTCAATGTACATGACACTTGCCTTGGTGCTGCTCGATGGTGCAGGTGCAGGCCCTTTTCTGTTACTGTCGTGTAGTACATCTAGATGGGCTCCGTCACACCGACTGCACCTCTTCTTTAGGCGGCATTCGGCTGCCATGTGACTGCGCGCACATCGGTAACAGCGCCTGTTGGACTTTATCCATTGACTCACTTCTTCTGCATTCATCTTTGTGAACAGGTCACATTGTGACAGCCAGTGTTCCTTCTCGCAGTACGGGCACACCATCTTCCACTTCTCTTTTCTCGAGGGGGTACTGTGGTTCTTACTGCTCGGTACTGATTCTGATTGGTGCATGACAGTCACCGATCTTCTTCCATCGTTTATTCTCCTGGGTCCCTCTCTGGAGCTTGGTGTGCTCCGCACAAACGTATCCAGTCGTAAGCTGCTGACTTCTCTCGCCAGGAAGTCGGCTAGATCGAGGAGGGATGGTTCGGGACCGTTAGGATCACGGTGGTCTCTCTGCCGCCTAAAACGCTCTTGTCTGGCGGGTGGTAGCTTCTCTAAAATCCTCTCGACGTTAGAGTTGGCGTATAGCTCGTGCATACCCTTTTCCCGTTGCGCTCCCAGCATCCCTACCAGGGACTGCACTTTTATAGACAGGTCGTCTAATGAGCGATTGTCTGTTGCTGGGGGTAGGCGATCAATATGCCTTATCTCTTGGATTACGTAATCCCATATACGTCCATATCTCTGGTCCAGCGCTGCTAGAGCCGCGGTGTATGGGGTCGTAGAGGTGGCATAGGCTAGCGCTATATTGTGCGCTCGCGGTACTTTCAGGTGCTTCAGTAATATTGCATACTTGTGGCGTTCATCGGCGACATCCACCATCATTGTCTCTAAGCACATCCGGAGCTCCGTGTACTGTGCTCGATTCTCATAGGTGAAGTCTGGAAACGTCGGCGTGGCAATGTATGACGCCGTGGATGGCTGATACATCGGCGAGCGTTGGGGGAGAGACCTCCTAGGCGAGTCTCCTCTTGCGCCTCTCTGTGGGCTGGTACCGGCAGGGTACCATGGCCCGCTGGTCCAGGTGCTATTCCTCGGGGCTGGTCGTGCGTCGTGCTCACCCGTGAATAGAGTCGGGGGTCTGTAGCGCAGCGCCGCGGGGGTATAGCCTGGGCTGTACTGGACCTCCTGGTCCGGTGGAGTACTGTGCTGTCGTCGGGCTTGGTTCTCCTCCTCTCCCTCTTCTTCTTCTATCAGGTCCTCTAGATCCTGTAGTCGTTTATTTAGCTTCTCCGCAGTGTATGCCGCTCCTTCCTTGTAGCTGGGTCTCGCTTGGACCGGTCTGGGAAGGGGGTCTGCGGGGGGTATAGGCTTGGTCTGTTGGTCAAGTTCAGGGTCGCTTGCTCGGTTAGGAGACGCTGCCCTTGACTGTTGTCTCGACGAGTTCCTTGAACCCCTGGCGGAGGGAGAGGGTGTTGCCTTGAGGATCAGCTGCTCCATTAGCTGCGCTTGTAACTTGTCGCGCTCGGCTTCGCGCTTGGTGAGATCTGCTTCTCTTTGGGCACCGGCAGCGGCGCGCTGGGCGTCGGCCCGGTCTCTTGCCATATTCTCTTCCGTCTGAAGGCGTCTCATCTCCAGGCGTATGCGCTCTTCTTCGCTCCGTTGCTGCGCTTGGAGTTGTTCGCGCTCGATAAGCATCTGTGCTTGGAGTCGATCGCGTTCACCCTGAAGTCGATCGCGTTCACCCTGAAGTCGATCGCGTTCGGTAGAGGCTGTCAGGCTGACGAGGAACGCCTGTGATAGCATCCTCTCCGCTTCGCTGGGGGAAGACGGTTGTAGAGGTGAGCCGCTCCTGACGGTACTCGTTGGGGAGTCCCGGGGCTCTATTTCCTCGGCGCTCTCCTCCTCTTCTTCCGTGCAGAGTTCTCTCTCTGTGGGGTTGTCTTCCTCCCGGGGCTGGTCGGGGACTACTTCTTCGGTATTGGCGGGGGGTAAAGGCATGTCAGCTCCCTCCTGGTCCCCACCGTGAGCTTGGTCAGTTACATTAGAACCCACTAGGGCCTCTGTGGTCGGGGCAACCTGGTCGTTAAGGTCAGACATAATTTTACTTTCTACTTTTACCGCGTTTACCGTTTGTCGAAGGCTAGGTAGTTGACTGACAGCGTAATCCTCTAAGTACTGAGGTGGCTGTCGTCTGCGCTGCGGGCGTTCTACGTTAGGAGGACCGTTTCGTGGAGTGTTCATCATAGGCCATTTCAATATTAATAACACTATATTAATATTACACTAGTTACCATCCGGCTCGAAGGACCAATTGTAACTGAGGGGTACAATTCCCTGACTGTATTGATAAGTATGGTATCATTAAACCACTACCTGCTTTATGTACTTTAAATACTGGCCACACAGTACATGATGTAGATATGATGAACACTTTCCCACCTGATGAAACGAAGTCCACACAAATGTATAAATCGAATATTTTATATAGCAAAGGGTATATACAACGTTCACTTAATGACATTTATGATTTGAAATGCACTTGTAAGGCAAATGAGTATTCGTAGGTAAATCAACATTGAATGTCCAATCTCTGGTTACGCAGGGAGCAAGTATACAACCTGGTTCTTTAGGGAACTATAGCGATGGTACTTAAATGATTATAGCTGGATACACTAAAGGGGGGGTCCCGCTGGTTGTAAGTCAGTAGGGGGGGGGGGGGTTAGGAGAGCCGCTGGCGGTATCCCATCTGGCCGATGATTTCTTGGGAGAATTCAGAGTGCTGAACACGGTGCCCACAGAACCTCGGTCCACAGATGAATACAGCTGGGCCCTCTGGTGGACGGTAGCTGCCGGTCCACAACGAAGAGACGTGAGGCGACCTCACTCGGGGTAGAGCGCCGTCTCACCTGGACTCCTCTCGGGGGGGTAGTTCCAACACTCAGCAGTGTTGGCTGTTATCCATGGCATAATCAAAGCACCCAAAGCACGTAGATAATCCAAGCCGTGTAGGGCTCGACGTCGTCCGGGTGAAGTAATCCAATGTACAGGTCCACTCGTCCTGGCCCGGAGCTCCTCGGATGCAAGCACCACACGTGGTCTGCCCAGCCTGGTTAAGACTCCAGATAACGTCAGGAACGATGGGGGTACTGCTCACTTTATAACTCTAACCGAACGATGCACCATACATAATAGACTATTATTAACTTAATAGAAATACGTCCCACTCGACGGTATAGTGCCAAACTATGACAATTCAACTATTAATCCACACGATGTCTCAATGCCTATTCTGAGGCCAAGTAGGCCATACTGCACCACACGTGCGTCGCGGGTGAGGCTTCACGTCTGTTACTAGGTTGGAGGGTAAAGGACTAATGGACTAAAAGAAAGTTCTACTTTACTTGCGCCATATATATATGCGCTGTGAACAAATAGTACCATTTGTATTTCGCCAGACGTATTCCTACGCGGAACCGGGCTTGTAACGACATGTTTGTCGGCACGATTGAACTTGAACCAAGGGGCTTGGCTGCTGGCGCCAGGTTCTCGTCCAATGGTAGAATGAAACTATTATGGGCTGTTAGTAGACTAAAGGGATATTCAGTGTATATGTACAAGGAATATACAGGGGATATCAAACGATATACAAATACTATTAAATATATATCCATAAATAAATATATATATTCGGTTTAATCTGATCCTTCACAACACCTACAGTGATGCAGACTGGGCTGCTGACATCACAGATAGAAGGAGTACTACTGGATACTGTGTTAGTTTAAACACAAACAGCTCACTGGTTTCATGGAAAACAAAGAAGCAGCCCACAGTGGCACTGTCAACTTGTGAAGCCGAATACATGGCCCTGGCCATGACGATACAGGAGTGTATTTATCTAGAACAACTGCTCGGAGGGATGGATAACTATGTATATAAGAAAACTGTTGTTTATGAGGACAACCAGGGTACTATTGCCATTGCGAGAAACCCTGTGTCGACAGAGGTGTAAGCATGTGGATATAAAGTACCATTTCATCAGATCTGTCATCAGAGAAGAAAGGATGACACTGGTTTATTGTCCAACAGATGACATGGTAGCAGACGCTATGACGAAGCCTGCTTCAACAAAAACTGAGGAGATTTGCAGAGGTGAATGAATGAATGAATGAAAACTTTATTTAACAGATTGCAGAATGGGTACAATACAGTACGGCTCAATACCAGTGATGCCACAGATTACTTGTAAAAGTAATCTGATTACTGATTACTGATTACTCCTTTAAAAAGTAATCTTAGTTACTTTACTGATTACTTGATTATCAGAGTAACTTAGTTACTTTGAAAGTAACTAGGTTACGAAGTCGTCGTCCCTGCTGCTGCCACAACATAAGAATGACAAAAAGAAATTTAGTAAAATGTACTCAGTTTGAGTAAAATGTACTAATAGGGCAGGTAGGCCTATCTTGCTATCTATAGATCTATAGATTTCACAAAAGATAAATGGTCAATAACACCACATGTAGGCTGATATGTAGCCTACCTTTGAGGCCTGCCCCATTCAGATATGGTTCTACGTTATTATTATTTATTATTGTGTGAATGAATGAATGAAAACTTTATTTAACAGATTGCAGAATGGGTACAATACAGTACGGCTCAATACATACAATTGTTAAGGGGATGCAGACCTGAGAAAGTCGTTTGTCTTGTTTCCATCAGGGTCCCCCATTTTCAATTCATATAGACATTTATGACATACACAACATACATGACATTTATGGCATAGGGACATATAGGTATTTAGTACTGATACATTTGTGACATAAGCGGTATTCAAATATACAGTACTGTTACCCCTAGATCCTGACAGAGTATATACATATGATGGGGAGGGGACTGTACATTAGGAGGGGGTGGGTGGGTGGGAGGGAAATATACATACGGCGGGGAGGGAATATATATACTGCAGTGTTGTCAGTGTGATACTGACAACCTACATACTGCAGTATGGTGTTCCATGTTCATGAATAGTGCACTGCAAAAGATGTTTAGCTCAAAGGTAGAACATACTGTTTGGCTGGTGCAGCTCCGACTCCGAGTCCTGTAGAAGTCGATGGTCGTGCTGTGCTGTATATTCCATATGCGGTAGACAGTATTTTGTTTCCTCCGCAAAGTGAATGTTTTTTTCACCCGGCTTAGTTTACACAAACGTTAAGTAGACTAGTGAACTTCCAGTGCCAGAAAGCGTTACGAGCGCGAGTGTCTCCCTGCTAGCTCGCAGGTCAGCCTGATAATAACAATAACAGCCGCGCCCACCAGCATGGATCAACACGCGAGGTTGCGTGCTGTGACGTCACTCCCCAATACAAGGAAAAGCTTTCCAAACGTATATTTGACTGTCGAAAACGAAAGAAAATACTGCATTCCGCCTGCATTATGATGAGATAGTAACGAAATAGTAATGCACGGCCACTTGGACAAGTAACTGCAATCAGATTACTGGCTTGTAAAGATTAACGCGTTAGATTACTATTTTCGGGGAAAAGTAATCAGATTACAATAACGCGTTACTTAGT
The DNA here is from genome assembly GCF_963971535.1 of Notolepis coatsorum. NCBI lineage: Eukaryota > Metazoa > Chordata > Actinopteri > Aulopiformes > Paralepididae > Notolepis > Notolepis coatsorum. The sequence goes on from NC_140167.1 coordinate 43,064,079, forward strand.
AACGCGTTAGTGGCATCACTGCTCAATACACACAATTGTTAAGGGGATGCAGACCTGAGAAAGACGTTTGTCTTGTTTACATCAGGGTCCCCCATTTTCAATTCATATAGACATTTATAACATACACAACATACATGACATTTATGGCATAGGGACATATAGGTATTTAGTACTGATACATTTGTGACATAAACGGTATTCAAATATACAGTACTGTTACCCCTAGATCCTGACAGAGTATATACATATGATGGGGAGGGGACTGTACATTAGGAGGGGGTGGGTGGGTGGGAGAGAAATATACATACGGTGGGGTGGAGACTGTACATTTGGAGGGGGTGGGTGGGTGGGAGAGAAATATACATACGGCGGGGAGGGAATATATACATGCGGTGGGGAGGAGACTGTCTATTAGGAGGTGGTGGGGGTTTTGGGCATTTACGGTGGCCAGTTTTGAATTGCAGCCTCCCGTAGGTGCTCTTTAAGAGTGGTTTTGAATGTGGGTAGGGATTCACATTCCTTTATAGCTTTGGGTAGGGCGTTCCACATTGACGTGGCATAATTGCGAAACGTGTTTAGTCCCTTGTTTGAGCCGAATCTGGGTTTAACATGATTTGTTGAGCTTCCTCTGGTGTAGTGGTTGTGGTATTCACTGACCTTTGGGAAGTATTTTGACATGTACATGGGTACCTTAGTCGTATAGTGTATCTTGTAGACCAGGCCCATTGCAAGTTGCTGTACTCTGTCGTCTACTCTAAGCCATCCTAGGTTGTGAAAGTGGGCAGAGGTGAGGTGGGTTCTGGGGGTAAGGTCAAGTAGTAGTCTGACCAGTTTGTTTTGTGATGTTTGTAATCTTGTTTTTAGCGCCTTTGAGGTGCTTTGGTACCATGAGGTGCACGCATAGTCGTAGTACCCTGAATGAGTGCTCCTGCCAGAGTCTTCAGGGTATTCTTGTTTACCAGAGAGGAGATCCGGTACAATAATCTAGTTCGTTGGTTGACTTTTTTTTATTACATTGGATGCCATTTTGTCACAGGAAAGATTTGCCTCTAGGATGGAACCCAGATAGGTAATTTCGTCTTTCCGTGTGACAATATTGTCACCCACTGTAACTGAGAAGCCGTCGGTCTTGCTGAGTTTGTTATTTGAACCGAAGAGAATGGACTCTGTTTTGCCCATGTGTAATGTTAGTTTGTTATCAGCGAGCCATATGCAGATTTTGCCTAGTTCCGAGCTGAGGGTTTTTTCAACCTGCAACTTGTTCAGGGCTGAGTCGTCCGCAAACAGGAACAAGTTGCAGTCACAGGCTGACGACATGTCATTTGCATAAATTAGGAACATAGCGGTTCTAGTATGCTTCCTTGGTGTGTAAATATTGACTGCCATACTCCTTTTGATGTTCTAAGACTGTGTTATTTTCTTTGTGAATTGTTTTGAAGAGTTTATACAGTGTACTTCAATAAACCCTGATTCTCCCACACCCTAACTCACACACTCCCATGTAATTTTATCCTGCCCCCTCCCTCTTGTATCTCTTATTATGCTCCTCTGTCCCCTGTGTGCTACTGTACTTTGTGTTCCCCTATTCGTGTGTTGTCTTACTGTCCTACTCTCTGAATGTACTGTCTTGTCCTGCTGTGCCTTTTTATATTTTTGTATTTGTGTATTTTATATTAGGACATTGATTTTAAGCTCTGATTGTACAGCACTTTGGTTGGCTCTTGGGCTTTTAAACGTGCTATATAAATAAATTACTTGACTTGACTTGACTTACTAAGCAACCATAAGTGGGAGTGTTGAATCTAAAGGGTGTATGTATGGTTGTAACTAGGGATGTCCAATATTATCGGCCTACCGATATTATCGGCCGATATCGGCATTAAAATGTGATATCGGAAAATATCGGTATCGGTTTTCAAAAAAAAAGATTTTTTTTTTTTTACATTTCTATAACCTTTATTTACCCAGGCAAGCAAGTAAGAACAAATTATGATTTTATTTATTGTCAAAAGTATGCATAATGTTGTGTTAATTCCACAACAAGAGATATGTAATGTTAATTACCTGAAATTATTCCATTTTTTGGGGGGGAAACCCTGCATATATCGGTATCGGTTGATATCGGTTTATATCGGTATCGGAAATTAAGAGTTGGACAATATCGGTATATCGGTATCGGTAAAAAAACCAATATCGAGCATCCCTACTTGTAACTAACTGTAACTGTCCTCTACTACTCCCATGACTGCATATATATATCTGTGTCGACTGGAGGGTGCTATAGGCGGAGCTTCTACTGTCTACGATATGCTCCCGGCTGCCCATGGGGGGCAGGACGATGGGATGGGTCAAGCGCAGAGACTCAATCGCATCGGCGACTGAGGAAAGACAATGCATGTGTGTGTGTGTGTGTATCCCGGTGTGTGGGATTGTGCCGCTCCAATTGCATGTCCAGTTCGTTGCATGCCGAATAAAGACCCCCCCTAAAGAGGTCCTGCATTATTATATTATTTATTATTAGGTTGGGAGTATATAAGTCTTGGTTCCCTCCTACTTTTTCTTCTTCCCACACATGCCTCTCCCGGAGAGGAGAACACATGAGCTGTTGTGGTATGAGTGAATGAATAAAACGCTGCCAGCAGAGCAAGGCCAAAGATGGAAACCATGCCTCTTGTACATATTATTGTCGCCCCATAGCCATTTCTGTTAACAGGGTACATGCAACACAGATTACAGTGTTTACATCTGTCTGCTTGAGAAAATACCATGTTCTGCAATACAAATGATTAAAGTGAGATGAACAGACTGAACTTTATTTTATTAGATAAAACATGTTGACAAAATTTTACTTTGCAGTTGAAAAAAGGTAATATATCGCAATATTAATATCGCAATAGTCAGCATATTGCAATATATTTAGTATCGCAATACTATCCTATCGTGACTCAAGTATCGTGATAGTATCGTATCGTGAGGCCTCCGGTGATTCCCACCCGTACTACGCACGCACTCTATCTACACACTTTATGCACCTCTTAATAAATCCTCTTAGCATGCGCCGTCCCACATATGGGACGTTTTTAGGGTGATTTTCCCACTGGCACTTTGGCGACTCCTAGTGGCTCGGGTGTGCATATTTTGTAATACAATATATATATAACGAATTAAAGGCTTATTTGTTGCCTGTCGATAGCGACAATATCCGTTCAGCGGTTGTCGAGTTACATGCCGGTATTTGAGGCTTGTGCAAGGTACACGGTATTGCGCAAAATACCACTCCCGACTCTTGGCACAGTAGTTCCGTCAATCTAGATCCGATCTCAAAAATAATTGTGGAGGTGGCTTTCCAATGAGTGTGGCTTTCCAATGATACCCCACCCGGGGATGTATGAATCAGGGATCTGGTGAAAAACTAACGAGCGAAAACAGGAAGAGAAAAACATCCGAATTAATTGAAGTCTATGATTTTTTTTTTTTACACAGTTTACCAAAATCACTCCTAATCACTCATTTCTGAATGGATCTTTATGAAATTTGGACATGTACTACCATGGCCGTAGCCAGCTATGAGGTCACCGAGGTCCGGACCTCGGTAACTATTTGCGCGTGGGCCGTTGAGATGCAGAACAGGGGCCGTTTGGTCAACGACCGGCCCATTTGGTACTGACTGACACTCGGCCGGCCCAATAATCACATCTCTTACTAAGCCCCTCCCCCACTAGGCTGGGAACAGCGGCCCATTATGCGTGCTGCGGCCCACTCACATCTCTTAATAAGCCCCCCCCCTCTCTCACCTGTTTCTCGTGTTCTCGTGTGAGAAGAACAGATGCGGAACAGGAAAAAATGGAGAAACAGAAGGGGGTGCAGAGAAATTGCCGGCGGAAAAAATCAGAAAACTAGTGGATGCTGAAAAATATAATAAAATCACAGACATGTTTGCTGCTTCAACGTCGTCATCCACAATAATACTAGTGCAGGTGCAGCAACAAGTTCAACACAGCCAGCCAGGCAGAAGGGCCGAGGAGGGACGGTGAGCTGGAGGAAGAACCTGAGGTAGTTTGTATGTGCCATCTCTGCCATGGTGATGTCGATAATAATATGAATGATAACGTTATTTGGTCAGAATTGCGTTGGCTAAAATAAGCCCAGAGTGACTGTCACATCTAAGCTGATCACCACTACTAATGAGACGCTGCCCCCTAGTGGCCGGCTGTAACAAACAAGCACACCATTGAAACCACACATACAAAGATCTAACTATTACTCCTCTGAGCATGAATATAAAACAAACAGGTAATCTATTAACTGTGTAAACCTTATACAATATTCATCATTGATATTTGGATACTTGAAATCTGTATGAACTGAGTAGTTAGTACCAAATGAATGAATGAATGAAGTTAGTATAAAATGGAACAGCTCCATGCATTAATTGAATAAACAACTATTTGCTCATTACCAGTATGGTATGGTTTAAATTGTACAGCTTTTTGCACATCTTTGTCAGGGAATTCCAACAATTCTGGACCTGAATGTACCAGTTCATTGTAATCATCTCTCTCTCCTTATGTCTAGTCAAGCCAGAAATGGACCTCCCTAATTTCTAAACCCTGGCTGGGTGGTGTCTGACCGATTATAGTGGGCCGGTCTGGGCCAAAAAAAATTTAAATGGACCTCCCTAATTTCTAAACCCTGGCTACGGCCCTGTGTACTACATACGGCTTCAGGCTATGGATTTGTAAGCCATACCACCTTCTAAGGAAATACTACCTCTGGACTACTAACTACTACGGAAAAACTTGAGTAACACATTTTTCTACAACTCAAGTTCAGACCTATGTTACTCTAATAATAATAATAATAATACATCCATTTTATATAGCGCTTTTCCAGGTGCTCAAAGACGCTTTACATGGGTAGAAGGGACAAAACTATGGCAAAAAAAACAGAACAAAATAATACATGACAAAATAAAATAAAACTGACAGAATTAAAGGTCAAAAGCAAGATTGAAAAGGTGGTGCTCTATTATGTTAGCACTAAAAGTGATTTTTTTTTCTGGAATCAGAAACTTCATAATGTCATCTTTCAAAGAGACCAGGCTCATGCATGTGCTAGTATAAAGTATGTTGTTTTGGTTTGCAAAAAAAGTATGCAGTCCTCAAAAACGAAAACTAAAATGGCCAGGAGGACCATTGCAGGTTAAGCACTTTTACGTGCACATTTTGCATGCATGCACGCAGACACAAACACACACACCGGAACACATGCATGTACATACACAAACAACCTGAAAACCTGGACAAGTTATACAAGCCAGAGGAAAAAGAGAGAGCCCTTTGTACACACACACCATCCAGAGAGAGAGAGAGAGAGAGAGAGAGAGAGAGAGAGAGAGAGAGAGAGAGAGAGAGAGAGAGAGAGAGAGAGAGAGAGAGAGACAAACGTGTTGGCAAGTCTTCCCCTTCAGCCTTGACTCCGCCACAGCCCCTTGCATGTCATAATCACATTAAGCTCTGTTTGATGTATTATGTCAAGTTTAGTAGTGACCTCCCAGGAGGGAGGGTTCAGTGCAGAAATGTGACATAGCCGTAGCCCATATGTAATTAAAAAGTATGTTATCTCTGGCCAGAATGTTATGGCTAAGCATTGGCCCTGGTCCAAACTTGCGCTGATATAATCCCACCAGCCCTCCTTCTCCCTGGATGGGGTCACCGGGTCACTAACTGCCTCCTCGTGTGCTATTCAGCTCCGCCGAGACAAGGGAAGCCTTCTCCGCGTTGGGGCTTGGGGCCAGGGGCTCCAAGCTATAGATACAGCGAGATATACCTCCTCCCTCTTTCTTAATATGAAAAGGGACAGCCGGGAGTCTAGCCCCCTCCATGTTCGATTTCAGACTGTACAGAGTGCAAAGGAGGACATGAAATTAAGAATAACCCAAACTCCTCCTCCCGGCCCTGCCAATACGAGCCGCTGAGGTCTGGACTTGGCCCCCGAGACGGACCTTGGTCTCCAAGATCGTTGGAGTTGAAGTGGAGTGTTATATGGGATTTGCCCTCTAGGGGTGGAACAGTCTGTGCTGTAGCAGTTTCACACAGTTCCAGAAGATTAACTCGAATAGGTCTATTTTCCTTAAATACATGACTAATTACTTCAGATAAACATTTTGACTCAGGTACGATTTATATTTCAGTGGACCCTGAATGTTCTGGTTTAAGAAAAGAAAAAAAGAAAAAAAAGAAATACAATCTGCTAGTCGTTATCAACGAGTTGAACTCAGTGACAGACTCCTTAGCGCTGGAGGAAGGTTCTGCACATCTGGCCTATTTGCTGCGGTGAGCTAAGAGGAGGTTCACCGTTCGTTCAGCCATGTCTTCCCTGTGAAGACGTTGGGCGGGGCAACTCAGTGCTTCCCTCTTGTTTCAACTCACCTTCAAAGCGCAGCTAATCAGCCTGTAAAGAGCGGCTCAGGCAGTGGAAAGACATCCTCAGGTATAATGTGGGCCGTGAGCCCAAAGTTCCTTCCCGATGTCTCTCAATGCATACCAATGAGTCTGTTCAGTTTGGGCATTTTGGCATATGGGAAACGTTGTTTATGCTGAGACAGTGGGTGCTGAGACAAAGTCCTGAGATGCCAGTTAAGTATTTTAGTTCAATATGTTTGATTCTCAAAGACACTGAGTTATGCTGAGTTTTAGGATGAACAAAATGCTATCCACCTTCTGTTGGGTCACTTTTCTTGTACAGTTTTCTTGTTAGTGATATATTTGGAAAGTCTACAGGAATCTGTTTTTAATTTAGAAATAATAGATTTGTTGAAATAAAAGGGTACATGTCCTTTTCCTAAATATGTGTATATCTTAGTCAGTCATTTTTTAAATAAAATTTACAAAACGCAAAAGAGTTCTGAGTATTTCTACCTACAGTAGAAATTCCATAGAGGCCATTTTGACCCTATAGGTTTCAGACAGTGTGTCACATCAGTGTCTTCTTTCCCACTCTGGCGTCCAATGACTAACAATAATTTCTGGTTGCTTTTCTTTTTCTCTTTTAGATTATAATATAAAAGAAAGGTTTAAACCCAGCCTTGCTGAAACCAAGGGAGAAAGGGAGCCTTCGTCTAAAAAATCAAATAGCTTCATATTAGCTAACTGAACTATCTCAATAGGCAGCTTGCACTGCTCTACAAAGGCAGCAGTACCAGAAACAACACGGTTAATTTCTTGTCCCACCAAAGATATTATTTGTACTAAACATAGTATATTATTTACCTATATCTACCAACAATACCTGGACAGGAAATACCCCATTAGTGTCCTTTTACGGTAAGCAGGTTGTGTTATTCTGAATTAATCAATAAACTATCAAATTCATTACAATTGTACAATTGTCCTGGTGCTTCTTATTACGTTATTTTAGATTTGTATTGCAGTAATATGTGAGCAGCCGTCAGAATGACTGTTATTGGCTTTCTGGTAGTTATGGAATTCTGGCTATTCTAGTGTTAATCTTTGCCAACAACACTCCGGATTCACTCCAATAGGAAGCACAATGAAACCACAGGGTAGTGAATACGCTGTGGTCACAATCTGTGCGGAATTCACATGTAATTCACAACGGCTGCGGCTAATTACTCAATCAGTGTGGGGGGACGAACCTCCCCCCTCTGGTTGCATTTTGCATGTAAAGTGAGACCCACACTATGTAAGCGGTGAGGTGATGGTGAACGAGGAGCCCCTCATAGAGGAGACACCTATGTTGGGAATGGCTCATTGAGTGTTAACCCTTTCGATGGGACACGTTGGACATCTTACATGAACAAGAACACATTATGCTTGTGTCATTCAACTGTATGGATGGAGTTAGACAGCAATGCTTGTGACAGTGATTCTCATGACTTCGTAATCACATTCAAATTTCACATCTGCTCTTTTAGAGATGGAGCAATACTGCTCCTCTGCAAGTGATACAAGCGTTAGTAAATTCAGAGGAATGTAATGAACCAGAGACACACTTATATGTGTTATCATCCCAATAATCCCTTAAATGAACACAGCAATATAATGGGAAATGCACTTACCATCTTGTCCAGAGTCAGTCAGACAAGAAGATAGATACCAATGTCCTCTCTGTGCGTTCAGTAGAAAGCTATCCGGCTGCAAGCTAGCCTAACTGTTGGCCAAAAACACCTCTACCAGAGTATTAAGCTAGGTTAGTGGTCCGTATCCACTTCCATTCATTTGTGCTAAGCTAGCTTTCTACAGAGAGGAAATTGGCATCTATCATCTTGTCTGACTCTGGACAAGACAGTGTAATAATAATCTTGTAGCTGCCTAGTTTTCACCTATCACATATTCACGATTCATAAATTCACAAAAAAGCATTTCCTTTCTATTTTGGTCTAAATAAATCCATTGTTTTCTCTTAAGCACTAAATTATACCCTAGATTTCAGGTAAAGAGCGCTGGTTTCAAGGAAGAATTCAACTGGACATCGGTTTCAGAGACAATGGCTCTTGTATGGTGGTAAGTTTATTCGACAGCAGGCAAAGCAGGTCCACATGGTTCCATCTTGACAGATACATTCTGTTTCTTCACTGGGTACCAACAGGACAATTTATACAGAGTTGAAATCAACAGCTAGGTCTGGGTACGCCCCTATTTTGAGACTGCTCGTCAAATTGGTTCTTTAGATGAAACCTTTAAACACCTAAGGGATGATTGAATTAGTCTGGTAAAGAGAACCGGTTCTAATTTGCATCATGAGGTTCTCTGGGGGTTTGTGTGTCTCTGTGTGTGTGTGAGTGTGGTGTGTGGTGTGTCTAGGGTAGTCTAGTGTGTATGTGTGTGTGTGTGTGTGTGTGTGTGTGAGAGTTAGTAATATGTGAATGTGTCTATATGTGTGGGAGAGTCTCTGTGTGTGTGTGTGTGTGTGAGCATGTGTTTGTGTGTGCGTCTAGTGTATGTGTGTAGGGTGTGTCTCTGTGTGTATGTGTGTGTGATGTAGAGTGAGAGTGTGTGTGTGCTTGTCTGTGTGTATGTGTGTGTGTGTCCCCTGACAGAGTGTGTATGTGTGTCGTTAATCAGGTTACCTTTCTTGTTTACACCAAAACCCAAATGGTCCCAGTTACATTGCATCTGGATGTCTTCAGCCTCTCAGACGTCTCAAATACACATATCAATATTATTTATCTAGCTAGTTTTAACTTAATCTTAAATTGATGGCCCTATTAATCAAATTTGTTACGTCAGTACCTAATGAGCTGCGTCACTCTGCGCTTGAGGTACAAACACCAAAATAACTGTCCAATACAATGTGTGGGTGCCAATCAAATGTCAATCAAATCAACCTCCCGCCCATCCCAAAGGGGTCTAGTGCTTTCGAAAACACGCCAAACTGTGGAAGCTCTCGATGCCGTAATGGCCGTTTTCATGAATCTTTAACCGCTTCTCGTCTTGCACCTGGGAGCGCAAACGACTCCGTAACTCTGGCACCGCGGTCTTAGCCCGAAGTAAGTCCATATGAGGCTTCTTTTATTTTATTTTATTATTTTTATGACGTCTGAGCCAGGGTTTGGAGATCTACATGTGTATACAGAGTATAATAAATGCCCAACATGTGCTGAGAGTTTGGAGGAGCAGGCGGAGAGCCGTTTGGGGCCTAATTGCGAGCTGCTGGCCTGCCAGCCTCTCTCTACGGCTGTGATGGTTTGGAACGGGTCTCGGCCTGGACAAAAGGGTCAGGTAAGACCAAATATATCAACAAAACACAGCGACAAGACCAAAGCCTGCAGTTGTAACAAAGTCCCATAACACGTTTTTATCAGCAACACTCATGTATATCTGTAATATCTTCACAAAATGTACTTTTTCAAGTTTAAATCCTTCATGAAGACGTGCTTACACTCTTGAAAATCCTCATATGCATATCCAATTTGCCTAAGCTTCATACGAGGCAGATGCTGCAAAGGAAGTATAGAGATTCTGATTCCTAGCACAGCTAAATTAGCTGAAGATGACCGTGCAGTGAACTGCAGGAGATTTAATTCCATGTGTTTACATCACTGGCAGAGCCTTTGTTTTGTTTGATTCACTATGCTAATACAGACTCCTTTCAGATCACACACTGAGCACTGACACAACGCACGCACGCCCGCACGCGCGCACACACACACACACACACACACACACACACACACACACACACACACACACACACACACACACACACACACACACACACACACACACACACACACACACACACACACACACACACACACACACACACACACACACACACACACACACACACACACACACACACACACACACACACATATGTGATACCCGCTTTTCCCTGTAAACTTGCTCCAGTTGTCAAAATCAAAAGAAAAAGAGATAGGAAGTGTGTGTGTCTGTTCCACTGGGGACTACTCCTTTGGCTGTGGTGTATTTGACTATACTGAACATTGCTGATAACAAGGTAATAATAAAATCTGGGTTTTTTATGTATATCCCATATGTTTTTGAAGAGTGAATATTTCAGCTAACAATAGTTAATATTAAAACATATTCTATGATTATTCCAAACACACTAATGCTTTTTTCTTTTTTTGTCTTGGCAGAAATGATAGTGGTGATAGGATCAGGATTTGCTTTCAGGTGAGTGAGAAAGTTGAGATGATCTAAATCCTAGACCAGCGTTTTTCCTCAGACGTAATTGGTTTATAGTATACTTTATAGTATATTGTCACTGGAATCTGACCAATAGCGTACTCTTGTTACTCCATTCTACTGTTTATAGCCATGAAGTGCTTTGAGAAGCTAGTGAAGGGCTACATCTGCTCCTCCCTCCCCATCAACCTGGACCCCCTGCAATTTGCATACCGCCCTAACAGGTCCACGGAGGACGCCATAGCCCATGTGCTGCACACAGCAGCATCACACCTGGACAAGAGGCAGGCGAACTATGTGAGAATGCTGTTCATCGACTACAGCTCAGCATTCAATACCATAGTCCCCTCCAAACTCATAGCCAAGCTCAGGGACCTGGGCTTGAACTATGACCTCTGCCAGTGGGTCTTGGACTTCCTGACGGGCAGACCCCAGGTGGTAAGAGCAGGCAACTGCACCTCCTCATCCATCACGCTCAACATAGGGGCCCCCCAGGGCTGTGTTCTGAGCCCCTTCCTCTACTCCCTGTACACACATGACTGCGTGGCACAGCGGAACAACAACACAATCATCAAATTTGCTGATGACACAGTAGTGGTGGGCCTGATCTCTGCCAACGACGAGAGGGCCTACCTGGAAGAGGTGGAGAATCTGTCACAGTGGTGTCAGGAGAACTGCCTCTCCCTGAACGTCAGCAAAACAAAAGAGATGATTGTGGACTTCGGGAGGTCGGGGGTCAAGGACTACAGCCCTCTCAGCATCGACGGGGCACCGGTTGAGAGAGTGAACAGTTTCAAGTACCTCGGAGCCCACATATCCGAGGACTTGACATGGACCACACACATTGACAGTGTTGTGAAGAAGGCACGACAACGCCTCTACTTCCTCAGGCGCCTAAGGAAGTTCCAAGTCAGTCAGAAGATCCTTAAGAACTTCTACTCATGTACAATAGAGAGCATCCTGACTGGCAACATCACCTCCTGGTTTGGGAATAGCACTGCACAAGACCGTAGCAGACTACAAAGAGTGACACGTTCAGCCGAACGCACAATTGGAGGGGGGCTTCCCACCCTCCAGAATATTTACAACAAGCGGTGCAGGGGTAAGGCTAAGAGAATCATCAAGGACTCCAGCCACCCAAACAACTGCCTCTTTGAACTGCTGCGGTCAGGCAAGCGATACCGGAGTCTTAAGGCGAGCACAGAAAGACTCAGAAGAAGCTTCTATCCCCAGGCCATCAGGCTGCTCAATGAACAATAAACAGTATGCAACAACCATCAAATGCACACAGCACACACACCCACACGCACTCTCACTTTAAACAAACAACACACTGCAGCACCCACTCTCCACACTTTAGATCACCTAAACACACTTTATATTTATTGGTAAAGGATTTGCACTACAACTCGTACACCTTACTGTCAATTGTACCTAAATTGTACCTCATCCCATTTCTGATTTGCACTATATAGTATTGTATATTAGTACATTGCATAGTATATTGTATATTGTATGGTAACTCAGTTACTTCCATTCTGCATCGAACATTGTACATATGTCTATACTGAACACTGTGACCTCTATTTTTACTTCTATTTTACATGCTATACTATTTTATTACATACTTGTCTTGTCTAGCACAGTATCTGGAGCATAACAGTAAGAAGCATTTTGTATAAAAGTATTCTGTACTTCTGTATGACAACTATTAAAGAAACTTGAATTTGAACTTGAAACTTTATATTGGTTTTGTCCTTAATCTGATATCACCAACAAGCACACATCTCCTCTAATTCACTGTTGTGGATGTTGGGAGCCATTTTGCTCCACAACTTTCCAATCCAAAATTAACCCTCTGAGACCCATGGGAGATGAGCTGAGGCTGCTGCCGGCTGGACCGTCTTCCTCCGTTTGAAGATAGAGTGAAGACACTGGTATCAGATGAAACTAGACAACCTAAGGTAGACATTGGTACCATGTCATGATAGCTTGTGGGCAAGGGGGGGCTAAATAATGCTCCAAGATTAGGCAAAATGTTGGCAAGGGAAGAACTGCCATGGCCATGACCTCTCAGCTCAAGATGTCTGAATGGAAATGGTTCCAATGAGCCCAATTGTATTCATGTGTGATGATGTTAGTCCCCATAGTATAGCCATTTCATTGTAGTGAGACCATTTTCTGAAACTTGACCTCACTGTATAAAACGACCCATTGTAACCTCTAGGAATCACAGCCTCATAAAACTTTACAACAACAAACTAGAGACCGATGGCGTTAAGAGAATGTATAGCTTTCCTAGGTTTATTGACCATAAGGGGGGAGGGGTTTCGGGTTCTGGGCAATTCCCAGAACAGAAGTGGTCGCCATCCAATCGCCGGAAAATGCAATTCAACCCAACCCAATTCAACCCAATCATTTCTGTAACAACTTAGACATAATTGAGCATGGGAATGGTCATCATATGCTTCGATCATAGTGTTCTTAGCCCTCATACACTCTAAACCTAAAATTATAATGGCCGTCTAACCAAAACACAATGTTTATTACAGATGTATGACTAGAAATACTTGACACACAGTTCATCTCAAATTAATCTTCAGGTTTCCAGCTTTCAGATGATGTATACCACTTCTACGTGGCATATAGGGGAGAACGGGGTAGTTGTCACACTTTTTACTCTAGTGTGAATTGCTCACCATCAAAACATCTTTCAATAGTCATTCCTACATTAAATTGAAGCTTAAGATGTTGGCTTGAAATGTATCCCTCTCATTTTCCAACGTATTGTAACAAAGAGTTAATCACCTATCAAAGACACATTGTGACAACCAACCCCTTCATGGGGATGGTTGTCACACACTATGGGGTTGGTTGTCACCATGTGTTTTAATGGGAGAAATCTTAAAAATAAGACAAGAAGGCAGAACTAAATTTGAAAGTTTAATTGTGTTGACAAATACATAACGTAATGCATCTTAACATGAACATAAACAAGAACACATCTTTAGGCCATCCTATATAACAAAATAAGAACAAAATAAATTGGCCTAACAATAATAGCCTACACAACTAGGCTACACTCATTCACTTGTTGCAGTGATGGCAAATGTAGAGTCTGGGCACTCCAACTAAGCAGAGCTTGTGTGCCCACTGGTTGCACATGCAACACTTCTCCCATACCTCCCCTGAACGGCTGTTGGAGAATGTTTCCATACAAACTAAACAAAAACAATCATCTTCATCCGATGAAGACTTCTCCTGTCTCTTTATTTTCTCTGTCTTCTTCTTGCTGGCTGTATTTTCCAGATGGGGTGAAGTGCACTGGGATGCACTAGGCTTGGCAGGTGGTCTAGGCCTGGATGCACTAGGCTTGGCAGGTGGTCTAGGCCTGGATGCACTAGGCTAGGCTGGTGGCCTCCGGGGTCCTGATGGAAAGCGATGGGTGTCTCTTCATGAACCCAGAGAACCAGTCTACCCCTGCCATCTCCTTTTCTGCCCAGTTTGGTCTGACAGCAACATTAGGCCTATTGTGCACTGCAAAGCTATATGCCAGTTTGCGAACTTCAATGGGAGAGGCCAAAATAAATATCGGAGGCAGTTATCAAATATTCCTCCAGCTGACGCTCCTGCTCCTCGCTGAAAGCTAGACAGGTTTTTCACGTAGCCTACTGGCAGGGATGGGTGGACTTCTTCTCGAGCAACTTATTGCTAATTTATTTTTTGAGCAATATCTTGCCAGTGTTCTGTCATTTATACCCAAGTCCTTGCCAGTGCTCCGGATGGACTTGTTATTTAACTTCACCTGCCTGACTGCCCTCAACATGACATCTGGTGGAGTCAGGCCCTTCATTGTCTTCCTATTAATCTCACCATGCATGATTTTGACAACATAAGGGTTGGTTGTCACATGTGACAACCAACCCCAAAGAAAATGTGACGACGAACCCCAACTGGAATGTCTTGATAGCATCAAGGCTAACAGCCATCTAACAACTAGTTAGCTAGCTAACAACAATCTAAACTATAGCTATCCCTTCACACTTTTTAAGGGTAATAATTGTTTCATTATAAACCAATTGTGTAAAAGCCTAGAAGAAAAAATACTGAGGAGCGGAATATTTACAAATGGACATGAAAAGTCCTCTCACCTCAAGTTCAGCTGTTTCACTCCAAAGATGACAATGTAGGTGAACTCTGACCCCAATTCTGGACATTTAAATACCAAATATGGGAGACAGGACCCTCTGGTGGTGAAATATAATGAATGTGACATCCTACCCGTGTGACAACCATCCCCGTTCTCCCCTACTGTTGACCTGCTATCGCTCCCTAAAGACAAAACTGGGTCTATGTGGGTCTCAGAGGGTGGGTCTCAGAGGGTTAACAGAATCCTTCTCCAAGTAGCCAAACGTACCGTAACGTACAGTATATTGGATAGATCAGTCCATCTCTGGAATCAAGTGAGTTGGATGGAGCACAGAGGTGTGTGCTTAAAGACCTGTTGGTTTGCATTTGCGAGATGAGCAGCTGCAACCCCCCCCCCCCCCCCCCCCCCCAACCCCCAACCCCCAACCCCCACCCCAGTGATCCAGCTCAAGTCCCTCCTGTTGTTACTGGCAGGTAATGCAATGTGAAACATTCTTGGAGAAGATATTTAAAAAAATATATATATTCTTGGAGGTCATTCCGTGCACTTGGAACCGATCATCACTCGCCACTGGCAAGATAATTCTATTAAAGTGTTGAAGGGGGTATTTTGACATGGGAGTGAGTTTACACTGAGGTTCTATTATCATTATGATTTGAACCACATCTACTGTTTATAGGGCATAGCAACTGGCTGGGGTTTCACCTCCATGCTCATGTTCAAATAAGACAAATTGGACCATTTCAACAACTTTAATCGGCTCAGATTTCATGTCGCCTACTATAGAATGTGTCTTGAGTAAGACAAATTAAATGATACGATCCAACGTCACCCTTCATCTCCAACGTGCCCAAGTTCATCTCAGTAAACATCCATCTTACCGGCTGTGATATGTATACATATTCATATTCATAACTGACCAGCGGGGCCAAACCTAGCCTCACAAATTGTAATTCTATGATTGGAAAAACAATGTAGAACAGTAAATCATGCTTACGATTTTACGAACCCAAAACGAAACGGATAACTAGCGTGTAGTTAACGTACAGTGACACACATTTGGTGGGAGATGAGGTCATGTGAGGCCTCGGCTAATGCTTTTCAGCAGTGTCTTTGTTCAGTGACCCTCTCCAGGGTTTAACGGCACTTTCTCCACGAGTGTTGAGATTGTGAGAATGGGCATTTGAACCTTTCTTAAAATCTCTAATGGGTTTGACGCCAGGGGGAGAGAGGGTGACGCCTAATTAGAATAGACTTTTCCACCTCTAAATTTTAATGAACTGCTGGGTTCAATGTCTCTTATTAGGTGAAATTGGCCATTAGCATTTTAAATGACCGGCTATCTTCATTATAATCAGGGTGGTGTTGGGGGGGGATGCATTTCTGCGCTGAGGAGCTATTGATTGCCTGGCAATGTCAAAGTCTACATGAAGACGTGGAGGTAGACTGCGTGTGACAGGCCTTCATGGCTGTGGCTGAACAAGAGGATCATCAGACCAGTGGCTGAGAGCCATGCTGGGGGGGGGGGGGGGGGGGGGGGAATAATCTGTTTTGAGCACTTTCAAATAATTACAGTAATATGAAGATAATTACGGCGGAGGCACCGCAGCTTCATCATGAGACGGTACACGTCCCATACAGTAATTTAATTTATGTTTCCTGCGAAAATAATCACTCACTCCGATTACACAGAAGAGAGATGACAACAGTCGTAATTGTGTTTTGTTCATTTGCACAAGATGTATGGATTTTAAATGTGTGCCAACCATATTTCACTATATGGAAAAAAGAATCAATGCAACATGTTTGAGGAATGAGCTGAAATTACTTTTATGTATATTAATTGAATGCTAACAGCCTGGTGTGCTCTTATATAGTATGTTCACATGAGGAAACTGTGATGAAAGGAAAAAGATTGCTGCTAATTACTTTCAATTTATTATGATGTATTGCAGTTTTCGTACCACACTCTATGTGTTTAAGCACAGTTAATATTTGACATAAGTGGACATTTCTTAATTGTCTGTCCTGAAAGAGAAGCGCGGAACCCAGTTTGAATTCATGCAATACATACAGTACATATATTAACATGTCTGTTAATAGGTAGGTAAAATGTTATGCTGTAATGTAATCACAATGGGAGCTCTGCCCCAACTGTTATTGAGTTTCGGCCCAGAGATTTCAGCCACTCCGCTCGCAAAATTGGTAGAACAATCAACCACTCAAATTGTAGCCAACCTCCGTCCGCACACCATGTCGATTGTCGGTATTGGTTGGAGAAATGCCTGTAAAAATGGCATTAGCATTTTTCATTCAAATGGCTGCTCTCTTTAAATATGAACCGACAACAAGGTTTTTGCCCAGATGTTTCTTAAAGTCTCAAATACAACTGTGTGAAATGGGATTATTCTTTCCGTTTGGGATTTTTTTGTTTTTAACCACAAGGTGATGGGTTTGAGTAAAAATCTGTGGAATTCTTATGATTATAAACAAACAAGTTGTTTTCAAATAGCCTTCATTTAAGCATGGTTTTAGAGTGCATACCCCCGCATTTCACTGTATACCTGTATGCCGTGACAAATAAAACTCTTCTCTGTATCTTGTATCTTGTATAAAAAGAAAATACATTTACACAAATAGTAACCAGATTTTACTTTACAATCAGTAATATATGCGCACCGGTTGACTAAAAAGATAACATTTAACTAGCAAGTTTACTGCCGGGTCAAGTGATTACAGGAAGTTCCGGTAACAAAATATATATCTTTTTGTTTCGCCTCTAAAAACTTTTTTTATTTAAATTTTTTATGTTGTAATGTAGACTATCTCACAGAGGTGAAATATGCAATTTAAATCAACATTGGCTCTACCACCAATATTTTCTGTGACAGCAGAATTTTTTTACCTCCCTATATTAAGCATTCCAACACGATAATAATGAAAGAACAATTTTAATTAAACTAAATATACTCACCAAATTAAATAGAGGCCCTGAATCACCAAGCCTTTCTTATTTGTATATGAGTTTCTCTCTCACTCTCCTCCAGAATTACTCTCTGATATTTCTTTGACAGTTTTCAATTTTGACTCAAAGCGCCCAGAGCAAATATTTGAAAGCTTTTTCAGACTAAAGCAAATTTGCGACCAAAGTTGGCAAACATTTGCGGTGTATATCCCACACGTCCACACAGACCTCATATATACAGTCTCACGATCGCACGCATCCCCGACTCATTATCAATCCCGGGGCCTAAAGTATGATCGCATTAATATCATTTTAATTTGAGTTTTATTGGAGAGGGGGTTGAATAATCAGATTGTCCTAGTTGGAGGGAGGTGAGGGGCTTGGCCCGCATGCGATAATGCCTCCAGATGGTGGAGAGAAACAGAGTGGCACTGGAGCAAAGCTGGGGAGCGCTCCCTTCAACAGCACGCCATGCCCCCTCTCTCCCCTCCATGCCCTCTGCTGTCTCTCTATCTCTCTCCGCCACACTCTCTGCCTCGTCTATTCCCTGTTTGTGTGTTTATACGTGTGACACTCCTCTCCATCTCAGCACTGCTCTTTCTTCACCTCTTGTCCCTCTTTCTCTCCATTCCTCACTCTCCCTCCTCCTCCTCCACTCGTCTCTCTCTTTCTCTCAGACTCGCTTTCTTTCATTTTCTCTCTACACTCGTCTCTCTCTCTCTCTCTCTCTCTCTCTCTCTCTCTCTCTCTCTCTCTCTCTCTCTCTCTCTCTCTCTCTCTCTCTCTCTCTCTCTCTCTCTCTCTCTCTCTCTCTCTCTCTCTCTCTCTATCTGAACAGGTCTCAGTGTGTTGCTCCACTAGAAGGACAGAGCCAAGGCAGTCCCCCCCACCCCTCCACCCCTCACTCTCGTACCGGGGGGGGGGGGGGGGCGACAGTGCCCTGCCCTCCCATTACACGAGGGGCGCAGGGTTAGAATACAGCCCTCAGGGCCGGCAGCTGTCAATTAGTGATAACTGCACAGAAAGAGACACACACACACGCATACATACACACACGCACACACAGACACCCTCCCTTTCCCCCCCACCTCCTTCTTTCGTTAATCAGGGGGCCATCGCCTAGCAACAGTCCGGAGGAAGTCCTCATTCAGGAGGCCTGGTGAGAGGCATACAGAAATGGGGGAGATAGATGAAGCGGATGGGGGGGGGGGGGGGGGTGCTGAGGGACATAGAGGGAGGTAGATAGAAAAGAAGCGGGGGGGGGGGGGGGGGGGGGGGTGAAACCCCTCCAGAGTATAGTTTGACATGAGGCAGCCGTTGCCTAAGAAAGGACTGTGTATCCACAAGTGTTTGTACTACATCGTATAACCGCGTTCACTGAGGACGGACAACACCATCGCCGTTTCCAGGAACTACTTCTGCACGAACGCTGCACGCCCAATGCCGACGACGGTATACTGTATATGGAAAATTGAAAGTGTCTCAATCAAGGGAAGGCCTTGAAGGATACACAAACAAAATAGCTTGCATTGAAGAGAGCGGCGGCCTGCTTCTTAATACATTCACTTCATCAGTCAGCCTCATTGCCTCATTCCTCCAGGCGAGTTCAGTTCCATTGCCAACACATTAATAAGAGGTGAATATGACTGCTGCATGCCTGAACCCCCACCCTGACAGAGTGGCAGCATGTAGAGCCATGAACAGGTGATAAATCCTCGTCAGGTTTTATTAAAACGCAGCCAGGCCAAACAGTATACCTCATATTGAGCTGTAATACCCACCGTTAGGGTGTTTGAGAGAGAGAGAGAGAGAGAGAGAGAGAGAGAGAGAGAGAGAGAGAGAGAGAGAGAGAGAGAGAGAGAGAGAGAGAGAGAGAGAGAGAGAGAGGGGTGATGAGAGAGAAAGGGGGACAGGATGAGAGAGAGAGAGGGGGGGAGAGATGATGAGAGAAAGGATGAGAGAGAGAGAGACCGCCTGCATGGCTTGGTATGCTCTCCAGTCATCAGGGGAGTGAGCTACTGTCTCCTCTGTGTTGTCATTAAAATAGAGGTGGAAGAGGCATAAGCCCCCCAAAGAATCACACACATGCACACACACACACACATGCATGCATGCACAAACACACGCATACAAACACACACTACACACGCGCGCACACACACATACACATGCATCCATGCACAAACACACACACACACACACACACACACACACACACACACACACACACACACACACACACACACACACACACACACACACAACACACACACACACACACACACACACACACACACACACACACACACACACACACACACACACACACACACACACACACACACACACACACACACACACACACACACACACACACACACACACACTTCTGTCCCTGTGGCTAGTCAGACCAGGGGGAAGAAGGCTGTCATTAGTTCCTCTCAAATCCTCCCAGCTGGAAACTGCGGGACAGTATTGTAACCCTACACTGCAGAAACCCAAAGTCTCAATTAAAATGTTTCTGAATTAATAATAATAATTGTGCATGTTATATATGTGACAGTCTAGGTCAGATTGTGCCGGGCAGAGGAGATTCTTCAGAAATGCCGAAAATATTGTGCGATTCAGAAATAGGTCCAAATTGAGATATTGTCAATTTTGAGTGCTTTGAAATAAACAACTTGTAATTGTGTTCATTATTGTTAACTTGTCCGGCTGTATCATTCCCTGGCTATTTAAAGAACTACAGTTGTGTCCTAGGGGAGGGGCCGACTACTTTGAGTCCCAGGTGTGGGAGACGCGCAGAAATTACAGTTACCAAATCCATTCCGAGACAATGGACCCAGAAGGCTACTTTGTTGGCGGTGGAAAATATGCAGAGAAACATTCATATATTTAGAAACGTTTGTGTTAAATTGGATCTCAAAATTGAAAGTGTATATCTCCGTAGCATAAAGACAGTGTGCATACGGCATATAATAACTTAAACACATTCCATAAACTAAAATCTCACTAATAACACTTTACCCTATTGGTAAACAAATGTATTGTTGAAAATATACACTATGACTGCTGTTTTGACAGGATTATGGTCTTTACTCTTGTATACATTTGGGGAAAAAACGCAACATTATGTCATACAGTCTAGAGAGATTGATTTATGACGTGATGTCATTTTGGGACCGGTACCGGACCTGTCGGGCTTAACCTCTTCCTCTTGCTCCCCTTCGCATAATTCACTCACAGCTCGGGCTGTCGTTGTGGTAGAGACATGATCATAATCAGGTTTTTATGCACATGTGTCTCCTGAACACGTAAAACCAAGCCTCTAGTCGATCAGAGCTTCCTACGCTATGGTAACTTGCGCCCACCTACCGCATAATACCTCA
Source organism: Notolepis coatsorum (assembly GCF_963971535.1). Lineage (NCBI taxonomy): Eukaryota > Metazoa > Chordata > Actinopteri > Aulopiformes > Paralepididae > Notolepis > Notolepis coatsorum. The sequence goes on from NC_140167.1 coordinate 43,085,259, forward strand.
GAGAATCCGCGGAGGCATGGGTAGGTGCGGAAAAGTGACCATATCTCAGTGTAGGAAGCTCTGATCGACTCAGGGCTTGATTTTACGCGTTCGGGAGACTCATGTGGGTAAGGGAGTAAGACAGGCGGGATTTAGTCTCCCTTCCTGTTCAATGTATATATGGATGATCTCTCCACAAAACTAAAATAATGTAAGACTGGATGCTTGGTGGGGAGAGTCTTATCAATCATCTGATCTATGCTGATGATTTAATCATACTGTCCCCTATTGCTTTAACGTCTGCTCTGTGTATGGTATACATGATATCAAATTCAACCCTAACAAGAGTGTTGTTATGATAGTGAAAACTAAGGAGTACCAGAAGCAAAGTGTCCCTCCTTCTGGTTGTCTGACTGCGCTCTAGATGTGGTGAAGAGTGTGCGATATTTGGGTCACAAATCACTGATGACATGTGTGATGATGTTGATGTACAGCGCCAGTGCTGCAAACTGTATGCACAGGCCAATATGCTGGCACAAAAATGTTATATGTGTACAGATAATGTGAAAATAAGCCTGTTCAGAGCCTATTGTACTCCGTTTTATACTGCCCACCTCTGGTGTAATTTTTTTTTTTTTAAACTGCAGGTAGTATAATGATGCATTTAGGATCCTCCTTAAGCTCCCAAGATGGACTAGGGCAAGCTATTTGTTTGTCCCGCACCTTCCATGCTCTGCTGAGGAACTTGATGTTTAAATGTATGTGTTGACTATAAGAGTAATAAAACAGGATAATAGGTGCCATTACTGATGTCAAACAAAGCGATACAAGGTACTCCTCTGGTTTGTGGAAACATTGGAATCGATGCCTTTATGTATTTTAATCTACGTTGTTGTCCTTGTTTTTTGTATTGTTTTTATATGTGTAATATGGACCTTGAGTCTGGAATAAGTCTTCATCATCATCATGATGTGCATAAATCTGATTATGATCATGTCTCTACCACAACGACAGCCCGAGCCGTGAGTGAATTACACGAAGGGGAGCAAAGCCTTGTAAATTGTCTGAATCTCTCCGTTGCATAAAGGAGTCTCTCTCTCTCTCTCTCTCTCTCTCTCTCTCTCTCTCTCTCTCTCTCTCTCTCTCTCTCTCTCTCTCTCTCTCTCTCTCTCTCTCTCTCTCTCTTCTCTCTATCTCTCTCTCTCTCTCTCTCTCTCTCTCTCCTCTCTCGTAGCCAAACGTTACACTATACAAATTAACTGGATAGTTGATTTAACTTCATTAGCTGAAATATTCTAAAACCATTAAGTCTCCTATAAGCCATTCTCCCTTTATGTGTGTGTGTGTGTGTGTGTCCCATCCCATCTCTGGTCTTTGGAAACATGAGCCAGCTCTATTTGTACTTTATTTTAAATTATAATACAATCTTGAATCTTGATTACTATCTTGACTATTTCCTTTATCCTCTGGTTGGTTATACAGTAAGATCTCACAAGTTTCAAGATTGCTTTTATTTGTCATGTATAAAATACATGTAAATTACAGTGAAATGCTTGATTCTGTATGAGCCCCTGATAATGTGCTTCATATAGTAAAAAGGTTTGTTTAAAGTGAGTGTGTGCATGTGGATGTGTGTGCAATGAGTGTAGATCAAGGGTTATCAAACTTTTTTATAACACAACCCCAATTTTTTTTGGATTTCTTTTGGTGACCCCACACTTAATGTATCGCATAATTTCACAGTGGAAATAAGGAATATCAAATAAAAGCAGACGTTGTTGAACTTGATCATGCATATTTATTAGAAAATGAAATTACAGCACTATGTTATCAATTAAATTATGAATATTATCAACAAAAGCAATGGAATTGTTTCTGTATACATTTATAAAGCGAGGAATATTTATCCAAAATATGTTGCCAGAACATAAAAAAAGGAAAGAAAATGCGTTCACATGCGCTTTCCAAAAATATAAAAAGTGAGGATGGGAAGGGTGTGCTTGTACATTTGAACAGTTCCATGATACGTGGCAAGCTTTTTCAGCACAGCATTACACAACACTGGGTAGCCTACTCGTTCCAGACTGATATCCAGAACTTTGCGAGGGCCTGTCCAGTGAACTTGACATTCAGTAGCTCACCACACGAAAGATCAATGAGCACCTTCTGCTCAGACAGTGTCTGTGTCTGACAGCCTGTTGCGTCAAGTTGTCCAAATTGTTTCGGAAAATTATGTGGCTACAGATGATGGGCTTCAAATAATTGTTTGCAAGATTCTGTTCCTCCAAAAAGCCATCAAGCAGATTAAATACTCCCAAATCTCCGCTGATTATCTTGGAGTGCCACAAACTGAGTTTCCTAATCCAGCTCTCCATTTGAGCTGTCAGTCCAAACAGGTCTGTGTCGCGACCTTGTAGTCCCAGATTCAACGCATTGAGTCGGTCAAAGATGTTGCCTAGAAATAATAATAATAATAATAATAATAATAATAATAATAATAATAATAATAATAATAATAATAATAATAATAATAATAATAATAATAATAATAATAATAATAATAATAATAATAATAATAATAATAATAATAATAATAATAATAATAATAATAATAATAATAATAATAATAATAATAATAATAATAATAATAAATGACGCATGTAGTCCTTTTTTGTTGATCGTTTTCAGCACAGTTTTCTCTGCTCCAAAATCGTTATTTCTTTCTGAAACAAAGTTTCCATTTTAAATTCAGCATGTCTGGTTTCCAAGTGTCACTGTAATTTACTTGTATTTTACCCCGTTTCAGTACTGGTGTAGAGTCTTTTTTTTTGTCAATGCGCAGTGCAGTGGCGATTCTAGGAATTTTTAAACAAGGGGGCACAGGGGGGGGGGGGGGGGGGGGGGGGGGCATGAGCTGGTATGGGGGGCAAAAAATAATTAAAAATTTGACATGCATTTTATTTATTTAATTTTTTTATAGCTACATATGACCGGTAAGTATAAAGGAAGTTGGGTTTATCTAGACAGGTAGCCTAAGTGTAGCGGGTAAGGTATAAAGGTAAGTATATTAGGTTACATTATTTTACCAATAGCAGATCAGACAACTCTTCAGCCATTGGGGTTCATAGAAAATATTTTATTGGCACCACTGCTGTACAAGTCTCTTTTTTTCACATGAAAGACACAACAACACAATCATAATAATACATAAGACATCACAGGACAGAAACATATTGCAATAATGACAAGACAATAGAGATAAAATAGAATAAATAAAATTAAAACAGAAATAAAAATGTAATTATATTGATAGACATTACAAAAGAGATTCCTAATTACAACAATAATTGTTCACCCAAGGGCTGTCTACTATTAACAAACCTAAAACATGTTAGCCATTGTAGGTCATTCACCAGGTCAGAGAGAAATAGTAAATTATAGGCACAACTCCCAATATCAGTAACGGGTCTATTGTTCTAAGAATAACATTAGTCTAAGAGCCCAATAGCCAGCAAGGCCACTGGACTGGAGACCAGAAGCAGAGCAGCCATTGTAGTGCTGTACAAGTATTTTAAAGTGTTTTATCACTCAATAAATTCAATTAATAATAAACTAAATTAATTGTATCACTCTATCAAGTTGCCCCATGCCATGAAATGATTCATTCATATTAATTCAAGTATTTGCATGTGAGTGAAAGGTACATGCATCGTTTCAAATATTGTATTGCCACCAGTGCTGTGCTTATTTACATTTATACAACTGGTTACAAATCAAACAAAGTATTTTAAACAAGTGTTTTCTCACTCAATTATCAAGTTGCTCCATGACATGAAAGGGATTCAAGTATTTGGATGAATGCAAGGTATATACATAATATTTTATTGTCTCCACTGCTGTCAGACAACTATTTACTTCTCCAAGTATTAACACAAATGACCACTCATTAGCAGATCAGACTTTTCTCTTGTAGTACTTTTACCACTGGATGGCACTATCACTAAATACCACCTCTGCTTGTAAATGCTGTATGGTGCAACAAGCTCTGGTAAATATACAACAGGTTATGGGCCCAGATCGACGCTAAGAAGCTACACAGAGTTTTGTGTGAGATGAACAGTAATGTGGTATTTCACAATGGATGACAAGCTGTTTATTGACCGGCTGAGCGGACCAGATAACTGGGCAACTGGAAGTTTCAGATGGAGCACTTGCTAAAAGCTAAAGGACTATGGGGTATGCTAATGGTGACAGATACATTAGCTGCAGATGCTAATGCTCAAGCACGGGCTGAGTTTGATAAATGGAGAGATATATACAATATACAGTAAATAAATACAGTAAAAATATACTGAGGTCTACAGTAGGTGTAATATTGCACAGTGCTGTTTCAAAACTAAGGGCTAGATCCACAAAGAATGGATTGCACGGAGAAAGTTGCACCCTTACTTAAAATTAATTATGAATTGAAAATGGGGGACCCTGATGTAAACAAGATGAAAGTCTTTCTCTGGTCTGCAACTCCTTAACAATTGTGTGTATTGAGCCGTACTGTATTGTACCCATTCTGCAATCTGTTAATAAAATTGTCATTCAATCAATCAATCTGCACGGTGATTGATTGAATGGACATTTTATTAACAGATTCTTTCCATCCAGGTTCCCCATGGGTGATGCTGGTTCAATACCAGCTTACGGTGGTAGGGACCCACGCGTCTTACAACGACTGCAACTAGAGGCCCGTCCACTAACCAAATTCTACACAGTATGGTGAGTGCCACCTGTTAGAATAGTTTGACAGAAAGTTGAGATTGGGGCACCCCTTGCAATTTGCAGCCCCCATCCTCCGTTTTCGGATGTGAACCAAACCACACTGTCAGACAATAGCTGTACACCCATGCAGTCTCGGAGCTATTAACATTGCGGGTGTAGACAATGTGGGAGCAAGTAACGTTTGGGCTTTTGCTTTCACCTGGGAGCAAAAGCCCTGGCGTCACCCTGGAGTATTTCACCATTTCCTCTCTTCTAAATTGTCCTGATTGCTCTAATTAACGCCCGCTGTGTGTAGTTTACTCTCCTTCATAATGTTCCTCTGGTATGCTATTCTTTGTCAGTTCGTCTCTGATCACAGACATGAGTACTCTACCTGAAAGCATTTGTTATCGCTCACATCGGGAGCATAATTGTGATACCACGGTTGGTGTCGTGCTTTGTCCATTTAGTATTAATTTTAGTGCTGTCAGGCGATTAAAAAAATTTATCTAATTAATTACAGGATTAGTATTAATTAATCTAATTAATCGCATTTTAATCGCATAACCATTTTAGGCCTGATATTTTATATTCTATAATCATATTTCATATTGCATGTGTCCGGATGGCAGAATTCAGTACTGTAATCGCGCTGCGTTGCGAAGCGGCCCTCCCGGGTTCGCTTCCCACTACCGGTGACATTTGTCGCATGTCTTCCCGCCTCTTCTCCCGTTCATCCTCTCCTCATCTGTCGGTCATGTCTGACCATGAAAAGCAATAAATGCTATAAAAAAAAAAAAAAAAAAAAAAAAAGCAGTACTGTATCTACAAAACCTTCTGTTTAATAATCTGCCCTTTATTCATTTGCTTAGATTTTTCAGGTCTGGTCAATTTTAGCATGGTGTTATTCACAATAAAAAAATAATAATAATTGAATTGATATTCTCATTTGGTTCATTACAATTTACTCAAGCCTGACACTGGGAATACATTCTCTGAGATCCATAGATGTCGCTAGAATCAGATACCAAGAATTTGCAAATGGACCATTTAAAAAAAAAAGTTTGTAAATGTTTATTCTACGTTCTTATGGAATGAATGAGATTAAAACAAATAATAATAAAAAAATAAAAAAAAATTAATGTAAAAATAATTTGGAGTTTTTTGGAGAATTTTCATAACGCGATAACTAATTAATCTAATTAACGCGATAAACTGACAGCCCTAATTCATTTATTCATTAAAGTATTTATCGTGTGGATGTTTGCCCTGCAAACATTTCTCAGTTCGAGTTAGAACTGCTTCCTCGTTCCTAATGTCTTCCCTTTTCTTTCCCTGTTTCAAAGTATTTGTTTTGTCGTGTTATGCTTCATGTTCACAATAAAGAAACTGTTTAATTGTGAAAGAACAACTATCGCATACCGCCGCCTCCTCTGTTCAACTCTGCGCTTGGGTCCAACACACCTACCCCATCGTAACATGAGCATACCTGATCTCCACAGGGGGCCACCCTGAAGATGAGTGGCCCCATCCACTACCGCCGTTTATGCAGGGAAGTGGCTCTCCTTCCAATCCTGGCTCAAGGCATCAGCTCAATGGGACCTCTCGTTGGTACTACATAGTCTGATGGAGGAACCCTTTGAACCTCTGGAACCGGCTCCCTTGAGTCAGTTGTCAACCTTTCTCCCGGTCATCATATCTGGTAAGCACATCAGTGAACTGTGCACTTTGTCACCCCTCCCGGCATGCCTGGCCATCAATGGAGATAGTAGCAGTGGTGTCCTGAGGCCTAACCCCAAGAACATTAGGAGCTCTTTCCGCTCCAGAGATATTGTTCTTAAGGCATTCTATCCTCCTCCCCATACTGACGATAGGGAGAAGAACATGCATCTGCTGTGCTCTATTCACGTGCTCTATATGTGAGGCGCACGGCTGACTTCAGATCCACTCAGCAGCTGCTCGTGTGTCTGCCAGAGGCCGTGCTCTGTCCAAACAATGCCTGTCGCGTCGGCTGTGTGAGAGTATCTCTCACCGTTCCACCCAAGCCGGTCAAGCTCCACCAGTCAGTGTCAGAGCTCACCCCACGCGAGTATCTGCCTCCTCTGCTCATCACAGAGGGGTCCTGGTACACAGCAGCATCTTTGTCTTTCCCTGGCCCTTTTATCAGGTTTTATCTGTGGGACGTGTCTGAGAATTCTCTCCCTCACTCTGTCTCACACAGTGTACGTTTTCCCAGCTCCTTCTCCGGTGTTTCTTTTTTCACGCGTCATGCTTTACGCACTAGAATGGTTGGCCTCTTCCCCTGGTGGTTACAGTTTGTAACCACACTGTGTTACCAGCCTTTTTTATTTTTTATTTATTTTTTACATATGAGAAAAGCAGTTCCCTGCTTCACTCCAGTTTTTTCGTAACCTGCAATTGTAGGCTTTTATCACCCCTACTGTTGTCTTAATCTTATGATAGGGCCTTTTAGGCTTATCTTGGTTTCTATTGGCTTCTTATAGGCTTTTCTGGTCAGCCATTCTCTTCTGTCTGGTCCTCAGTTTTGCTTTATGGCTGCTGCGTTTTACGCTCTGAGGAGCCCGGACTCTCTGAGGGTTTGGTTTTTCCCTTTTTTATGGATAGGTACAGTAGGTATTTTTTTTTAAACCTTTGGGGTTTTCTTTCTACCTTTCCCTTTAGGTTTTGGCAGGGGCACAGGTTTGTCTTTTCTGGTCAGCCATTATCTTTCAGTTTGGATACAGTATAATATGGCTGGTATGTTTATACACACAGGGAACCCACCCATTAAGGATATGTGGGACTCGATTAAAAAAAGTTATCGAATTAATTTGAGACTTTATAGTTAATTAATCAAAATTAATCGCATTTTAAATGCATATCAATATTTGATGCAAAAAGCAAACATTTTCAATTCAAATGGATTTTGGTATACGAGTGAATATACATTATACACGTTTAAGCAGCACAATCTTGTTTATTAGCTATACTACACAGACCAACAGTCAGATCAATGCAATTTTTAACAAAGTGCAGACATTTTAGGAATACGTATATCCTATAGCACAAAGGACCTTTTCTCTTTTGAAAGGTAACATTTAGAAGTTTCTTACACAATAAAGAAAAATCACTTTGAGTGCTAATGAAATAGAGTAACAGAGGTTTGAACACACTGAAGTAAAAGTTTTGTGTACTCACATTTCTGTGCCTATTTTCATTTATTATTTTCTAGCTGAGAGGTATAGGAGCTGGAAAACATAATGGTTTCATAGCCTGAAGTCTTATAGTCATACAGGTCCAGAGTTTATAAAAATCACATGGAAAATGTGTGTTTCACAAAGGTTTTTGTAATGTGTGTACCGCAATAATTCAGCGTGATTATCCAAAATGGCAGTCCACTGCCTTTATTTCACCTCTCGAGTCAAAAAGGACTTCTTCGTCTTCTTGTGTCACCTTCCCCCACTCTGAGCGCCCGTAAATGTTTCTGTAGTTAATTAATCGATATTAACGCGAAGTCCCAGCCCTAGTTTTAACCTTCCTACTCCTGCAGGCCCATTTAGAAAATCAACATGAACTTGCATCGGTTTGTGATCGATTATTAGTTACACTGGGTATTTCAAAGTACCTCATATTTGGTACCATTTTGAAGCTAACAACCCCAATTATATAAAATATGTGTATGATTATCATCATTATTATTGTTATTATTCTTCATATAGTTGAACTTTTTTGAAAATAAAAAACATTTTTAAATTTTTTTTTTACTTGGGATTTGAAATTTTTTATATAATATAGCGTCTATTGTTAAAAAGTTATGAATTAATGAAACTAATTATAATTATATTTTTACATATTAGATATGATTCATAAAATACTTTAACCTCTTAAGCACAGAGCCCTATTTTCTGAAAATCCGCCTAAAATACATACCTAAGTAAATGGAATATTGCTCCACTTCTACAAGGGCCATTTGCATATTCTTGGTATCTATGGACATCTATGGACCTCAGTGAATGTATTCCCAGTGTCAGAAATATTGTGTCTATTATTAGGCTTGCTTAAAGGAAAACTCCAACATTTTGGGAAATTAGCTTATTTAACATCTTCCCTGGAGTTAGAAAAGAAGATACATACCTTTTTTGTCTCTGTGCGTGCATTTAGCTTTGGGAACAGTCGCTCCGTTAGCGTAGCTTAGCTTCATCACTGGAAGTGAGGGAGGACAGTAGCCTGACGTTCCCTACAGGTTTGTTGATATTCTCATTCCTTCAAAGGATCCGAACCGATTGAAGTTTATGGATACCATGACTTAAAATCCTCTTACCTTGACGATTAAAAGCCTCCCCAATTTAAAAAACAGTAATCCAATGGCTGGTATTGATAATATAATACTAACTGCTGCACGCTCGGAGCTAACCGGAGCTAACACAGAACAGGATGGTAAAGCAAATATAATGACTTCCTTTCTGGTGTTTTCAAAATAAAAGTGCAATGTTTATAGCAGCGGAAAATGTTTATTTTGTACATTATCTAACGTTAACACGAACCTAAACTAACTTTAGGTTAGTTTTAACGTTAGTTTAGGTTCGTGTTAACGTTAGATAATGTACCAAATAAATGTTTTCCGCTGCTATAAATGTTGCACTTTTATTTTGAAAACCCCAGAAAGGAAGTCATATTTGCTTTACCATCCTGTTCTGTGTTAGCTCTGGTTAGCTCCGAGCATCCAGTAGTTAGTAGTATATTATCAATACCAGCCATTGGATTACTGTTTTCTAAATTAGGGAGGCTTTTAATCGTCAAGGTAAGAGGATTTTAAGTCATGGTATCCATAAACTTCAATCGGTTCGGATCCTTTGAAGGAATGAGAATATCAACATAAATCAAATAGTATATATAGAATATGACCGAGTAACTAAATACAGCAATGTGGCTATTTGAAAACATTGCATTTGCCAAATAAATACGTCACAGCTTCACGTTAGCCAACTTAGCCCGCAGCTATCGTCTAGCAGCAGCGTGAGACCGACACACAAAGCATGTTTCCTGGGTGTTTTTCAAACACTGCATCGGTACTTTTAGAAACAAGCTTTTTGAGTGGAAAATATTATCAAAATCTCTGGAAAAACACCTCACAAACACTATAGACTGTCACAAACTTTAACAAATGCTATAATATGGCAAAAAATGTCCTATAAAGAGTACTTACACCGTTGTTTCAAACTGCGCGCAGGACCTCATTATCCTGGGGAAGAGTAATTCCATGACCGCTCGCTCTGGGGGTTTCGGCAAAAGACACGAAACAATTTCAGTTTATATATACTCCCTGTGACGACCTGTGGAGTGATATTATCGTCAATTTACCATATAGGGCATAGGGACAAGCTCATGCAAAAATTGTGTCCCTCCGCCCTAAACTGCCTGAATGGGAAGAATTCGCCTGGCAACAGGCTCTAGTTGGTGTCAACGCTTAGTTAGCGCCTCCAGGTTTTTTTCTCTTAACTTTTTCCCCTTGCTTATCTTTTTTTGGTGTTGGCAGGGACACTAGTTTGTTCAATCTCCTTTTTTGGTCTTAGGGACAACAGGGCAATCAGGGCTACACTCTCGATTTGCCTATTTGTCCAACAGGCAAAGCAAGATGCAGAGCCTGCATGATTTATGATGATAGTTATGAAGTATAACTCTAGTTATACACTGTAAAAGATTTATGTTTTTTCACATATTTGTGTGTGTGTATTATTTTACAGATTACTTTTGTTTTTCTACTTTAAGTGTAAATGCCATAAAAATACAGTAAATTACCTTTTATCAAAATATTAACCATTAAATAAAGGTTGTAATCTGTAAATTTATTTGATTTTACTGTAATTTGACAGTAAGTATTTGGCAACCATTGATGCCAGACATTTACCGTTTTCTTGCAGCTTTTGTTCTTACAGTGTATGAATACGGGCAAAGCATCTTGCTTTTTTCTTACCTGTTATCCCAGGTAGCCCTGGTATATAATATTAGTAGCATGATTGGCACACGGAGCAGTCCAACAGGCAAAGCAAGATGCTTTGCTCGCATTCATTTAATCTTTTTGAATTTCTTTTTTTTTAGCTTTCCTTTTTTTTTAACAAATGTTTTTTATTTTCCCTTTTTTAACAAAACTAGACAAACAATACAGTAACAGTAAAAATCTATGATAAATCACAGGACAATGACAGAAATAATAATAACAATAATGACAGTCCAGTAATTAAATCAAAATAAATGTAGATTAAAAGACGTAAAAATAATAAATACAATACAATACAATACATGTGCTCTTGCTCGCTCTTCCTCACTTTTTCCTTCCCCTTCCCTTCCCTCCCCCTCCACCCCCCCCTCAGGACCCCCTCTTGGACTATACATCCACTATTCCATTTAACATCAGAAATTACAAGTTCATATGCTTCCCTTTATCTTCTCCACCACAGCTAACCAGATTGCTATGCTGGCTTCATTAACACCTAAAATTCTATCACAAAATAAATCACATCGAGATAGGTAAGAACCCATACCTTCCGGCACATTTTATCCGGTTGAATCCAGCGTGACGCTATCAACTTTTTGGCAGCTGTAAGACCGGACAAAATTAGTCTCTTTACATGTACAGAGGTTGATAGCTGAGAAACATCATTCAACAACAATACAGATGGCAGTATAGGTATGGTCAGAGATAAAAATTCAGATAATTGAGTGGTTACTTTTTCCCAGAATATCTTAACAGGAGGGCATTCCCAATATGCATTAATGTACCAAGAGCACTGTTTAAACACAAGGAGCATCGAGGGTCTTGTCTAAGCCCCATTAGGTGCAAACGTCTAGGAGTGAGGTAAGTTTAAAGGTAAAATTAAGATTAATCTGTTGGTGATCCGGGTTGCGTGATGATAGCCGAACGTTTGCCCAGACTTCATCCCAATCAAAATCTACTTCCAAGTTTGGGATATCCTTCCTCCAAACCGAGTCTAGGGGAAGGACATCATATGAGGACGTAAGTAAGTGACGATAAAGGTCAGAGACGAAGCCTCTCGATGTCTCCTTTTCATAAAAGAATTTGTAAAATCTGTGGTGCTCAAGTGGAATCTTTAATGGGACTCCGTGAGCCTTTAAAGCTGCTCTTAATTGTAGATAGAAATAATGAGTGGAGCTGGTGAGGTTAAATTTGTTAGATATATCTTGATAACTGCAGAAACCATGGACATCGAAGATATCCCCCAATGTATGTATACCTTTCTTTTCCCATCTAGGAAATCTGATAGGTTGTTGTGCAATAAGGTGTAAATTGTTATTAAATAGGGGAGAATGACTGTGCCATTTATGGTGGTTTGTACACTTTTTCTGTGTGTCACGCCATATCCTGATCACATGTGTAATAAGAGGGCCAAATCTCAAGTTGCATTGCTTAATTGATAAGTTGGTGTACACTATATCCTGCAGTCTATGTGGTCCCACTATGTTCTCCTCTAATGGTCTCCAGGATACAGATTTGCTCGCATTCATATAACTAGAGTTATACTTCATAACTACCGTTCTACTCCTGCAATTTCAGAGGTGGACTGGTTTTCTGACAATAGTGTGTTTTATTGTGTTTGTGTGTCTTACTGTCTTTGTGTGTCAGTGCAGGTGTATGTGGGCGTGCATGCGAGCATGTGTGTTTCCACTTCAGTGTCCCTAAATACACTATAAAGATCAGAGGCGTTCAGTGAGTCAGAGCACACAGATGCTTTACGGAGGAACACAACAAATTCCCTCTCCTATTATTAAGTGGATGGATAAAATTACACATATCCAACTACACACAAACAATCATGCAGATGCACACACACACGCACACACACACGTGCATGCGCACACAACACAACGCACACACCGCCGGTTCAACCTCGTGTACGACCATCCCATAAACAACACACCAGCTGCGGGGGCCAATTTATGTGTTTCTATAAATATTCTATTTTCTTTACTTGGCTGAGAAGTGTTTTTCACAGGCGACCTCACAGAGGGTCAACCTGCTGACCGGACAACAATGGAAATCATCACTTCGCTCATTATTTATTTACCTGGCGGAGGCGCGCACAATTAATCAAGTCGGTGAAAGATTTATAAGCAGCTTGACCGGAGCACTCAGACAGCAAATGGGGCGGGTTGTCAAATACAGGGAGTGATCTGAGCAAACCAATTACTGCACGGCGCGTCACAATGACCCAAATAACCCAAACCTGGGCCGTTTGAAGAGTACGCCGCTGGAACGGGACGTCTGCGGTGCCTGCGGTGTTAATTCAGCGTTTCAGCCATCAGGGGCTGGACTAGTTACCCGGGCGATGCTGCATTTCAGCTACGACGATGTGCACATGTGTACACACATGCGCATACCTGTAAACATGCACATGCGTACACACATGCACAAACCTGTAAACATGCACGTGCCCACATTTTCACACAAAGGCGTCGCTCAACCTGATATCAACACATACACATACAACATTGGGTTTTCTTCTCTTAACTCGTTCCCCTTGCCTATCCTTTTTTGGTGTTGGCAGGGACACTAGTTTGTTCAATCTCCTTTTTTGGTCTTAGGGACAACAGGACAACAGGACAATAGGGCAACAGGGCAATCAGGGCTACACTCTCGCTTCGCACACACAAGCACAATGATGAGCAAACCTTTCACAGCGCTGACAGTACATACAGCAACACATCTGAGCGAACACGCTTGTGTCGGCTCAGCATCTCTCTGCAGCGCCGTCTGAAAGGAGAGCCGTGCTCCTTCCCTCCCTCCTACCCTTCCTCTCTTCTTCTTTCCCTCCCTCTCTCTCCTTCTTTCCCTCCCTCCCTCTCTCTCCTCCTTCCCTCCCTCCCTCTCCTCTTCCTCCATCCCTCCCTCCCGCCTTCCTTCTCTCCCTCCATCTCCTCCTCCCTGCCTCTCTCCTCCTCCTCCCTCCTTCATACATGTCTTTGTCCTTGATGACCAAGCTGTTGGGTGGTCTTTGTGACCGCGCTGACCCCACAGCTTGGGATGACGTAAATTCACTCATGGTTAAAGTCTACCTCCTACAGTGACAGGCTCTCTTCAGTCAGCTGATGTGGTGCTGCGGTGGGCTGGGCTGAGAAGAGTGTGTGTGTGAGTGTGTGTGTGTGTGTGTGTGTGTGTGTGTGTGTGTGTGTGTGTGTGTGTGTGTGTGTGTGTGTGTGTGTGTGTGTGTGTGTGTGTGTGTGTGTGTGTGTGTGTGTGTGTGTGTGTGTGTGCATGTCTGTGTGTCAGACCAAGGCAAGTGCACAGTAAGTGTATCGATGGGACATACAATACGATAGGGACAATATGCACATTGTATTGTACTGTGTGTCTGTGCGACGTTTATCATATCACTGCCATGATGGAATGGGTTGAAAGGAGTTGGTGTGTGTGTGTGTGTGTGTGTGTGTGTGTGTGTGTGTGTGTGTGTGTGTGTGTGTGTGTGTGTGTGTGTGTGTGTGTGTGTGTGTGTGTGTGTGTGTGTGTGTGTGTGTGTGTGTGTGTGTGTGTGCGTGCGTGCGTGCGTGTGTGTGTGTGTGTCGATGCACACGTCAGAGATAAGTAAATGGGAAAATGTGTGACATATGATATGTGAGAATGTGCAGGTGTACGCATGCATGTGTCAGTGTGCACTACTGTTTGTGTGAGTGTGTATGCACTGTGTGTGGGGGTGTCTGGTTATGTGTGTGGGTATGGTTGTCGGTGTAGGTTTCTATAGGCAAGCCATTGTGGTGTTGCACTCCTGCCATGATAGACCAGGCTGATGTTGGAGTGTGTGTGTGTGTGTGTGTGTGTGTGTGTGTGTGTGTGTGTGTGTGTGTGTGTGTGTGTGTGTGTGTGTGTGTGTGTGTGTGTGTGTGTGTGTGTGTGTGTGTGTGTGTGTGTGTGTGTGTGTGTGTGTGTGTGTGTGTGTGTGTGTGTGTGTGTGTGTGTGTGTGCTAGATGGGGCGATGCTTGGCTGGCCACAGCTGTGTGGTCCCAGTGCCTGCTGCTGGTGTAGTGTAGCAGAATCACAGACAGTGCAGAATGCATGCATAGATACCACTAGAGCCATCACTCTACTGTACTACACTACATTACTATATGTGTGTGTGCGCTCTTGTTTTTCTACCAGTGTGGGGACCAAATGTCCCCACAAATGATGAAAACAAGATTTTTCTTGTTGTTGTGGGGGCATTGGCTGGACCCCACAAGGTAAATATATGGTTAAGGTAAAGTTAGGGTTAACCTATTTTCCCTATTTAGCCCTATTTTCTGAAAATCCACCTTAAAATACATCCACATGTAAATGGAAGATTTCTCCACTTCTACAAGGTCCATTTGACGTCTATGGATCTCAGGGATCCCATGTTAGGAATATTGTGTATGTTACTAGGCTTGAGTAAATTGTGATGAAACAAAGGAGAATATAAATAGATTTTTCTTTGCATCTTTGCCGGTAAATAACACCATGCTAAAAATGACCAGACATGAAAAACTGCCACTGAGCTCATTCAGCACCTTCTTGAGATCATGTGTACGAAGCAAATTAATAAAGGGAAGATGATTAAACAGAAGGTTTTGTAGATACAGTACTGAATTCTGCCATCCGGACACATGCTATTTGAAATATTATTATAGAATATAGAATATTAGGCCTATAAATGACCTTATTATATCCTAGTTGCACATCTATGGATCTGGCCAAATCTACTCTTTCCAATGGCAGAGTTCAATCTGGATTTAGTATCACCAGGCGTGCAGCAAGAACCGTGAATCAAATCTACTGTACATAGTTATGTTTCTTATTATGGAAATTCATCCACCATTTTGAATTGGTTTGCAGCGCGGATTGCTGCTAAACGTTCACAGAAGGTAGACAAATTAACTACGCTCCAATCTATGCCAATAACGTTCCGTTTTGTGGTAGATAATCCAGAAAAATAAGAGAAATAAAAATAATGCATCCACAAGTAATTTGCTGTACAGTAGCTGGCTTGAGCTGGGTACGGTAGTTTTTCGAAATTCCGACGCTCATTGAAAGACCTGTCTTTCCTTCATCATAATGACTACAAAATGGCCGCTCGGATTTTTTTCCGATCGAATTTCGCTAGCATATGAATACAATTCCTAAACTGATATTTCATTAATAACACTTTAACCTATTGGTAAACAAACACAATGACTGCTGTTTTGACAGGATTAGGGTCTTTACTCTTGGCTACATTTGAAAAAGAAATGCAACATTAATCCATACAGTCTGTAGACATGGATTTATGACGTGATGTCATCTGCTAAAGAGCTCAGGCTAAAGAGGTTAAGGTTAAGGTAAAGTTAAGGTTAAGGTTAAGGTTAGGGAAAGTGTTAGGGTTAGGCATGTATATTGTTAGGGTAAGGGGAGGTAAGTCCCCACAATACATAAAAAGATGGCTGTGTGTGCAGGGGATGGTGTGATTGTTTAGATAATATGTCTACTTTGCCATCTGTAACACTCCATAACCCATTTCTCGCTCCCAGAAAGACCAGAGGGCCAAGGATAACTAGTTTCCAGCTGGTGCTTATAACCCAAAGGTCCTAGACCTCAGCCTGATTCAGCTAGCACTCACACAGTCATGCTTTATGCTCCAGTGTTTCCCCTACCATAGGCATTAATGGGCACCCACCTGGCACAAGCCCCCCCCCCCCCCCCCACCCCCCACACACACACACACTGTCAGCAGAGACACTCGTGTCAAAGCTCTGCAAAGATATTGTTCCAGTTTTTGATGCAGTCGCACCACAATGCTAGCCATGTATAGCGCAAATGCAGGGCTCCAGACTGGAACCATTTTGTTTGAGTGTGCGAGTGTCACAGATTGACAGGATCTTTTTCACTGTTTTTTAGATTATATGAACAGGCATTTTGTTCCCAGACTATGTGTGTGCCAATTTCCCATAGTAAAGCTTTAATATTATGTTTTGTGTGACCTTTGATTACTATTTCTGGAACTTGATAGTCTTCAACATGATTTAAGTCTGTTTGTTTGTGAACAATAACTGTCAGCTTGGCCAGCATCAGTGCCTTCAACACTGTCTGCATCCTATATCCCACTTGCCTGGGTCTCACTGGAACTCCCCTTTCCTGGTTTCGGTCCTATCTAGCGGACAGGAAGCAATTAATCATCATTGGGGACTCCACATCCACCTCTGCCCCTGTCAACCAAGGTGTGCCCCAAGGCTCTGTGCTTGGCCCCCTGCCATTTATTATCTATAGGCTTCCCCTCGGTTAGATCATCCACCGTCACAGCCTTAGCTTTCACTGCTACAGTGATGACACCCAACTCTACCTCAAAACTAAACCCTCCACACATCCGTCTCTCTTTAACTGCCTCCATGATAAAAGATACATCAAACTTACTCAAACTCCACAGCCACAAAACAGAGTAGCATCCAATGCCCTGCTTCAGAAGGTTGGTGACATGGTGCTGCCGATTGGCGGCTGCTCCATCTGCCCTTCCTCTGATGTCTGAAACCTGGATGTATTACGGGATTCCACTCTTTCATTTGAGTCCATCAATCAAATCCATGACCAAATCCATCTTTTTCCATCAAGAACATGTACAGGCTCTGGCCATCACTCACTGACTCTGTCGTAGAGAACACTCATCCACACTTTTGTAACGTCTAGACTGGATTACTGCAATGGAGTCCTGTTTGGTTGCCCAGTAAAGCCCTGCATAGACTCCAGCATGTCCAGAACTCTGCTGACAGGCTACTCACATGCACTGGCAGCATATCACCCCCACCATCCAGCACCTCACCTCCACCCTCCAGCTTTTCACCCCACCCTACAGCACCTCACCCCCACCCTCCAGCACCTCACCCCAACCCTCCAGCACCTCACCCCAACCCTCCAGCACCTCCACTTGATCCTGGTGAAGTTATGTGTGATTTTCAAAAGTCACGACCTTGCCCCTGAAAACCTCTCTGACCTCCTCCACACATACACCCCCTCGTAGGCTACGCTCCTCTGACACTGGACTCCTCATCATTTCTCACACCAGACTGTGTACTGTTTATACTCCAACACTCTCCCTGCCTCAATCATCAACGCTGAGTCCATCTCTGTTTTTAAATAATACCCTCTGGAACACTCTCCATGCCTCAATCCGCAACACTGTGTCCATCTCTGTTTTTAAATCATACCCTCTGGAACACTCTCCCTGCCTCAATCCGCAACACTGTGTCCATCTCTGTTTTTAAATCAACAACTGAAGATGCACCTCTTCAGCCTTTTTTAGTTTTCCTTGTTGTTTATTAGGACCCCTGTTGTCCTTTTTTGCACTTTAAATTGAATGTATTATTAATAATAATAATAATAATAATAATAATAATAATAATAATAATAATAATAATAATAATAATAATAATAATAATAATAATAATAATAATAATAATAATAATAATAATAATAATAATAATAATAATAATAATAATAACAACAACAAATGGTGCCTTCCCCCTGTTTATCCCCCACAAATTGTTACCCCAAAAACAATCAGTCGATATGACACAATGTCGGTCTGATGTATGATGGAAAGTGATGCTCTTCTCAATAAATGAAGACAAGTGTCAGCCGTGCTCCCTCTGTCAAAAAGCAGTGTATTACTCAGGGAAATGTCACATCAGATTGGGAAAGCAGGGGCAGGGCACTTTGTAGAGAGGAGAAGGGCATATCTAGTCTGACAGTCATTGCCAAGGTACATGTACAGCTGGGGTGACAATGAAATGAACAAGAGAGAGAGAGAATAAAAAGGAGTTTATTCCACCATTATGCATCAGAAAATTAAATAACACGTGAATGCACAGCGATGATAACACTAGTATCAACACAATCGACGGAGCCAATATTCCCGGAATAGATTGCCTCCTTAAGGGAAAGTGATACCGCATGTGTCCAATTCTCATATAATTACCATTTTATCTCATACTCTCCCTTGTTAAAGTCATGTAAATCTGAGGTCGTAAAATACAGAGCATTACCATATCACATTATTGTTGCTCTTTAGCCCTCACAGCTGGAAGGTCTTAGGGAATCTTGGCTTCTTTGGACGGTGTTCCCTTACAGTGGTGAAAAGTGTTTGCTTCGCTCCTAAATATAACAGAGAGGGAGAGAGAGAGAGAGAGAGAGAGAGAGAGAGAGAGAGAGAGAGAGAGAGAGAGAGAGAGAGAGAGAGAGAGAGAGAGAGAGAGAGCGAGAGAGCAGGGACTGATTCTGTGTCTCTCTGTGTAATTCAGTCATCCATTTGCCGTAAATATACATGGAAAAAGCCAAAGCGTCGGGCAAATTACTATGTTTGGACTGCCAAATTAAAAAGAAATCTCTCAACATGGTTCTCATAACACAGTACAGGAGTATAGCCTCTCGATCCCATTATCCCCCCCTCCTCCTCCTCTCTCTCTCTCTTTATAAACATCACAATCAGCTCATCTCTCATTCCTTCCATGTCTGACCTCACAAACGAAAAACAGATCACGCAAAACTGTGTTTTACAAGCAAGGCTCGAGGAGGGTAAGGTATGCGGTGGACTGGAGCCACATCGCTGCTTCTTCTTTTTTGTATTCTCAGGCAGCTAGACGGTAGAAAGTGAACCGCGGCCACGCCGGAGGGGGAGAGACAGCTATTCGATGAGCAGAGGGGTTGGAGAACACTCGGCTACCGGTGGCCGCCTGTAAACAGAGGCACACCTGCCATTCGGCAAGTGTCTGCCTGCCGCGGAGAGGTGAGCGCCGTAATGCCTCTCGACCCTGTTTATACAGTAACCAAACAGAGAGCAGAGAGGAACCGGAAAGAGAGAGAGAGAGAGAGAGAGAGAGAGAGAGAGAGAGAGAGAGAGAGAGAGAGAGAGAGAGAGAGAGAGATAGAGAGAGAGAGAGAGAGAGAGAGAGAGAGAGAGAGAGAGAGAGAGAGAGAGAGAGAGAGAGAGAGAGAGAGCGTCTTCAAAGTCGACCTGACTCTCTGTAATCACTCCTGTTTGGGCTTTGATCACTCCTCCTAACTTCACCTTTCATTCATTGTAAAAAGGGCATAGAGAAACATGTAATTATTTCCCCTCCTACGCCTAGGGAAAATAATTACATGTTTCTCTATGCCCTTTTTACAATGAATGAAAGGTGAAGTTACATTGGAATCGTATGGTAATGGGTGGTTGTCTTCTCCTGAATGTGATGGGGAGGTGTTTGAATGCTACTTGAGGGAAATACAACAACACCCGCTGAGACATTCTGTTCCGCCCGCTCTGAAAGCCACCGACTGACATTATCTAGCCCTTCAGTGCACTTTGTTTGAGAGACGGTAGAGCATGCTCTGGCGAGCTGACTGACTGACTGGCTGACTGAATGGCTGACCACTCTGCATTTCAAAGTGCCTCCACTTATTTGTGCCTCGGTCGGCCTTGAAAAAATAAATTAAATGCTTTCATTTTTAGCAAGGCGCCTTTATGAGATTTCATGATGCGCGTGATAACAGACAAGTCGAGAGAGAGATATGTGGATTCTATAGCACAGACATTTATTTCCCCTTTCATCTGCTATCAGAATGAGAGCCACAGACAGACAGCAGTCTGGGACATTGAAAGAGGTGCCCTTTCTCGGCATAATACATCTGACCACAGACATGTACAGTCACTTCTACTAGAGGCCTAGATAGAGAGAAGCAGAAAAAGGCACAGGGCCAATGTCTAGACTGTAACAACGTGAATTCATATGAACTGAAGTGATGTACTTATTAATGTTTTAGATTTTTCATCACAGCCTTTATGACGATACCTCAGACCCCATTTCATATCGAGCTCCAAGATGAACACCGTTCACATAATAGATGAAAAGTGATTGAGACCCGGGCTCTTACGCAATTACTGTACGGGTGTGACGTGGGGACGGGTAATCAATTGAGAAATCTATGACAGCTTCCCTCTAAAACACATGGCAGGCCGGCCAGTCATCCTTCACGCGCCCCTCCATGACTGATGCATCTACATCTCGTCCACAACACGTATGACCGTATTGCACGCACAGACAACATTGGATCCTGCATAATGTATTGAGCTTGTCCAAACACGATGATGGCGAAACCAGCAATAAGAATCCGTCATCCTGCCTGGACTGTACTCCCTTCTGTTTTGAGTGATGGGGCTTTGAGAGGTCTCCGTCTGAGTGCTGCGCCGTGAGACCTGATTGTGACAACACTCCACTTCAGAGCTTTGACCCCCAGAAATGCTAATGGAGGGTGAGTTCATCTCGGCGATTCTACACACAGTTCTACCCTTTTTGAATTCAAGCATGTATACTAGGGCTGTCAACAAATATTCTATATTTAAATTAATAATCGAATTGTAAAAGAAAAAACATACATTTGATTGTGATAATTAATATTCGGTTGTGAAAAAAAACGGCCTTGGCTGTCTTCCTCTCAACTTCTCGTGTGGGCCTGAATGTGCTGCATGACTTGTCGTACAGAACTTGACTAAATGTAAATGTAAATGACAGACAGGAGACACGCAACGTCACTTTCATTGAGCTGGAGAACGTGCCAGTAGTAACAACAACAACAACAACAACAACAACAACAACAACAACAACAACAACAATAACAACAACAACAACAACAACAACTGCATGGCATGATGGCAGAGTTCAGAACCCAACTCGGTCGCGAAGACAGTGATTTGCACTCGATTTGGCGTTTGGTAATACTTCTGATTTTGATCAACTTCTGGAACCTCGAGCCAAAGTTGTATGCAAGCTATGTAAACTACAGCTAGCCTACCTTCTTTTTTTATGCTAACACTGTTTTGGGAGTTCTAGCGTCAAAAATGTAAGTGGCCTACTTTTCTGTTTTTAGCACTTTATTGTATATCATCCCTCAGGGTAAAACTTGTAGATATTGAATAATGAATAGAGACAGAAGCGTGATGCAGGTCCCTAATAGTTTGATTACTATTTTCCATTTCATGTCAAGGAAAATATATTATGTCATGTTTATCACACCTTGTTCGGAGGCACATTGCTGTGTATGAATGTCTGTGTTATATACCGTAAACTTTCATTAATTTGATCTCGCTCAGAGTGACAGCCCCTTCTCAATCTAGCACCATTTCCTCCTCAGGCATTGGCCGCTTCCACACCGGCAGGGCTCCGGTTCAAGCTCTGGCTCCGTTCTGGAGCCTCTGAACCTTGGTGCTTACTGGCGAACCAGCCCACGTTTACACCTATTTAAGCAGAACCAACATTCCACCATCCTCTGGAACACAACCATATGAACACGGACAAAATGTGCCGTATATAAAACAGCTTCAAAGGTTTGGCATTGCACCATGCTGATCCACTAAACAGGTAGCAATCTCAAAATGAGATTCAATTCAATTCAATTCAATGTCACGGTTCGCAAGGAAAAAACTAAAAAAATTCGGTTCCAGCTGAGCGATTTTTCAACATTCTGAACCAATTATTTCCGGTGTGAAAAGCCTAATTGAGAGACAGTGTTAATTTTGTCAACTAAAATGGTGACGAAAGATGTTCGTCAAACGAAGGTTTTTTTCATGACGACAACGAGAAGTGACGTCACGTTATTGAAGACCATGTCACGCTAACGAGACTAAATAGTTTATTAAATATCGTTGACCACAACTGAGGACACAAAAATGTAATTTACAAAAACCAGGACGAAATTTCTCTTCATGTATGTTGATATTGTTGACTAAAACAAGACGAGACAAAATAATTATAACTTTTCTTAATGCCATCGTCCCGACAGAGCAGTGTGACGGGGAGCTCTGTTATTAGCATTAGCTGAAGAGCTATTTGAAAAGCTAGTTTTAGCTTTAACGTTACCTTGGCTAAAGTTGGGACTATTCATAATCCAGCTGCAGACCTGCAAGCAAAGTACAGCAAGTTGGCAAAGGAGTATTCCAAGGTAAATCACTTTTTCACCAGTAACGTTACATTCTTTCCATCTAGCTCACGCTAACTGGCTAACCTAGCTCACGCTAATGTGGCTAACTGATCGACCTCTCGCACACAATTAATGACATGTTGCGGACAGCCATACCGGTGATAATGTTTAGCTTTTAGTGCCAAATGATAAGAGTCTGAGGCGGAGTCTCAAAAGAGAATGTTGAATATTTATTGTGCATTAAAAATCACAACAGAGCCTCTGCTACTAGCTGACCTAAACGGAGCCTTCTGGAAGCAAGTGCAACAACGTATAATGTCTGTGTGGAACCAATGTGCCAACAACCTTTCCATGGGTGAAGCATAGTTGTCATTTAATGATACTAATACTAATCTATACAATCACCTGTTGTTGAATAAATACCATTACTTTCTAGTTATTACTAAAAAAAACTGTATATATAAAATAGTAGCTGTAAAAAAGAAAAGAAAAAAAAGTTTTATAATTTATATAATATATGGCGGCTAGGTGGCGCAGTGGGCAAGGCGCTCGCCATTGTGGGATATTTGTAGATATCCTGATGAAGAATGTCTCAGTCAACCGAGGCTTGGATAATAACAAGGGTTTATTAACCAAACAGATAGTAAGTACATAGAGAGAATGGCTGAGGGTTTCCCCCCAGGTGATCAGCTTAATTACCCAGGTAAGAAGCCCAGGATAGATCTCAAGAGGAGATCTATATAGTTAACAGGGGGGGGGGTGTGGTCCCATTTGATAGGTCAGATGGGGGGGGGGGGGTACAGGTAATGGGGACACAGGGGAGGGGAGTGTCTTATTCCACAGAGAGGGGGGGGGCACAGGTAAGGGGATATAGGGGAGGGGACTATATTTACATGAGAACATTAGATATTATACCACAATACTCACTTTTCTTTCTTATAATGTGGGTGAGATTAATGTATAATATACCAGGATTGTTTGGAACAGGT
This sequence comes from Notolepis coatsorum, assembly GCF_963971535.1. Classification (NCBI taxonomy): domain Eukaryota; kingdom Metazoa; phylum Chordata; class Actinopteri; order Aulopiformes; family Paralepididae; genus Notolepis; species Notolepis coatsorum. The sequence continues at coordinate 43,108,927 of NC_140167.1, forward strand.
AAAAGTGAAAATAATAGTTTAAAATAGAATTATTTACATACATGATTCATGACATGATCGACTGGACTGCGGTCTGTGTTATTTTGATATCAGAGATGTGGGAATAGATATCACCCTTTTCTTTTATTAATCGCTCAAAATACCTATATCAATGAGTGGTCCTCAACTCTGATATCAAACAACAATTAACATAATCATTAGAAGCTATCGCTGTGCAAATATCTTGGCATACCTTCAGTCGTTCATGTCGTGACTCAGGGGAGCTAATGTCATGGTTATGTCATGGTTGTACATATACAAACATAGTAATATTTACAATAGACATTACCTTAGTGGCTAATGTGTCAAAATAAAATTGAAAACCGTTAACCTAGTGGTTAATATAAAAGGTGATTATGATAATCGTTATGCATTGTTCTGTGGTGCATACTATCAATGGTCGAAACAAACTTGGTGACTTGGAATAAACCAACTGGTTCTGTCTTGTTAACAATATAATTTTCAATGTGACTCTGTGATCATTCCTTATTGTTATTATAAATTGGTTATTGCAATCTTATTGGTTGTATTTCATCATATTCTTAGTTCATAATTTTCTTGATACATATGAACTTTGTGAAACAGCTCTTGTTTGTGAATCTGACAGTTGCTGCGTCGCTGTTGACCATCTGTTCTCTGCCAGGGATGTGTCCTTCTGTGGTGACCTGCTGTGTGTTGAACGTATCGTACATTCAGTTGATGTTTCTGTGAGCCTGTCGTGTGGCAGTAAGACAGTAAAAAGTAAATAAATACATAACAATTTTGACAATGTGTGTTCAGAAGTCTCTTGGTCCACAGGTCTCATTTGCTATGTGTCTCTTCTTGACGATGCAGTCGGGAATATTCACTGGTCGCCGTCCATTCCCTGTCAAGGGTCACTTGTAGCAGTCAACTATAGTGGTCTTGCAGACTTCTTTTCCTGGAGCCTGCGCTGCTCTCCATCACCACCACATGTCTGCCACTGTGCTCACGCTTGACCTTTATCAGGCCCAGAGACATGGTGGTCAGGGCGTTTTTGAATGTGTTGTGCTGGTTTCGCTGTCCTCTCCTCGTCATTGCGGTACCACTTGATGGAGGGCGAGGGCCCGCCGGTGTAGTGGCTAGTCAGTAGGACGCTCTCTCTCACACGGATGACAATCTTGTCATGGGAATCCACCTTGATGGTCGGGGCTTTGGTTCCCATCTGCAGGTGATGGGTTTGGTCTGCAGTGCCGGGGTGGAGGCCGTCAAAGGTTGATCTCCTCTTCGTCAGTGTCTCCTTGGTCAGTCTCCTTCGTGGTCCCCTGCTCCACTTTCTTGGGGATGTCTGTGGGCTGGGTTGGATGGCGGTTCTCCCACGTTTGCTGTCGTCGTTCTGGTTGTGTCCGCAGCTCCTTGGCGGCGTCTCTGGTGGTAGTATGCTGTCGTGGGTCGCTCAGGTCGCTGGGTTGTGTTCCTCGTCCTGTCCTCTCACCAATTCGTGATCTGAGGATGATAAAAACTGCCTTAGAAAACTCCTCACATAAATGATTCAACGCCTTTCTGCTACAGAGGAAAATCATTTAGGGTTAATTCAATTTATTGTAAATAAAATCACTTAATTGAAAATAGGAAATGCAAGCCAATTGCATTAGCAGTGATTCCTTGTGTCAAGAAGGTCACATTCACTACAATCTTATCAGATCTTGTATCTAACTAGATCTTACAGCATTAGGCTTTAAATAAAATTGTAAATGAATGGCCAAAGTCTTGAATCAGATAAAATAGCTATTTTTCTTCATAGTCTGTGATGTCAAATTTTAATTTGATCTTACCTCAGGATGCGTTGGCTGTACCTCAGGATACTTACCTCGCCACGCCTTCTCTGGCGTTCTTCACGTCTCAGTGTGGCTCGTCATAATTTAGCATGGGGAAAAAAAAACATAAAATCTAGGTAGCCAGTTAATTTTGCATGAAAAACAATCATTCGTTTTGTCATCTAACCCTAACTAACCTTACTGTCATTCATTTGTCCTAATAAACTAACCTACACTGTAGCACTCAACACTTTGATGACCATTGTTACTCAGCTGATAGAGGTGTGCCCTGCCTGATGTCCTGTCGTACAGAACTTGTGAGTCGCTTTGGATAAAAGTGTCAGCTAAATGATCAATGTTGTTGATATCTTGTATATTTAGATAATTGTGCTTCAATTTTGGTGGTTGATAATTTGCAGTCATGGAAAGTACTTGAAATTTGCAAAGAGTTAGTGGTTAAGCAGAGAATAGAAGGAGGGGAATATGTTAAATTGTTTTCATCATTGATCTTTCATCTCAGGCACTTCTACTTTGTTTGGTGTTATTCAGACATCATATCTCTAATTTGTGTGCCTTCTTGAAAAGAGAGAGATGAAAACAACTGGTTAGTTATTCTGTTAGTATGGGAAATATGGTAGCCTTTCATAACTGCAAATTCATCGCCTGTGTCTAATTCATGTCAACTAAGTGGCTCTCTTTTGCCATCCACCGCTAGGTGAGTCCACCAAGTCTGGGGGCACGATTGCAGGCATTTGCATTGCTTTGTGTCTCAAGTGTCCACTCTGAAGAAATTTACATGTGGGTGTTTGGATGCAGATCCGTTCCAAATGGCCAATCGATTGTCTCTCAGTTCGGAGATACTAAGTTGGGTCTCTATAGGTGTGGTCAGACTGGCTATTTGTATTGTCTTTCAACTCCACATCGTCCTCAGCTGGTTTGCGTGTTCAAATGTAGATTATTTGGGTCCTCAATTTAAATGATATCTGGCAACCACGATTTCCCACTATTTTCTTTTATTCTGGGTGAATCCTCTTTAACTGTCTGTGTGCTCAACAAACATTATCTAGTCCTTCTCTATTTCATCATCTCACTCATCACTGTTACTGTGGAAAAAGAGGAGGCATGATTTTGGCCTCATTTAAACATTATCTGCATTTATTCATTATCTCTAAAGAAAGGTTGTTATTCTTTCTTTAGCTTTTAGATCAAATCTATCCAATTGATTAGAATCCTATTTAAAACTAGCTTTGGTCAATCGATTGTCTCTCAGCTCTGCACTGTCTCTCGGTTGACATGCAAATTGTTGGATTTTCTGTCTTTTGTGATACAATTTGGGTGTAGTCATGCACTGTTTTGCATCTCGCCTCAGAGCCAGATCTGTAAATACAAACACATGTTAATTTTCCACTCTTTTCTAAGACCATCTGAGTGGGTTCTCCTTGATTGTCTGTGAGCTTAACAAAACATCAGCTATTTCTCATCCATCCCGTCCTAGGATGTAATGATAGTGTTATCATTTATCAATCATATCGCATATGTACACAAGCATCATATGAATGTGGAACCACACATTTTGAATCATGTTTAAAAATGTCTTACAATGGAAAGGGCTAGTTATCTTTCATTGGTTCTTTAGATAAACACATTAACTCAAGTGAATATAACCTAAACATCTTACTTTTAAACATGATCTATGTTGTTTGTGCCCAAGTTTTCAACATTAACAGCTTATAAAGCCTAATCTAACGCTGTTTATGTGGACTACAATTCCTGTACTGCCGTATACTGGAAACCGGGAGTGTTTGTTTAACTCTCCGTTTTGGTCAGTATGGCCGGTACGCCCACAGATGTATTATAATTCTGAAACAGACATTGTAATTAGCTTTATGTGACTTATAATGTGTAAATTAAAGCAACATAAACACTCAAGTGATCTGAGATAGTTGTAATTTGCTGTAACTGAGATGATAGTTGTGTATATGTACAGTTTCTACGTCAAATGACTCCCTTTTCTTGACTCCTTTTGTATCACAAACAGTACTGAATTTGCAAATCTGGTATGTCATAAATGTATAGTTGTAGCAGTACTGACTATCTGATTAATTGAAAATGGGGGACCCTGATGTAAACAAGACAAAAGTCTTCCTCTGGTCTGCATCCCCTTAACAATTGTGTGTATTGAGCTGTACAGTATTGTACCCATTCTGCAATCTGTTAATAAAGTTTTCAATCAATCAATCAAAGCATCTATATTTATGATTTTCATACTCACCGGGGAAAGCTGCAATGTTCGGTTCGTTTCTCCGGTGGTCTGGGATAATGCAACCCGCATCTCGCCACCGCAGCTCAACATTTTCCAATAGCAGCGCGCACATACATATACAAATAAAACATATACTACAAGTGGATTTCACGCACTTTCGGCCTTGGGCACATTAAACTTTACGTTCGCCTATGGATAGTTTAATATAAAATCATAGCTTCACGGCGCGCATAGCGTGACGTCATCGCTCCATGCGACGTTCGTGCGTTCTCATTCGCCTCGGAAATAACGCTTTGCAATTCATACAGTATTTTTCCAACGAGCTCTCAATAGCCTGGAATTCCTAAACCAGCGTTTTGTTACCGAATGAACGCGCCTGTTCATATGTGAAAACGTAAACAAACTGAAACGATAAACTATACTTCCCCAAATGGTCGTTCCCGTGGGCCGTTTTGTTGATTCCGGCCTAGTTTGTCGCGTGAACTGCACTTCAATGTTATTCTCTATAACGGTACTAGTCTCTCAATGCTCGGCGCACGCAAATACAAACGAGACTTTAAACAGACAAAACAACAATAATACATATAAGTTAACGTGCGTGTATATCTGACTGTATTGGATCGCTGTTCGTTTAGTCGGCCAGCACCCTGCTGCGACAAGGCATTTATACCCTTGATATATAACTACACATCGTTATTAAAATCATAACGACCGAACCTGACTTCGAAATTTACCAGCGATATATTAGATTATATATACCTTTTAATCATACTCTCGGCCTCTTAACCCGCGACTAACGTCCTGTTTAATGTACTTTCCGCGACTGATGTCCCGTTTAATGTACATTCACGTACTCCCGGGACATCGCATAATCATGTACTACTAGGACATCGCGTGATCATCTTCCCGCTATCTGTATTGATCAATTGGTTAATTTAATCCAAAATACATCGTTTTCAGGAATGGAAGAGATTGTGGGCTTAGTTTGAGGTTGAAACAATGAATATTATGACGCTACTCTGGTAATTTCTAATTATGATTCCATCAGCTTCTCGGTCCTAACTTCCCGCCTCTTTGCAAAGGAATCACAGAACGTTTTTAACAGAGTAGCGTTTTCAAGGATATCACATCATAATAAGCTCACGTATCTTCTTTTGTTGCCTATATTTTTAGTCTGAATTAGACTTGGGTTAGCAAACCAACAACCTTACTGTGTGCCTTAGCTTTTGGTCGGCTCCGACTCGACCTGGAATAGCACTTCAACCTTTGTGCCTAAACTTTTGGGACTAGCACATATAACCCATCCTTTCAGAACCGCCTGATAAGGACCCAGGTGCACGCGCGCCCTGGTAACGATTCTCAATACAGATCAGATATATTAATGCACATTATTCTTACTCAGCCATGATCTCAATATTTGACAACATTCTGTAATATTCACCTGGCACAGAGAAAAGCGGGAAGGTTTTAATTCCTTTCCATACATTTTTGGTCGACTAGTCTATTATACTCACTTTTCTCTGTATAGTTGAAATGATACAGCACGCCGGGAGGACGCAAAAAGTCTGTCACAAGTTCGTAGACGCCAATTGTGGGATATTTGTAGATATCCTGATGAAGAATGTCTCAGTCAACCGAGGCTTGGATAATAACAAGGGTTTATTAACCAAACAGATAGTAAGTACATAGAGAGAATGGCTGAGGGTTTCCCCCCAGGTGATCAGCTTAATTACCCAGGTAAGAAGCCCAGGATAGATCTCAAGAGGAGATCTATATAGTTAACAGGGGGGGGGTGTGGTCCCATTTGATAGGTCAGATGGGGGGGGGGGGGTACAGGTAATGGGGACACAGGGGAGGGGAGTGTCTTATTCCACAGAGAGGGGGGGGGCACAGGTAAGGGGATATAGGGGAGGGGACTATATTTACATGAGAACATTAGATATTATACCACACCACCAACGAAGGAGACGCTGGGTTCGAGCCCAGCTCTCGGCGTTGCTACCAGCTTGGCTGGTCGTTCATACTAATACAATTGGCAGTATTAGCGGATGGGAAGCTGGTGGGTGGGGATCGGACGTTGTGGACAGCGACTCCTACAGGTCAGTTGGTGCGCCTGCGCAGTAGAATCAGGAAGCGACGAGGGCGGCGTGTCCCTCCCACGCAGACCCTCGCCGCTGAGAGATCGCGCTGTGCAGGTGAAAAGATGCGACGGCTGCCTCCTCGAGTACCGGAGGGGACACGTGATGCAAGGCTTCGTCCACATTGCAGCCGGCTTGTGGGAGGCATGGCCTAACAGCGTTCGAGACAGGGGAGGGTAGAATTGGACAATACGAAATTGGGGACGGGAGAAAAAATTGAAAAATGGGGAGAAAAAGTAGATCAAAATTTTTTATTTATATAATATACATTTGTTTTTTTTGTACATTAACTAAAAATAGACAAAAATGTCAGCCGTTTTCGTCGACAAAATCTAGACTGAAACAATAAAGACAAAATTGAGACAAAAACTGACTAAGACTAAAATGCTCAGACATTTAGTTGACTAAAACTGACTAAACGAAAAATAAATGAAGATGACTAAATATGATGAAAACGAAAAAGGGACTTGACACATGACTAAGACTAAAACTAAAATGAAAATATCTGCCAAAATTAACACTGTTGATAGAGAAAGGGGGGTTATGTTGATCTATATTGTTTACATAATGCGCAATAATAGATATTCAAATGGTTCGAACCTATGTGTTTTTTTTTAAGGAATAGTCAAATGTCATTTTAGGCCAATGTATTTGACAGCCCTAATGTACATGGCTGCTGTTGAGCAAATAAAACTTTGTATCTCCAATTTTATCTCCAGTGCCCCTGTTTGAATTAAAATAACCAGGACCAAACAAACATACACACTGCTGTCGTCGGGCGAATAACTTTGTATCTCCAATTAGATCTCCAGTGACCTTTTTGAATCAAAACAATCAGAAAGCTTTGTTTCTCCAATGTTGGCAATGTTTTATATTTTAATTGAAAGTTTACATGATTCTCTATGTTATGAGAAAGCTGCATGACCCAGCTCTCATGCAGCTCCATCAACTCGGCGGTGGTTTCCACCTCCCTAAAACAAGCCAGAGTCACCTCGTAAAAAAAACACCATGAACTCCACCAGCATAGACAACTATCTCTCTTCTCTCCTTCCTTTCTAAATCACTTGAACGTGCTGTATCCAACCAACTTACTGATTATCTCTTACAGAATGACCTCCTAGACCAGTCAGGCTTCAGGACTGGTCACTCCACAGAGACTGCCCTCATAGCAGTCACAGAGCAACTTCACTTAGCAAGAGCAAAGGGCCTCTCCTCTGTCCTGATTCTCCTGGACCTGTCGGCAGCCTTCCACACAGTCAACCACCAGATCCTCCTTGCATCCCTCACAGGAATGGGAGTGGTAGGCTCTGCGCTGGCATGGCTGTCATCCTACCTCGACAATCGCTCCTACCAAATTTCATGGAGAGGGACCCTGTCAACCCCTTCAGAAGGGTGTCCCCCAGGGCTCAGTCCTTGGACCACTCCTCTTCTCCCTCTACACCAAATCTCTGCGTAACATTATCACGTCTCATGTCTTCTCATATAATTGCTATGCCGATGATACTCAACTCTTCCTCTCCTTTCCTCCCTCAGATATCCATGTCTCTGTGTGGATCTCGGTCTGTCTGGCCGACATCTTCACCTGGATGATGACCAACCACCTCAAACTGAACCTAAGCAAAACAGAATTGCTTCACCTGCCGGCCAAATCCTCCCTGTTGAGCAACCTTTCCATCACAGTGGAGAATGTAGCCATAGCCTCGACCCTGACAACCAGAACCTGCAGATTCCTCCTGAGCAACGTCAGAAGGATCCGCCCCTTCCTGACAAAAGAACCCAATCCTTGCTGGTCTACCGACCACCGCCACCACACCACTTCAACCCATTCAGAATGCAGCCACCCGCCTGATCTCGAACCTACCAAAGTCAGCCCATGTTACCCCACTTCTTAGAGAGCTGCACTGGGGCCCCATCGCCGTACAAATCTGCTTCAAGGTCCCCAACCTGGTATATTGCGCAGCGAAGGAAACGGCTCCCGTCTACCTCCGGTCAATGGTCTCTAACTACACACCCTCAAGACCCCTCCGCTCTACATCTTCTGGCCGCTTCAGACCAACTCCTATCCGAGTTCCGGGAGGGTCATCAAAGAAAAGCCACCTATTTTCGGTCCTTGCTCCACAATGGTGGAATGAACTTCCCACGACAGTTAGTACAGCCGAAACCCGACCAATCTTTCACGTCTACTAAAAACGCACTTCTTCAATCAATATCTGAAATGAATAAAATAACAATAACTAACTATGCACTCAACACTGTCTGCAACACTCAAGTTTCAACACTCTGATGAACATTGTTACTCAGCTTAAAGAATTCTACCCTTCCTGCTGACTTGTCATATAGAACTTGTAAGTCACTTTGGATAAAAGCGTCAGCTAAATGCCAAAATGTAAAATGTAAATATAGGGCCCGGGAAACCAATTCAAATGTAAAACCTCAAAACGAAAAAAAAATCTGAATTCTAACCGCAGCAACCACCAACCAGTTCCAATTCCCCTGCTTGAAATTACAAACTTGAACGCCTCCGAGAGAAGCGCATGTTACTATTGGAAATTCTTACCATTAGCATTCTGGTAGCATTCTGTTTACAGTCGAAGGCGGCAAGAGTTATAAGAGTGCTTTTCCTGGTGATATATCCCCAGCTGACACCGTTGACCTTGCCATGTCCTGATGGCACCATGCAGAGATGGTGGGCGTTACGTAAGGTGGAGCAGCACCTGGGGGAGCGCTTTGCTCTGCTCCGCTGCCTTCATGCCTGTTATTGGGCAGCGTGGAAAATGAGAGGGGATGGAGGGATGGAGGGATGAAGGGATATATAGGAAAACAGAGGAGAGGCGATGATGATGAAGGGGTGGATGGGGTATATATATGGAGGGAGAGATAGAGGCAGATGAAAGGCTGTGACGGATCGGGGGCAAGAGAGGCGATGAGGGGAAGGGGGTGGAGAGATGGAAGGAAGGAGAAGGGCAGACAGGCAACCCAGCAGGTGCTCTCAGCGGGGGGCTCCAAGGGAGTGACGACACAGCTGCCTGGCTGACTGACTCAGAGCCCCCGGTAGGACCAAGTAGGTAGGTACTGCGGTTTCGACATGGCGACCAACTCAGCATCTTAAAGCCTGGGCTTCAAAGCACAATCAATGACGGCAGTTTGTAAAAAGAATCACAAGAATCTGAGTCAGTGGAGGGACTCTGTCTGACAAATGAATCCAAGTGTCCTGATTGCAAAGAAAAAGACTGCATAGACGACGAGAGATGAGTCTAAAAGGATGCTATGCACGGTCACAAACAAAATGCATTTGTGATAAATGCACTCTCACTGAACAGGGGGGAAAGAAACATCATCCAACATCCCTTTCAAAGCTAAATGCATTGACAATAAGGGCATTGATATAATGTGATTGAACCGTGGCCCAGGTTAACTGACTGGTGGCAGCCGGGCCCACTGTTCTCTTTTGAAAGCCTAATCCTGTTTCTGTGTCAGTTGGTGTGTTTTTATTGTGTCTGACACCAGGTGGATTATGTTGGTTAATTCGCGATGAATCAAACAAAAGCTAATACTAATCCAGCGCGAGGCTTGCGGTGTGATGTCTGACGGCGCGGGATTAATTCGCTACGTTCCCCCCAACCAACATAATCCTTAACGAACCAGACAGGACGGTATCCTAACTGACAGCTTGTGCCTCGTTATGGCAGGGTGATATGCTTCAACTACCCCCCTCCTCCTCTGTGAAAATCCACTATGATGAGAGAGACAAAAGGAGGAGCCATTACTTGGAGAATAAACTGGGTGAAAAAACTTTCAGAACAGCTTTTGTTGTGGGAAAAGGGTGCTATAAAGACTGCCTTGAAGCCTTTTGGAGTTTGTTCTGCTCCTCTTAGGGTTCAGGTTTTGACATTTTGAAATCAATAGTAGGCAGAGGAATGTTTTCTTTTTTCTTTTTCTTCTTTTACAGTTGCATCGAAAGCCGAAAACACTTCAATCAGGCCTGCGGTGGACCTGACACAGGAGACGGAGGGATCGATCCATAATGAGAGGCAGCTCTACCTGGGTTTCCAGCGAAGACCTGTCTACTCCTCGCCGCCTCAGAACCCACCAGATCCACCGCGTTTGCTGATTACCACAACTCACTAAAGTGCATTTCATCACTCGTCTGTGAAAACCGCTGAAAGAGTAGCTACTCCCGGTGAAGATTCCTTTCAGCCAAAATCCGTTCCCTGTCTGTTCTAGTTAGTAAAGCATTGTATAAACGTTTAAATTATGTAGAATCCTGGTCATTCAACTGTAATGACGTTGTAACGGGATGATAACCGGAGATGATAGGTGGGTTTATTGTGGTAGAGAGGAAATGGACATTCTATTGCTCTTTTAATGTGTGATTTAGCGTTGTAATACGTTTCAAGTTTCTTTAATAGTTGTCATACAGAAGTACAGAATACTTTTATACAAAATGCTTCTTACTGTTATGCTCCAGAGACTGTGCTAGACAAGATAAGTATGAAATAAAATAGTATAGCATGTAATAGAAGTAAAAATAGAAGTCACAGTGTTCAGTATAGACATATGTACAATGTTCGATGCAGAATAGAAGTAACTGAGTTACAATACAATATACAATATACTATGCAATGTACTAATATACAATACTATATAGTGCAAAGCAGAAATGGGATGAGGTACAATTTAGGTACAATTTACAGTAAGGTGTACGAGTTGTAGTGCAAATCCTTTACCAATCAATATAAAGTGTGTTTAGGTGATCTAAAGTGTGGAGAGTGGGTGCTGCAGTGTGTTGTTTGTTTAAAGTGAGTGTGCACGTGTGGATGTGTGTGCTGTGTGCATTTGATGGTTGTTGCTGTCTTTCTGTGCTCGCCATGAGACTCCGGTATCGCTTGCCTGACCGCAGCAGTTCAAAGAGGCAGTTGTTTGGGTGGCTGGAGTCCTTGATGATTCTCTTAGCCTTACCCCTGCACCGCTTGTTATAAATGTTCTGGAGGGTGGGAAGCCCCCCTCCAATTGTGCGTTTGGCTGAACGTGCCACTCTCTGTAGTCTGCTACGGTCTTGTGCGGTGCTATTCCCAAACCAGGAGGTGATATTGCCAGTCAGGATTCTCTCTATTGTACATGAGTAGAAGTTCTTAAGGATCTTCTGACTGACTTGGAACTTCCTTAGGCGCCTGAGGAAGTAGAGGCGTTGTCGTGCCTTCTTCACAACACTGTCAATGTGTGTGGTCCATGTCAAGTCCTCAGAAATGTGGACTCCGAGGTACTTAAAACTGTTCACTCTCTCAACCGGTGCCCCGTCGATGCTGAGGGGGCTGTAGTCCCTGACCCCCGACCTCCTAAAGTCCACAATCATCTCCTTTGTTTTGCTGACGTTCAGGGAGAGTCTGTTCTCCTGGCACCATCCCGCCAGGACCTTGACCTCTTCCAGGTAGGCCCTCTCGTCGTTTGCAGAGATCAGGCCCACCACTACTGTGTCGTCAGCAAATTTGATGATTGTGTTGTTGTTCCGCTGAGCCACACAGTCATGTGTGTACAGGGAGTAGAGGAGGGGACTCAGAACACAGCCCTGTGGGGCCCCTATGTTGAGGGTGATGGATGAGGAGGTGCAGTTGCCTGCTGTCACCACCTGGGGTCTGCCCGTCAGGAAGTCCTGACTGCTTTGTTTTGTGTGTGAGAGGTGAAATTGAGAATGAGGTACATTTTTTGTATTACTGTCCTGTTTACGAGTATGTAAGGGAAGTACTTTTTAGTCAAATGTCCTCCATTTATGTTGATTTTCTTGAGCAGGATGAATATGAACAACTTGAGCTGTGCTTTATTTGCCAAGCTTGGGAGAGAAGGCAGACTACTTTGTTTAAGACTGAGCTGTAATCTGTATTTATGTAATCCATATGATAATGAAATGTAATGTGTAATGAAATAATGGAACACTGCAACAGTATTGTTGATGAGGGTTGGGCACTTTGTGCGCATGAAACGAAAATAAAAGAATCAATCAATCAATAAAACTAGGAACAAGAGGTATCTAGCGAACCGAAAGCATTAGACAAAAGCATGTTTGAATACAGTTTTAGATGTACGAGCTAACACGGGGGGGGGGCTTGACTCTATCTTGTCAGACACCTCAACAGCTTCCACAGTGACACGTCCCTTGCAGGATAAGCACTTTTTATTTTCACACATTCAAAATGCATTCAATTACTATTTTGTCCGTTAAACACCGTAAGCACACACAGCCTATAGCGAAAGACCTGAACCATTTGAATATTTGTCCTCCTCTCATCAGAAAGAGAGAGAGAGAGAGAGAGAGCATGAATGTAGGCCAGAGTTGACCCGACTGTCCCTCCCTCCTCGCCACCGCAGCCCCAGCCTTCGTGCTAGAAAGGTATTGGCCGTTTTAAAAGATGCTATTGTATCATCAAGCCAGGCTAGTTAATTAGGCGTCCAGGCTGCCTCACTCTGTTGAATACACAGTCCCTCTGGGCCCCACAGCTGCTCCTACTATAGAGGTTAAGTGCTAAAACATGTTTCCACTGGTACAAGACCTTACAGAGGTACAGCACCGATGGATTTCTATGGCCTGTATCCTATCTCTCTGAGGTCACTGGCTGTTCCGAATAGTGGGAGAGCAAGAGCGGAGAGCTGAAAGGGACCCTTGATCTGATAACCATCCATAAGTATTTTTTTTTTGGAATCCAGGAAAAATGGGAACTGAATATGACTGAATATGAATATATACTGTTTTCATTTGCTATTAAAAACACTTCCAGAGTAGATTGATTGAAAATGGTCTTCGTGCTTTAGGTCTTAGCGAAGGGAATCATGCCAACTTCAAACAGAATGGCCCGATAAGAATGTTCAACTCCAGCTCACTCCATCTCCGGGAATACATGTGATATCATCCAGACCAACTGACTTCATTCTCCCTAAAATATGATTCTCACCCACATACCCGATCATGCATCAGCAGTTTGGAATGACATCCCATTAAAATAAGCACTGACCCAGCAGTAAAAGGCAGCGAGATACCATCATCAATTCCCAAACATGGGGAGAACATGGCCTGTTAAATAAAAAGGTTTTCTAATACTGCCTGCCCCCTGTCCTGTCTGATCCTTGTGGATTTGTCATGGCATCATACATGCCAACCTTAACTGCCACCAGTTCAGACATTTTTAAATCCACATTTAGCATTGACAGAGGCCTATTACGAATCTCATAATTGCTCATCCCAAGAGGCTTTTGGAAATACATTAATGGTTGCCAATGCTAGGCTTGGTGGTGACATTTAATTTCTGAGGCTTTCTTTAAGCATCTCTGTAATTGGGTTGATTAACCTATTCAGGGATTGTTTATAAAAATTCAACCGGGAGGCCATCTGGGTCAGGGGCTTTGCCCGATTGTAAACAATGAACCGCCTTAACCTTGAAACACACATTGCCCAATTCTATAGGGAGGGGGGTATTTAGAGGGAGATAGCAGGTCATTAGTATAAGTTATCATCTGAAAGCTGGGAACCTGATGATTCATTCGAGATATAGCTCAGCACTGTGTCTCCAGTCCTTCTAGTCATAAATCTGTAATAAACATTGTGTGGGTTAGGCTCCAAAGTTTGAAAGTTTAGCGAGTGTATAAGGACTTAGAATGTTATGATTGAAGCGTATATGACCGTTCCCATTCTCAATCACAGTATGTTTCATGTGTTTCTGCAGCAGTTTTACCATTTGTTTCAGAGATTTGGTGCAAACGGTAACTGATAAACATGGAATTGATAAACATCCCTCCAAAATACCACTAAGAAACCAAGACCTTGAGGAACATTTCCTCCTGTGATTTGGTATTTCTATAAGAATAAAATTGTTCGACGATTGAATGGAGAGCATGTCTGTTTTGGAAATTGCTATGAACCCCCCCCCCAATCCTCTTATGGTGAATGGCCTTATGGTCATATCTTCTCTGAATGCCCTAGGGCTTTAGTTTGTGGCTGTAAAGTTTCATGAGCTGTGATTCCTAGAGGTCACAATGAGTCATTTTATACAGTGAGGTCAAGTTAAAAAATGAATGGTCTCACTACAAGAAAATGCATGTATGAAATGGTAAATGGTTAATACAATGGGCTCCACAAGAGTCTCTGATTTCCAGTTATACCCAATTTATTAAATTCCAAGACTGTCTAGGGACCCCAGTATACAGAAATGGTCAGTATACAATATACAGATAATTCCTCCTCTAGTGGATTAAGTACTCTCCGGATAATTCCTTCTCTAGTGGATTAAGTATTCTCCGGATAATTCCTTCTGTAGTGGATTAAGTATTCTCTGGATAATTCCTTCTCTAGTGGATTAAGTATTCTCAGGATAATTCCATCTGTAGTGGATTAAGTACTCTGAATAATTCCTTCTCTAGTGGATATTCTCCAGATAATTCCTTCTCTAGTGGATTAAGTACTCTCTGGATAATTCCTTCTGTAGTGGATTAAGTATTCTCCAGATAATTCCTTCCCTAGTGGATTAAGTATTCTCCAGATAATTCCTTCCCTAGTGGATTAAGTACTCTCCGGATAATTCCTTCTCTAGTGGATTAAGTACTCTCCAGGCGTCCACCAGTCCCAGATTATGCATACTATCACTCTGCCCTCAGATTCATCACTGGTGATAGATACCACACTCATCACTGTGTCCTTTATGAGAAGGTTGGTTGGCCTTTTTATTTAAAAATTTTTTGCCTGATTTTCTGTGCTTTTCCTCCCATTCCAATTATTTTTTTGTCATTATGCCAATTCCCCCCTCCCCTACTGGTCGGTCAAGGGAGCCCTGAGGTCTACCACATGCATCCTCTGACACATGCGGAGACAGCCAGTGGCTCTCTTTTCACCTGACAGCGTGGACTCTCATTGGTGAAGTGTAACGTGTGGGAGGTCACACTGCGTTCACCACTTCCTCTCTTTTTCTGTGCAGGCGCCCTGACCTGACCTGTAGGAGTCGCTGTCCACAACGCCAGATTACCACCCCATCGACTTTCCTCCCGCTAACTCAGCCAAACGAGTTAGTATGACGGCTGGCCCAAGCCGGAGGCAATGCTGACACCCGGATTCGAGACCAGAGTCTCTCGCATTGGTGACGAGCGCAATCTCCACTGCGCCACCCAGCCGCCTGGATGGCCTTTTCTGAAGCTACCTCCTTATATTACATTATTATTGGAATGAAATTATGGAACCTATGGAACGCATTCCATTGACTAGCTGGTCCTTGAGGTCCCCAGAGTTTGCTCGGAACAGGGTAAATCTACATTTAGCTTAGATGCCCCTAGCTCAGGGGTGGCCAACCAGTCAGAGATTAAGAGCCACAAATATTACTGTGGTACCACAAAGAGCCACACCATATACCAGCGTTTCTCAACTTTTTTTTCAGTCACAGCACCCTTCATGTGTTTATAGGTCTCACCCTCTGGCCGCGTGAATACTTTACCCAAGGCAGTTGTCCTTCCGCGTTCGGTTTGCGCGCCCTGATTGGCCTCTCAGCGCCCAATCGCGTTAGCCTACACAGAGCTAGCAGAGTATCGGGAGAAATGTAATATTACTGTGAAGAGAATCACGTCGTGTTACGTTAATATAGAGAGATGAAAACAATATGTTATTTATATTGATGTGATGTCGATTGATATGAATAGCGTGTTACGTTAATATTGGGCTGTGGAACTGAAAGCTGATGCACGCCGATAGTAGGGCTAACGCGATTGGCCGCTGAGAGGCCAATCAGGGCGCGCAAACCGAACGCAGAAGGACAACTGCCTTGGGGAAAGTATTCACGCCCTCTGGCCTCTGAAGTTGCTAATGTCTTTTTTATTTGGGCCTCACAGGGTTAAAAGTACCCTGTGAGACCCACGGTTGCAAAATTACAAAATCACGTTTAGCCATTTAAAAAAAAAATCTGTAAATGTTTATTTAAAAAAATGTAAGCACATGTATATTCAATGGGTCCTGTTGTTCAGCCTCACAATACTATTTGATAGTAAATGTGTTTATATGTCCCACCCTCTGAAGTTGCTGATGTCTTTTTAATTTGGGCCTCACAGGGTTAACCTCTTATGCCCGAAATATACAGTAAAAGTGTATATTTTCAGCATTACGTTTGTTTACCAATGAATTTTTAATGTAAGGTTATGTATATAACCAAGTTCTATGAGTTATGGTGACGCTCAGCATCATACTGCACTGTACTTCACTTCGTGCACGTGCACTGAATAAAAAATTCCACCATGTACCTTTACATCCCAACATTTGTCTGGCCACACCCCCATCCGCTTACCTTCATAAGCAGGTGTGTGGTCACCTACTCGCCTCCTTCCCAAACGTTCACTACAAGGCGAGATCAAGGGCCGCAGCGGCGTCTGATGCTGAGCGTCACCATAACTCATAGAACTTGGTTATATACATAACCTTACGTTCTATTTTGTTATGGCTTTCGCTCAGCATCATACTGCACAAGGGAGGCTGAGCGGGAGCCATAGCCCGACAAATGTACCCCGCTGAGGCCCCCCACAACCATCAGACCGGGGAGGACCGAGCCCCCCGACCCTCCCTAATGGAGGATACCCCCCCTATTGGAGGCTTACGGGAGGGAGACGGATCCGACCGTGCGAAGAGGAACTCAAGCAACCCAACGCACAGGGTGAGCAGACCGTGGCTTGACCCCACGACTACACACACGCACAACCCGCATGCCACCAGGGAACAAACGGAAGGAACAACCTCGTTACTGCCCCCAAAATCACGGGGTCAAGAGCAAACCCAACCCCGTGGCAAGGCTGTTGCAGCGGAGTGCGAAGGAAGACCCAGACCCACCGAAGGGACTGGATCCCCCGGAAAAAGGGGGCCCGGAGAGGTCAATGACGCCAGGCATCAAGACCCCACCAGGCGGTTACTTAGTGACACCGCCCCCCACATCGCCAGCGTATTCGGATAAGGCCCCTCCAAGAGCGGGCCCTTTCCCCCCAATAGCACACCGCCTGGCACACTGACCCTGCAGAACAGGCAGTCAGCATGGCCGTAAGCACTCAAAAAGGTTAACCAACGGAAGCAGGCAGCGCACCGGGGAAACCAGGCAGCAGGCTGTAATCTGAGCCTGGAGCACTGCGGACGAGACAGGCGCCAAAGGAGTCAGCTGAAAACAGCCCCCCCGGCGGAAGGGGCGTATGCTGGCGTTGTTGATCACCATGACAAAGCCTCCATTAAAAAAAACCCACCCAGAGGGGTCGAGGCAGAGAAGGCTGACATGATTGGCAGACATCATGAACGTGCAGGGGCACACTCAACCGGGCAACCCGGGAGTT
This sequence comes from Notolepis coatsorum, assembly GCF_963971535.1. NCBI lineage: Eukaryota > Metazoa > Chordata > Actinopteri > Aulopiformes > Paralepididae > Notolepis > Notolepis coatsorum. The sequence continues at coordinate 43,126,473 of NC_140167.1, forward strand.
TACACTGCCCCAACATACCAGGGAATCAACTACCCTCTCGGTACAGACAGTGGTTGTTCCTATAACCCCTCAAGAAAAAACTCCAAAACACACCTGCGGGTATACACCAGCTATACCGCAGTACAAGTGTTTCAGTTTTCAAAAAAGGGTTATCCCAGGCCTACGGTATCAACAAAACTTTACTTCGGACCGGGCCCGGCGGCTCGGGAAGCACACAGGGTTACCAGAGGAGGTCCAGAAGACCACCCCAACAGCCCCCTCTTCGCCATGCGTGAGAGAGGAGCGAAGAAAGGAGAACCATCCCCTTATGATAGTGCCAGGTACAAAATAGTACCCAACAAGGGTCTCCATAACGCCTAACCCTGTGACACCCGGGACGACCCGGCATTTTTCCCCCTGAAAAAAGCCCAAGTCCCTCAGGGTACCAGAACAGCAGATCTGCATCCCCGGCGGACAACGGGTTAACTGACCTGGACTAGCGTGACCAGAACCAGTCCCGTGCCCTAACCACGCCGACATGCCTACTCCAGGAGAAGGGGCAGATATGCGTGTTGATCTAAAACATGAAAAGAGGGCGCCACCCAGACGGGCCGGTTTGAACCGTGCTCGGTGGCCCACCCCAAGGGCGTGAGACCCCTCTACCTATGTTCTGATCTATTCCGTTAACATCCCCCAGATATGAACGAGAATTAATCGAGACAACCTAGTAAACTGGCGCTCGGAAGAGACAAAACTCCATCCCAGTTGCCCTATAAAAACGCTGTTTTAATAACAAGCAACCAAGGCGCACTTAGCCCCTGCGTGATTCCCATCAGAAAGAGCCAGAGCCAGTACTTACATACGCGTCGAGACCCAAACACATCAATGGATAGTCTAGCAAGTCTAGCAAGATAGTCTGTTCCTCCATGTCGCCTGGGAGAATGACAAGGAGCCGTCGTGCTTCATGTGCCTTCCTCTTTTTATTTAAAAAAGAAAGAAACACAGACTGACATGAATCCCACGTGACGCAGCTGAGGGTAATTTTTTTTTACATTTTTACATCCCACCACCCTCGCCACAGGGAGGAGACGGAAATCCCCAGAGAGACTTCCCACGCGAGCTGTATAGATTGAAAAGAATATATTGAGGGTGGTCAGGTGGCGTAACGGAGATTGCGTTTGTCACCAACCCCGGAGCGGCTGGATTCGCCTGTTCGAATCCAGCTCACAGCTCCGGGGTTGTCACCAACTTGGCTGGCCGTTCACACTAATACAATTGGCAGTATTAGAGGGTGGGAGAAGCTGGCGGGGTGGGTCCGGGTCGTTGTAAACCGCGACTCCTACAGTTCGGTCTGGGCGCCTGCTAAGCGTGGATAGGATCTAAGTGGGATAGTGTGATCCTTCCACACGCTACGCCCTCTCAGTGAGAATCCGCGCTGCCAGGTGAAAAGAAGCGGTTGATTGGCTGGACGTGTGTCGGAGGAAGCACGTGGTAGCCTCCACTCTCCCAGACCGACTGTGGGGGGTAAGTGCGCAGCGACCAGGAAGGGGATTGGGAATTGGCATAACGACTAACATTTGGGATGGGAGAAAATCGGAGGAAAAAGGAGGGGGAAAAAGATCAAAAAAAAATATATATATATATATATATATATATATATATATATATATATATATATATATTGCAACATTGAGCTATGTAACACTTGGGTTAGAGCTCTCCGAGGAGGAGGCACTGAACCAATACACACTCAATAATCGAATTGAATCGAATACACACACAATAGAGCAGAACTCCTTTTTGAAGTTCTACTCACCTTGACAATCTGAGGAGGAGGCTCTGAAACTCTGAGGAGGCTCCCTCACAGGGAAGGAGAGTCCGAACTCACAGAAGGCACTTCTCCCCGAGGAGGAGCTTCGTGAGGAGGAGCTCTGACAACTCCCTGAAACAGATCCATAACATGGACCTGAACAACCCACGGAAGTCTTACCAACAGAGACGCGCTCAGTGACGTACTCTATGGCGGGGGAATTTCCGCGGTGCACACGCCCAATCTTCCAGGGCGTGGGACCAGGAAACCCCCCCCCCCTCTTACCCTGTAACGTGCCGAACAGCAACGTAACAGGAACCTTGAAGGACAGGAGGTTTTAACCCCTGACCAATCAGAAAAGGGGAGGAAAGGATTATGAGTTCACCCCTTTACGACCCCACACCCATGATACGATGTAATGACAAGTAGAGCATGACACAGTCATAGCCCACTACATGAAGAATCGAACAGCCTCACATAGCTCATGTGCTAACCTGCTATCTGATTTTTACTAAGGAAAAAACACAGAACAGAGAGGGCCCCCTTTAAGAGCCCCTGTACCAGACTTACATATGTGCTTCTGTGGGCCAAACCTAACCCAGTTGTAGATCACAAGACACACACAACCCTTCATCACAAATAAAATGGCAAAAGTACACTCTTGCTACAGAGGAACGCCGTTTTTCATGACGAGAGAATACAGAATCCTCGATTATGTATTGGCCGAAGGCCTTGCTAAGCACACATGATAAGTGACCAAACAATCTTTTCTTTAGGAAAAAATTGTTTCTCAAGCGGAAAGCACAACCCCAGCAATTAAGCAGAGGGTTACATCGTATCCCCACAAACACAGTGACACAATATATTGTAAACAACATGTCTGAGAGGAGGGTGGGGAAGCCCCAGGGAAACCGGGGGGACCACCCCTCCTTCCTTACCCTTGATACAACCAAGTTGAACAGGTAACCCTGTTAATATGTGAACACACTGTTCATTGTCATTACAGGCTGAGAAAAGAATTCATTCCTCAATCACATGTCACTAAGCATAGCTTCATAGGTTAATTAACCCCCTTAGTTGTGAGTTCACGTTACATGAACACACAGTGACAAGACAATTCACACACAACACGCGTCGTATCCTCAATGTATTGCAGCAACACACGTTTTGGAAAACATTGTTATTACAAAACATTTAGAAGGGAAGGAAAGAAGAAGTGTTTAAAGTCCGGTCGGGACCTTCCTACCCTGAGCGCAGGCCAAGAGAACTGCAATCTGGCTAACGGAACACCGAAGTTGAACACAGCATCTCCTGTGTTGGCGACGAGGGTAACGTCGCTGCGCCACCCAGCCGCTACGTTTCTCCATGTTGACGCAGTCCTTGCTGGCAGGGCTCCCGGTGTAGGTTCGACTAACATCCTCTGTCAAAGATGACGTCGTAGTCAGAGTGTTTAAGGCATGTTATAGTCATAGAAAACGTTCAACAGTGTAGCATTAAGCTAACAGCCGTCCGACTGATAGCAACAAGCTAACGTTTACTAGCCTGGTAAACACAGCGAGCTAGCGCTGCAGCTAACAGCTGACTGGCTAACACAGTAGGCCACAACTAGCACGCCAGCTAAGCAGCTATCCGACTGATAGCAACAAGCTAACGTTTACTAGCCTGGTAAACACAGCGAGCTAGCGCCGCAGCTAACAGCTGACTGGCTAACACAGTAGGCCACAACTAGCACGCCAGCTAAGCAGCTATCACCTGAACTGTACACAACGACATAACAAGCCACACTTCAGACAGGCCTCTGTCCAAGTCCCTCCCCTAAGAGGGAAAATAAAAAGAATGTCAAACACAGTTTTCAACGGTGATCCAGACATACAGCGGGGCCAGCACAATTCCCATTTCGGGCTGCAGCCGACTTTGAGCATGGAACTCCCGATAAAGAAGATCATATGCCCACATTTCCTCGTTAGGGTGTAATTTCATTTTTATGTGAAAGGTGGGGCCTGCACGGGACAGAGAAGCATCCGCTCGAGAATCCTGGGTTCACCAGGACCTGGTCGCGGCCCACTAGATTGATCATCATGGGCGTCAGACCAAGATACTCCGACCGTCGTTTAAGCCGAGCAGAGGACCCCAGCCTGGAGTCGGCGTTTCGTAAATTGTCAGCTAACCCCCACAGCATCAACAACAACCAGAGCTTGCAAGCAAAACAGTACGTACCCCATCCTGGAAACAACCGCTTCTCACAACAGTCGGTGCTTCCCACAGTCCAGCTGTGTGGCCGGAGGGCAACCCCATCCAGCCGCAGCAAGGAGGACTGTAGCTGGGGAGCATGTCAGCGGCGTGAGCTCCTAATACAAAAAAGCCGTTGAAGGTCAGAATGATCATCATCTTCCAGACACTCCAGTAACGAAGACAATATCGCCGTATTTTCTCGAAATAGTGAGAGAGAAAATAAAGATATGATGTCAACGTATCTTCCCGTTGTTTTCCAACTTTCTTCTACTAACAATCTCATCAAGTGGGGATCTACCGAAGGCACTTCCTTGTGGTGAAAGTGAAGAAGGAGGCGAGTAGGTGACCACACACCTGCTTATGAAGGTAAGCGGATGGGGGTGTGGCCAGACGAATGTTGGGATGTAAAGGTACATGGTGGAATTTTTTATTCAGTGCACGTGCACGAAGTGAAGTACAGTGCAGTATGATGCTGAGCGAAAGCCATAACGAAATAGAACTGTTATTAGTGAAATATAAAATTATAGAAATCTCAGGGCATTGAGTTGGAAACCGGCCCATATTGACAGGAGGAAGTGGAGCAGCCAAAAGTGAGTGTAGTCTTTTGAAGGAAGAGACTCTTGGCTTTCGAATAAAAAAAAAAAAACTACCCTACCCAGCTCACGCCAGCCCCTGTCAATCATCTGACTTCTGGATTTACTTTTTAATTTCTCTTATTTTTTGGGATTATCTCCCACAAACCTGAACATTATTGCCATAAAACAGAACACAGTTGGGGGGCTCCAGTAGCTCACCGCATATCTCGGCGCTATTTCTGCGTCGGGGAAAAAACCGTGATGCGTCACGGATCTGGTGGACTCCGAGTTCGATTCCCGGACCCGCCGTCATTTGCCAGAATGTCTTCCCCTGCTCTATATCCCGTTTCACCCTGTATCTGTCGGTCATGCTTGACCAGAAAAGCGATAAACGCTAAAAAATAAAGCAAAAAAAACAAAACAGAACACAGTTAGTTTCTCTACCTTTCTGTGAACGTCTAGCAAAAAACAGTGTTGCAATATGATGAAAATGGTGGAGAAATGTACATTATAAAAAAGATGGCAGAATTCAGTATTGTATCTACAAAACCTGTTTAATCATCTTCCCTTTATTCATTTGCTTAGATTTTTCAGGTCTGGTAGTACATTTTAGCATGGTGTTATTCACAGTCAAATATATAAAAAAAAAATTAAATATAATTGATATTCTCCTTTGGTTCATTACAATTTACCTGGTAACAGACACACTATTTCTGACACTGGGAATACATTCCCTGAGATCCATCGATGTCCCTAGATTCAGATACCAAGAACATGCAAATGGGACATTTAAAAAAAATCTGTAAATGTTTATTCTACGCGGGTTGGCCACCCCTGCCCTAGCTCATGGAATGAAGTCCTTAAAGCTTGAGATTCTCTCCTCTGTTGCAGAGTTTAAGACCTTAATCTCAGTCAAGTTGTACATGTTTTAATTGGTTTGTTATCCTTGCTTTTGTCTACCCTCGTCTTGTTGTCTTTTTTTTTTTTTTTTTTTTATATATTATTTTTTAAACAAACATATAAACAAACATGACAACACACGATAAGATATACAAGCATTAATTACAGTGCATATCCAATGAAATTACCATTTAGTCAAATGTCTTATACAGGATATACCCCTAATACCTGTTATCTAAAAACTTACACACATATGCTCTAGCTCGTACCCCCCCCTCCCGGACCCCCCATTGGATAATCCAACCATTATAACTTGTTCCTAACCAGACACTACCATTATATGCTAGCTTTTATTCTCTCCACCACTTCTAACCACATAGTCATTTTGGATTCATTGAGACCCAAAATTCTTGCTGTAGATATTTCTTGATAAATCACATCGAGATATGTAAGAGTCCAGACCTTCCGGCACATTTTTTCCGGTTGAAACCATCGTGATGCTATCAGCTTTTTAGCCACTGTGATACCGGATAAAACCAATCTCTTTAGCTGTGGAGGTACTGCATGTTCAAAGACATCATTCAGCAGTAATACAGAGGGGTGTACAGGTATATCCAGATCCAAGAGATATGATAATTGCTGGGTCACTTCTTTACAAAATATCTTAACTGGTGGGCAGTCCCAGTACATGTGCATAAATGTCCCTTCGTCCCCATTTGTACATAGGGAGCATTTGGAGTCTTGTTTAAGACCCATTTTGTTCAGACTTATAGGAGTTAAGTATGTCCTGTGAATATAGTTAAGATTGATTTGTTGATGGTCCGGGTTCCTTGATGCAAGTCGTACATTTACCCAGGCCTCTTGCCAGTCAAAGTCTGTCTCCAGGTCTGGTATATCCCTCCTCCAGACTGAGTCTAGATGGAGGGTTTCATACGAGGCCGTTAGTAATTGATGATAAAAATCTGAAACAAAACCTCTCGATGTCTCTCTTTCATAGAAACATTTGTGGTATCTGTGGTGTACAATTGGTATCTTTAATGGAACACCGTGAGCTTTCAAACATGCCAATAACTGTGCGTAATAATAGTATGTCGACTTGGTGAGATCAATTTGTTTGCGTATTTCATTGAAACTACAAAAACCCTGTTTGTTGAAAACGTCTCCATAGAGTGTATGCCTTGCTTTTCCCATCTAGGGAATCTTATAGGTTGTTTTCCAATCAAGAGTGCATTGTTATTGAATAAGGGAGTATGATTATGCCATTTATGTGGGATAGAATATTTTTTTTGTGTTTCACACCATGTCCTGATCGCATGAGTGATTATGGGGCCAAATTTCCATTCGCATTGCTCTATTGATAATTTGGTGTATACTATGCCCTTCAGCCTATGTGGAGCTACTATATTTTCTTCTAAATTTCTCCAGGATACTGATGCTTGGGGATCAAACCATGTTGTTAGTGGTCTTAAAGTGTACGCCTTAAAGTAGTGGTAGAAATCTGGGAATGCCATACCTCCGTCTGCTTTGTTTCTCTGTGCGGTGGATCTTTTTATACGTGGTGGTTTGTTATTCCAAATAAATTTGTATGTGGAGGAGTGTAATTCTTTCCAGTAACCCTTTGGAGGGGGTAACGGTAGCATTGAGCTGAAGAAGTTGATTCTAGGTAGGACGTCCATCTTAACTATTGATATCCGTGCCTGTACTGAGTTTTTAAGTTTTGACCACCTGACAAGGTCGTCTTTGATTTTGTTTTGGATTTTTATGTAATTGTGTTTCACCGTTTGGCTTATGGTAGGGAATATTTCAACTCCCAAACATCTAAAGTGTTTTACCATCTGTATCTCTTTTGGGAGGGTTATATTTCTTTTTGCAGGGGCGTTAAGTGGGAGGAAGGCCGACTTCGGCCAATTTATCCTAAATCCCGATGAGGCAATGCGGTGTTGGGGTTTTGCATGAACAGTATTACGTTGTCTGCATATAAACTAATTTTGTGTTGTGTGCCCTTGATTATGATTGGTTCTATGGATTGGGATTGTCTTATATATTGTGCTAAAGGCTCTAATGATAGATCGAAAAGTCCGGGACTAAGAGGGCAACCCTGTCTAGCTGAGCGTGATACCGGAAAGATTTCGGAGATGATTGTACCTGTTGTAATCATGGCCGATGGGTCTTTGTATAATACTTTAATCATATCAATGAATCCTTTTCCTAACCCCATCCTTTCTAATACTGCCCATAGATACGACCATTCCAACCTGTCAAAAGCTTTCATTGCATCCAGGGACAGTATCGCCTTAGGTGTGTTGTCTTCCTTGTTGGCATCTAGTACGTGTAGTAATCGTCTTATGTTATCAGTGATCAAGCGACCTCTTATGAAGCCAGTTTGGTCCGGATGAATTAAAGACGTCATATGCTTTTGTAGTCTGATGGCTAATACCTTAGAGTACAATTTGATATCGGTTACGAGGAGGCTTAAAGGTCTATAACTACCGCACTCGGTGGGGTCTTTGTCTTTTTTATGGAGGACTGTTATGAGTGCAATATTGTCATTCTTATGGAAGTTCCCCTCCTTGACTGAGTATAAAATCATATTTAGTAATAAGGGTCCAATTATGTCCCAACAAGAGATGTACATTTCTGGTGGGATACCGTCTCTTCCAGGAGCCCTACCACTTCGCATTTCAGATATGGCCTCCCTAAGTTCATCTAGTGTGATTGGTGTTTCTAACTGTTTAGCGTCATCCTCTGAAAGTTTAGGGAGGTTAATTTGATTAAGATATGTGTCCATTTTGTTTGGATCGAAGGTTGTATCTGATTTGTATAAGTTGGAGTAGAATTCTTTGAATGTCGTGTTTATCTCTTTGGGTTCTGTAACAAGTCCTTGTTGTGCTCTAATGGTAGTTATATCTGCAAATTTTGCGTTGACTCTTAATCGCATAGCTAATAGGTGACTTGGTTTGGAACCTTGGGAGTACTGCTGTTGTCTTGTGCTGCGTATTTGCATTTCAGATTGTTGTCTATATATGGCGTTAATCTCTTTTTTTAGTATGTTGACTTGATTTTCCAGTCGAACCGAGTTGTTGTATTGTAAAGAATTAAATAACGTTGAGTAAAGCGTTTCCAGTTCAGCTAGTTTTGAGCATTGATTCTTGCGTAATTGGGAGGAAAAGCTATCAGTGAAATCCTTGATCATTCCCTTTGTCGTCATCCATAATATTCTGGGGTCCTGCACCGTATTCGCATTCATCTGAAGAAATACCGTAAGAGCTTCTTTGATTTGTGTTATGAATTCCTTGTTATTGAGCAGCATCGTGTTAAATCGCCATCTTGGGGCTCGGGTTGACAGTATACCAAATGTTCCTTTTAGGAGTATATAACAGTGATCTGATAATGCATTGGGTATCATTTCCACATCGTAGTTGTCAAATAGTCTCTGGGATGTAAAAATGTAATCTATTCTGGATAATGTGTTATGTCTCGCAGATCGATAGGAGTACTTCCGGGTCGTGGGGTTAAGTGATCGCCATAAGTCATTTACATCTGTAATCTTCGACCAATCCTTTAATGCATTGGATGCATTTTTTTGTTCGCTGGAAAAGAAGGGGTTTGATTTGTCCATCCTTGGATTCCAAATGGCATTAAAATCCGCACCAATTATAAATGAGTATTCGGGAAGGTCTAACATTACTCTGGTAAGTGTATTGAAGAAATTCACTTCGTATAAATTTGGGGCGTATACCGCTACCAGCGCTATTTTCCTGTTCTTGTGTAAAATCTTAGCTATAGTTATCCGACCATCTGCATCAGACCATACTCCCTTCAATTCAATGTTCAACTTCCGTCTAACGACTATGGCTACTCCCCAAGTTCTCGTTCCAAAGGATGAGTGACTAATGTTATGATATGTGTTGTCCGCTAACAAATCTATGTCTTTCTCTAAAATGTGCGTTTCGCTTAGCAGAGCCACATCCACCTGTTCTTTTCTCATCAGTGTGAGCACGCTTTTGCGTTTGTGTTGTTTATTTATTCCACCAGTGTTCCAGATCATTATATTCAAACTAGCCATAATTTATACATGTTGTTGTGTAGTTGTTGGTAATGCTTCTGGAGTGCGAAGCTACAATAGATGTACATCCAATTATTGAGGTCCCGTTGAGAGCAGAGCTTAAAACATATATATATACAAATAAAAATCCCCTATTCCCCCCTCCCACTGAGAGTCGTGCATGACTGTGTTCCATGAACACAACCTTCGCGTATAACTCCCTCCCTTAAACCACCGGATATCCCAGAATGATCCAATTATCCTTAACATTCCTATGTATACCATAGGATCTAACATTCTAAATTCTACCATAAGTAGAATGTCAACTGTGGCTTGGCCACTTTCCCATTAAATAAAAATTAAAATAAGATAAAACTAAAAATAAAGACCAAAAATAAGCTTCAATTATCATGCCATAATCACTTACATTTTATATGATCTTGTGTAATTTATAATAACCCAGGAATAATATGGAGGTATTGAACTGAAAAGAGAACCTCAATAAAAAAGAGAAGAAAAAAAACAAGAAAAAAGGAAGAGAGCATTAACTTAGATCTTAAAAGAGCTTTGCTATGCTTAAACATCTAAAGTATAAATTGGAGAAGTAGTGGAAATATTTCCAATTAATAAAAAGCAGTTTTTAAATACGTATATGCAGCATTTCCCCTGGCCAGGGGTGGGTGATGATCCGTTGTGAAGAATGTTATTCCAGCCGGCCGCTGCTGTGATGGTTCTGTGGTTCTGCAGCTAGATGCTGTTGGTTATTCCCCCGAAGGGCTTCTGGTAGTATGTCTGGCCACGTATTGCTGTTATTCCAGAATGTTCCCTATATCAAAGAATGTTTTAGATGTTCTAGATTATTCCAATATGTCGTTTTTACAGTGTTAGAATGTTCCAGTGTGTTCTGGGCCCTCATTCATCAACGTGTTCTGTGATCAGATCTGTGCTTACCCTGTGCGTACGATCATTTCTAAGCAAAGAGTGGGATTCATCAATTTCAATTTGAACTTGACTCCGTGCTTACATCTACGCACAGGTCAGACCACACTTACCTGGCGCCCAGTGGTAGAATATATTATTACAACAAGGAAATGAGCTTCTGTGCATAATAACACTGGCATGTTCTGTATGAACCGTAGTTCATTATAGTTCATTGTAAAATAGCAACAGTAGTGTAATTATGGTCAAAACCCTATAAATAGCATTTGGAATAATAGATCTTTCTCTCAGAATGAATGCAGCATGGTTTATATAGCGTTATCGGAATATACGGGGTGTAGGCTACTGACTGACTGCGCTCCACGTAGCTTGATTGATTGATTGATTGAAAAGTTTATTAACAGATTGCAGAATGGGTACAGTACAGTACAGCTCAGTACATACAATTGTTAATTGGGGATGCAGACCAACTTTCGTCTTGTTTACATCAGGGTCCCCCATTTTCAATTCATCATAAATCATAAAGCTCAACTCGTTATTATTTTGCGCACAGACCGCCGAAACACGGGAACGTTTTGATTATATTTAAAAGGCTTTACGTTAAACGAAACAAGTGGAATTTCGAAGCTGTAAGCAGAATAAGTCATATGAATATAGTGTTCTTCCCCCTTTTTACTGTATAAGAAATAATAGAAAACGCATTGCAATGACACCATGCAGATAGTGGACAGACTATATGATGGGATTCAAGTTCGCGTTTTTGTTGCTCATAGGCATGCTGTCAGAGTATGATATCTTAATCAAACATTCTAGAACATTTGTCGTCACAGATCATGTCCTAATATAGGGTGACCAAACGTCCTCTTTTGGCCGGACATGTCCTCTTTTCACGTCGTGTCCGGGCCGTCCGGGGGGGGTTTAAAAATTTATGAAAATGTCCGGCTTTTACGGGTTGTTTGCATGCACTTAAAATTTACTGGCGCATTGCACAGAATACTACGGTACTCTGTTGCGTGTGTGACGTAATCCCTGAGAAGCTTTGTGGGCGTCTACAGCTCCGCTCTCAGTCTCACACAAACAGAGGAAGTAGACAGTCAGTCACAGAGCCGACCGCAGCTCACATTCAAAATGCCAAAGCGCAAATGTACGTTTACAGATGAATTGCAGAAGAAATACCAAATGTACCGTCCCGGTCGGAACAAATGGGAGGCAGAGTGCACCGTGTGCAAAGCTTGCACATACGTGTGTGTGTGTCCAATAAAGGTGCAGGCGATCTTAATGCGCACATGGACACAGACAAACACAGAAAAGCTGTGCAAGGTGAGAGTTTGTCGGCAAAGTTGACAGATTTCTTTATCAGACCAGGCAAAACAGAGGATGCTGTAAATGCAGCCGAGGGTGCGTTTGCATTTCACACTGTGAAACATCACAACAGCTACAGATCTATGGATTGCACAAGTGCCTTGCTAAAGAAAGCATTTCCAGACTCTGAAACTGCCAAAAGATTCAGTAGTGCGCGCACTAAAACCGAAGCCATTGTCAATGGTGTTATAGCGCCCCACTCTGTTGATGTCGCGCATGACGCACTCAAAGAAATCCACTACTGTGGTGTGTCTACAGACGGGAGTAACCACGGAGCAGTGAAGATATTCCCAATCATAATCCAGTACTTTGACTGGAAGAGGGGTGGCATTCAAACTAAATTAATCGAGGTTAAAGACACACCAAATGAGACAGCAGAAACCATTGCACAATATCTCATTGACACCTTGGCAAAAAACAATTTGTCTGAAAAATGCATTGCATTTACTGGCGACAATTGCAACACAAACTTTGGAGGAATCCGACGTGGTGAAGGGGGAAAGAATGTGTTTGCAAATTTGAAGAGGTTGCTGCAGAAGAACACTCTGATCGGTGTGGGTTGCCCAGCACACATCTTGAATAATTGTGTTCACCATGGGGCAGACACAATAGATATTGACCTTGAGAATATCATGTTCAAAATCTACCAGTACTTCCACATTTACACTGTGCGCACTGAGAGCCTGAAGGAGTACTGTGATTTTGTTGACATTCAATACAGAACGATGCTTTCTCACAGCAAGACAAGGTGGCTGTCATTGTTCCCAGGCATTGAGAGGATGATACAGATGTTTCCAGCTTTAAAGGCATTCTTTCTGTCTCAGCAAAAACCACCCATAGTGATCAAGAAGTTTTTTGAAAATGAATTCAGTGAGATCTACCTCTGGCACATGCACTCACTCATGTCTGTGTTCCATACCCACATTCAAGACATGGAAAAGGAGAAGAACTCCATTATGGAGGTAAAGAAAATAATGAACAGCATCCACACCATTCTTCTTGAACGCAAGAGCAACAACTTCATGTCACTTAAAGTTAAGGGACTACTGGCACAAAAGCGTAGTGATGGACTTGGTAAGGAATATGACCAGTTCTGTGCTGATGTGCAAGGCCTGTACAGTACATGTCTGGAGTATCTGGAGAAGTGGATGACTCCCATGGAAGAGTTCTCCACATTCATGTGGATGGATCTGAGTGAGCCACCAGAGTGGAATGATGTGGAGGCCTGCATCAAGTTCCTAGGAGAGAAGGGGGTGGTAATTGATGATGTCAAGTGTTTTGACCAGGTCATCAATCTGAAGAGATTCACAGAAAGGTGCAACCATGACGAGGAGTTCAGTGGCCTGCAGGTGCACCAGAAGTGGACCAAATATTTTGAGAAGGCCAAAAGCATTGCATGTTACTCAGAACTACTGAAGATTGCACAGTTTGTCTTTGCACTTTCCTCTCACAATGCAAATGTTGAGAGGGTTTTCTCACTGATGCAGAGCCAGTGGACCAAGGAGAGGAACCAGCTGTCTGTTGAGTCACTGAAGGGGATTCTATTTGTGCAATACAATTTGAAAGACATGTCTTGTAAAGACTTTCATGCTTATTTGTTGAGCAACCGAAAACTGCTGGGAAAGATCAGCTCCACAGCTAAATATCGATGGGCAGACAAGGAGGATGAAGAAGAAAAGCAGGATGAAGAAGATTGAAGTATGCAGCTATGCAGAGAGAGAAAGCTATAGCTTTGGGAGATAAACTTTAAACTTAACATTTTTAAATTGGGACCTTATTTGTTTAAAGCTAGAAATATGTGAAAAGTTGCCGTTTCATGGTTGTTTACAATGACAGGGCCTGGAATTGTGTTTACAAACATTTAAAGTAGGCTTATATTTGGTTCATGGTGCCTCAAAATGTGTTTGGTTTGATTTAGGTAATCAAATGTTATGTTATGTTCACTAATGGCAATTATGCAAATGTGAAATCCAAAACTGCATAGTGCACTTTTAAAATAATTAGATTAGTATATTTGTGAGGTTACTGTTTTATTGTTTACATTGACAAGATACAAAGAGATTATTTGTTAAAGCTGGATTTTCTATTTTCTACTATTTCATATATTTTGTTATTTATTTTTGTCCAGTAAGATTTGAAAAGAGAGCTATTATTTTGTTACAGGTTGATGTTGAAGTTATTCTTGTGCCATTGAGATTTGTCAAGAGATAATTCTAGGCACAATAAAGCATGTTGATTGTTGAGTAACCTTGGTTTGGTGTGTCTTTGGTTATAGAGAGATATTATTGTGTTATATACAGTAAAATAATATAAATAATAATTGTATATCCATATACAGAGGAGGCATACTTTAAATATATTAAAACAATAATGCATCTTTGAGTAAACGTTGAGTATCATTAAGTATCTCGAGGCTGAGGGCAGAATGTCCTCTTTTTTGGAAATCAAAATATGGTCACCCTATCCTAATAGAACATAGGCTATGGCATGGATCGTGATATTGTGTGGACTGTTATTATTACTGTACACCGGTACCACCCATTGTGACAACAGCCTTGTGAGTCCCGCACACAAACATGATGGAATTCAAGTTCATGTATTGAAAGGCGGCTACATCATACATGCAGTGAGATTCATTGTTCTTGTATATGCTCTCGTATTATATTGTTTATATAGGCTACCCAATACTGACATCAAAATAGATTGTAGTATGCCTCTAGAAATCATATGCAGCAGGTAGAAAATTGACGGGAGATCCATCGCGATTTGGAATAGAATTGAGGAGAACTTTAATCCCTGTGTATTAATCAAACAACACGGGAAAAGGCAGTCATATTCCAGTGCGGTCTTTATTAGCCGACAACAAAATAGATGCCTATAAAAATCATATAGCCAATCGAACACAACTAATAAAGGCATTCATATTACAGCACGGTTATGATGACACACAACCAACGCCAAACAGTGGTCAACGAACGGTCTTTATTAGTATCTTGAGCTGTCCAGGCAGAATTGCAGCAATGGCCGTTGATATCTGACATCACCGTTTACAAATCCGCCTTTTATTTATCCCATAATACGCGATAGTGTCTTCTTGGTTCGACAGCAGTGAATTCTCCGTGGAGTTTCTCAGAGTCCCGCTCGGGTCAGTCCATTATTTCACATCCCATGGGGGGTGTTTCCTCATTTTCATGACCATATATGGATAATCGTGCACGAGCATTGACGGTAGAACAAAGTGGTATTCATCAACACGGAGGAGCATAGAGCCTGCTTACGCACCGTGTGATGAATCCTGACTTCCCTGTGCGTACACTAGTTCTACATTCCGTGCTTACGTGTGGAAATAGAAATGTTCTACGCACACTATTGATGAATGAGGGCCCTGGAATGTTGTTAGAAATCCATACTCTTAAAATAAGGATCACTTCAACGCCATGTTCATCTTCTCTATATCGTTCCAATTTTGAATCCAATATGTCCGCAATAATAGAAGTCCAACGGGGAAAACATTCAATAACTCTGAGCTCGTACTGTAGGTCTCTCTGCCCCAAATCATCGGTTCATTAAAGTTTATACTATATGGTGTCCATGCCTAACAGAGATTAAAAGGCCATTTATACACTATTCTGCATTTTGTGCTGCCATGTATTTGGCTGCATCTTCAGGCGAGTTGAGGAAAACCCTTGCTCCTTGTTTATCGACGATGCGAAGTATTGCAGGGTATATTAATATGGGTTTGTATTTCTCCAGATAGAATTTAGACATCACCGTCTTGAACTTGGTTCGTAGGACCACCACGTCCCGACAATAATCTTCAAAACAGTGTATTGATATATCCTTGTATTTCAGATTGCCTTTCATCCTGCGAGTTTCACGAATGATCATTTATTTTATTCTGACTTGGCGCAGGATAACCAATATCACTCTGGGTCTAACGTTCTTGTCGTTGGATCGGGTCCCCAATCTGTAACATTGCTCCACCTCCGGTAAATTAGGAAGGACTGTTGGTCCAAGGATTTTCTGTAATTCTGTCGCAAACTCTTCAGGGTGTGCGCAGCTCACCGACTCGTCCAGACCGACTATACGAATATTCAGCTTGCGATTTTGATATTCCATCTCGAATATTTTTGCTTTCTGTTCTTCATTGATTCGCTTAAGCTCAACCGTTATATCGTTGAGCTCCGTATTGAGTTCTTTGTAGTTTCCTTTCATCTCAGCTGTTAGATTAACGTTGATATCAGCTACGTCTTTGTAGATCCGATCGAAATTTAGTTGGTGTACTTCCAAGCCAGTTTCCAGTGCCACGGTGCGCTTAATAATATGTGCCTCGGCATCCACCCTTAGCGCTTCTATTTTGCCTTCGATAGATTCTTTGATAGCATCTACTTTTTCGATTATTGTTTCGGTTATTGACTTCTCCATTTTTTTCATTTCATTTTTCATTTCCCGGATGATATATTCCGTGTCTGAGGAGGTGTTTGTAGGGGTTGAACTTGGGGTGGATGACATCCCGTCAATATCCTCGCGATTTTGCGAACGTGTCCGGCGGCCATAGGGGGGTCTTCTGCGCTTGGTTTTGGAAGCATTTTATGATCTTTCCTTATTGTTGGCATCTCGAATCTTTCAGTCAATATAGTTAGTTGATAATCTCAGTTGATATATGCGTCAAGTTTTAAACGCATTGGTGGTTTATAAATATGTTTTTGAAACGAAAACAAAAATAACGGGTGAGCAGCTGTGTCACATGCGACTACTCCATTCTATAGTCAAACCGGAAGTCTTATTGTTGTGATTTTATATTCTGTGTTATTTTATATGCTTTATTTATGCTTATTTCTGTATGTACACTCAATGTGACTGTAAAGGAGGGAAACCTCAGTCGCCTTCCAAGTTTAAATAAAGGTTTTAAAATGAAAATTAAATACCCTCTCTGACTATCTGACAATGTGATTGTAAAGTGGCAATGTGAGTTTCTGGCATCTGCTGGCCGATACAATACGTAAATAAATACTTATAAAATACGGGAATATATTATTTATGGCAAACATAATGTACATTGTGTAAAGGTTTTTCCTGTGGTTGATCAGCACTTGGTCACAAGAAGTACTGTCAAGATTCAAGATTGTTTATTGTCATGTGCACAGTTAAACAGACAGTTTGCCATACAATGAAAATCTTACTTTGCTAGTCCGCCCTTCACACAAAATCACACAATACTTAACTTAAACATATTTAAAAACAAGCGAGTGCTAGAAAATAAGGTAAAAATAGATAAATATAATACGTGTTATATAAAAAAATATATAAAAGTGAGTAACATGTGCCTTGTATCACTAAAGTGTCTTTAGTGATTCATAGTTCGGGGGAAGGGTGACAGTGTGTTCACAGCAGCAATCAGGTCAGAGTGGAGGTGGAGGAGCTGGCATTCACAAGCCTGATGGCCTGTGGGTAGAAACTTCGTAGTTTTGATTGATTGATTGAAAAGTTTATTAACAGATTGCAGAATGGGTACAGTACAGTACAGCTCAATACATACAATTGTTAAGGGGATGCAGACCAGAGAAAGACTTTCGTCTTGTTTACATCAGGGTCCCCCATTTTCAATTCATCATAACATATATGACATACATGACATACAGATAGACAGTACTGCTACATCTATACATTTATGACATATCAGATTTGCAAATACAGTACTGTTTGTGATACAAAAGTGTCCAGAAAAGGAGTGTATATACATTTGGCGTAGAAACTGTACATTGGAGGAGGTTGGTTGGGTGGGGTGGGGTTGGGTGAGGGCTGTACATTGGAGGTGGGGGGGGGGGGGGGGGGGGTTGGGTAGGGGACACACACACATTTTACACTGTACATTGGAATATTGACAAAGCCTTACTTGGTCATTTACTGTACAACTAGGTTAGGACATTTGTAGGGGCCAGTTTCGAATTGCAGTCTCACGTAGGTGTTTTTTGAGAGTGTTTTTGAAAGTGGGTAGTGATTCACATTCCTTTACAGCTTTAGGCAGGGCGTTCCACATTGATGTGGCATAATTGCGAAACGTGTTTAGTCCCTTGTTTGAGCCGAATCTGGGTTTTACATGATTTGTGGAGCTCCCTCTGGTGTTGTGATCGTGGTATTCACTGACCTTTGGGAAGTATTTTGACATGTACATGGGTACCTTGGTCGCATAGTGTATCTTGTAGACCAGGCCCATTGCAAGTTGCTGTACTCTGTCGTCTACTCTAAGCCATCCTAGGTTGTCAAAGTGGGCAGGGGTGAGGTGGGTTCTAGGAGTCAGGTCAAGTAGTAGTCTGACTAGCTTGTTTTGAGATGTTTGTAATTTGTTTTTTAGTGCCTTTGAGGTGCTTTGGTACCATGAGGTGCAAGTATAGTCGTAGTACCCTTGAATGAGTGCTCCTGCTAGAGTCTTCAGGGTATTCTTGTTTACCAGAGAGGAGATCCGGTACAAGAATCGCGTTCGTTGGTTGACTTTTTTTATTACATTGGATGCCATTTTGTCACAGGAAAGATTAGCCTCTAGGATGGAACCCAGGTAGGTAATTTCATCTTTCCTTGTGATAATATTGTCACCCACTGTAACCGTCTCGTAGTTCTGGCTTTCAGACTCCTGTATCGCCTGGCTGATGGCAGGAGGTTGAAGAGTCTGTGCTGGGGGTGTGTACTGTCCTTAATTATGTTGTGTGCTCTCCTGGTGGCCCTGGTAGAGTAAATGTCCTGTAGTGAGGGGAAGGCTGTTCCAGAGATGTACTGAGCAGTTTTATACAACGGCATGCAAATTTCTCGATTCTGATTGGCTGAAACAGTCCATTTACACGTATCTATTGCGAACAGTCCACGCTTGCTGGCCCAGGACCCGCCCACAACCGAATCACATCACATCAATCCGCCGGATCACAAGATGGCGCACAATAATCTTTAACAATGATAGCGTCCTAATGACTAAATATGAAGTGATTCTGTCACAGCGAATGTCTTAGTCCTTTAAACAATGTTGGATGATGTAATTGATGGGTCATGAGTCAATACAGAACAAAAGAAAAATCGCGGATTGATTGATTGATTAATTTGCGATTTTCTTTCAATTTCTTCTTCCTTTTCTCTGACTGCAGCCCTCACTCTCACACTGTCCGACGCTGGCTCAGTCTCCACCCCCCCCCCCCCTCACACACACACACACACACACACACACACACTCCTGTCTGCAACGCGGGGGATAGTCAGACTGAGAGAGAGCTGGGTGCTGCGCTGTTCTAAGTGAGCATGGCCTATTGAGTTGATTGATTGATTGATTGATTGATTGATTGATTGATTGATTGCTAATTTTATTACTGTATGCTTGGTTTCCAACTGGTTAAGTTTAGGCCCTCTACAGTAGGTTTAAAAAAATAAATAAAAAAATAGGGCGAAGAAAACGTTTTTTTCCTATAGGGCAAAGAAAACTTTTTAATTTGTTTTACCTACTTTCTATAGAAGCATCTAAGAATGAAGTTCTATAGAAAGTAGGTCTGCATCCCCTTAACAATTGTGTGTATTGAGCCGTACTGTATTGTACCCATTCTGCATCTGGTAATAAAATGTTCAATCAATCATTCCAATAATACACAGTTGGATGTGTTAGTTGGTTGGATGCACTTCCGAGCTGCTTCCACATGAGGCAACTCCTCTCAATCATTCCAATAATACACAGTTGGATGTGTTAGTTGGTTGGATGCACTTCCGAGCTGCTTCCACATAGAGGCAAATTGTCTTTTTTGTAGTTGTGGGAACTACTTTTTCTGGCGGATGGTTTTTTCAATAAATCTTCGATTAATGTGTGTTTATTGTATAGCAATAAGGTTGGATGAATGTGGCAGTTGTATAAAAGCTTTACACCACTTGCAGTCGTGATTTGTGAACAATAAACCATGCCTAGGGGGGTCTAACGACCCTCGGCTGCGCCTCGGGCCTAACAACCACCCCTAGGCATGGTTTATTGTTCACAAACCACTCCTGCGCGTGATGTAATGCTTAATTAATCACTCGCTGGAGAGCCTTCCTCTCCTTAGCAGTGCAGTTTCCATACCAGACCGTGATTGAGCTGGTAAGGACACTCTCAACAGTACTTCTATAGAAGTTGTTGAGAATTTTGGGTGGCATGCCAAATTTTCTCAGCCTTTTTAGGAAGTACAGTCGTTGGTGGGATTGTTTTATTATCTGTTGGGTGTTGTGAGCCCACACGAGGTCCTCGCTGATGTGGGTACCGAGGAATTTAAAGGTTTTCACCCTATCCACCTCCGTCTCACCTATGTACAGAGGTGTGTACTGTACACTCCTCCTTGGGTCAATAATCATCTCCTTGGTCTTGTCTGCGTTCAAGGTGAGATTATTGTCCTAACACCAGGCCACCAGTTACGCCTCCTCAGCTCCCCCAGTGATCAGTCTGATGACTGTAGTATCATCTGCGAATTTGATGATACTAGTGTTGTTCTGGGAGGCCACACAGTGTGTGAAGAGGGTGTACAGTAGGTGGCTCAGCACGCACTGTCTGTGTTTTCAATACATTTCCCATGAGCCTCTTTGCTCTGTTGCCTCTGTGTGCTTTCTTTTATTACGTGCAGACTTTTTGCAGAGTGAATCATTGGTTTCTTGGTGGTCAAGGTGGCTGCATATTTGTTTCTCATTGTTTCCATACCCTGCGTTCTGTGTCGTAAGTAACTATTGCGTCTTGTTCATTCAAGGCAAACTTTTGGTATGGCAAAAAGGCTGACTAAAGGTGTCTCACCGGACCTTTTGAGGCTAGAGCAGCGAAGGTGAGTGCTGTGTTGAAACACCGGTGGTCTCAGTTTGCTCTGTACACACTTGATTCATTATTAGAAAAAAGGCACATTATTGCTTTAAGTACCCAGTTGTAATCACCCCATCCTCTGGGGAGGATGGGAGCGGATTCTGGGTAAGTCTGGGCTGAGGATAGTAATACTGTATAACTTGTGAAAATTGTGCATCATTATTGTTGGGACCATACATGTAAATATGTGTATAAGGTTCATGGTTTATGTCACATTTAAGAATGATCCATCTCCTTTTCTTGGTTAATAATTTCAATGTTACCTGCTTGTGACATGGGATGGCCACTCCCCTTGACCGGAATTAAATGAATCAACCCAATCTCATTGTAGCTAGAGATGGGATCATTGATAACTGGATAATTAAGGGAATTAAGAGAGATCAGAGACCTGTGTTATCAAAATGTGTTTGCTGATTAAAACTTTTTAAGGGAAACATTTGACATACCATCTTTTATTTTGTATTTCTTTTTATATGTACAACTAAGTAACTGGGTAAAAAAGAAAGTACCGTAATTTTCTGACTATAAGCCGGGGCTTTTCCCCCCATTTTTCGACCCTGCGGCTTATATAACGGTGCGGCTAATCTATGGATTTTTACAGCTAACTGGGCGCACTCCCTCAGCTCTGTGACCGTCAGATCAGACTCCTAAATATGCTGCAGCAGTACACGCCTTGCCCCTCCTCCTCCCCCTCACAGACCCACGTCAACAAACCATTACGGCAAGAGTTTAGTGTATGAGCAGCTCAGAGCTCCTCTTTCAACATAACTGAAGCATTAAACAAAATGACCCAGTCAATGAACTATTCACTTTAGTTTATTAATGCATGAGGCGTTGTTGTTATGTTATCTAGCTACTGATGGCTCCTGATATCATCAGTTTGGCATTCGATTTCGCAGGTGCTGGCTAACTGGCTATCGTTCTGTGAGCTGGCGTTGGTATCCGGCTGGCTAACTAGCGTGGCTATCGTTCTGTGAGCTGGCGTTAGTAGCTAGCTGGTGCTGGCTAACTGGCTATCGTTCTGTGAGCTGGCGGTAGTACCTAGCTGGTGCTGGCTAACTAGCGTGGCTATCGTTCTGTGAGCTGGCGTTAGTACCTAGCTGGTGCTGGCTAACTGGCTATCGTTCTGTGAGCTAGCATTAGTACCTAGCTGGTGCTAACTAGCGTGGCTATCGTTCTGTGAGCTGGCGTTAGTACCTAGTTGGTGCTAACTAGCGTGGCTATCGTTCTGTGAGCTGGCGTTAGTACCTAGCTGGTGCTAACTAGCGTGGCTATCGTTCTGTGAGCTAGCGTTAGTACCTAGCTGGTGCTAACTAGCGTGGCTATCGTTCTGTGAGCTGGCGTTAGTACCTAGCTGGTGCTAACTAGCGTGGCTATCGTTCTGTGAGCTGGCGTTGGTACCTAGCTGCCGCTAACTAGCGTAGCTATCGTTCTGTGAGCTGGCGTTAGTACCTAGCTGGTGCTAACTAGCGTGGCTATCGTTCTGTGAGCTGGCGTTGGTACCTAGCTGGCGCTAACTAGCGTGGCTATCGTTCTGTGAGCTAGCGTTAGTACCTAGCTGGTGCTAACTAGCGTGGCTATCGTTCTGTGAGCTAGCGTTAGTACCTAGCTGGTGCTAACTAGCGTGGCTATCGTTCTGTGAGCTGGCGTTAGTACCTAGCTGGTGCTGGCTAACTGGCTATCGTTCTGTGAGCTAGCGTTAGTACCTAGCTGGCGCTGGCTAACTAGCGTGGCTATCGTTCTGTGAGCTGGCGCTAGTACCTAGCTACCGTTACTGTTTAAACAAAAATGTTAATAAATGGGAGTTTCCTCAAACAGCCATCTCTTTCCCGACAATCCCCTCTGTGCACGAACCCTTACATATGGTAATTAAACATTAAAACACCTGAGGCTTATAGTCCAGTGCGGCTTATATATGTACACATCATTAAATTTAGCTGCTGCGGCTTATATTCAGGTGCGGCTTATAGTGCGAAAATAGGTACTGGTTTTCCCCACATCATATAAACACCATTAAAGAGAACATTACCAACTTACCCAAGGGCCTCATATCGTCACCCTCTTAAAATAATGGCCTAAGTAATTTTTTGGATATTTTTTTTTTTGCCTAACTCATATCTTCATGATGCTGGCCAAATCAAATCAAATCAAATCAAATTTATTTATAGGGCCCAACAACACACGTTAATGTCCCCATGGGCCGTACAGATCTTCTTTAAACAAGTCAAGAAGAAAACATAACAATAAGTCAAGAACAGAACAAGAACACCATAAGGTGCAAACATTTTTAGATGGATGCAAATAAATGAAAGAATGCAAGCACTCCCAGACATACCCCACGCGAAGGTAAGGAAAAACTCACTAAAACCTAACAATAGGGGAAAAAAAAGCTCCACAGGCAGTGTGGAGGAGAGAAACCTTAGAAGGGCCATTCAAGGGGGGATCTCCCTTCTTAGATGTTGGTGATAGTAGTGTTGCAGACGGACAGTTGGTAAGCATGCACTCATGTGTGTAGTGGAACACAGATGAGTGCATGCAATAGCAACTGTACATTTTGAAAAATTAAAGATAGAGCTAATAGCGATAGCAACTGAACATTTTGAAAGATTAAAGATAGAGCTGATAGCAATCTATTTGAGGCACAGGGGCGGCGCAAAGAGGGTCACGTCCTCCCCGTCTTAGTCAAGGGACATTTAACACTCCGGTCGTTGCTCAGGGACAGCCGGAGACAGCTGGCCACCCTCTGGTACAATCGCCTACATCGTTAATTGAAAGGATCATGCTGTTTCTACCCTGGAAGAATATTGCCTATGTCAAGAGTGTGACTTAGGCAGTTTTATCTTTTGCCTAAGTCACAAGACATGCGACTTAGGCAATTTTACAACTTTTCAAGATGGCAGATGCTTCGAGAAGCAAGAAAAGCTACAGTCTGGATGAAGTAATTTCCATGATTCAGGGCTCATCCCCTATTGGTAAGTGATAAGGTTTACTATAATATAGGCCAGGCTATACATGTTGTGTAGTTATTTAGTCTTTTACTGTCACAAATTATAGTTTAATTACAAACACAAAATAGTGAATGAATCCAAGCAGAAACGTCTCAAATGAATGCCATACAAGGGCAAAGGTGGCAACAAAATACCTGCGAAGGCTAAGGGTCCTCCCTGCAATTCAAAGTTCTGTCAACGAGTCAAGACTCGAGACTGCCAATCCATTACAGAAGAACAGAGGCAGTGGATATTTCAGAATGTTTGGTCGATGAACACCTGGGAAGAACGTTGGTTATACATCAAAACTTTGGTCACAAAGGTCGCCATAAAGCAAAGGAAAGTTACTGAAGAATCCAGGAGCAATGTGTCATTGTCCTACCAACTTAAACTTCAGGATGGAACGAGTCATAAAGTGTGCCAGGCACTTTTTTCTTCTACACTTGGTCTCCATGAAAGAACCATTAGACACTGGCTGAATGAAGACACCATCGACCATGACAGACAGGCAGCAGCCCCGCCAACTAAATCTGGACCTAAGAGTGGCAAGCATGCAAAGCTGGAAACTGACGTCACAGATTTCCTTAAGGACTGGTTGAAGGACCTGCCCACTGTTGATTCGCATTACTGCAGAAGCACAGCGACCTACAAAGACAAGAAGTTCCTTCACCCAGGCACAACCATCCCCCAACTACATCGGGAATATCAACAAGCAGCTGCAACTGCTGGAGTGAAGGCCGTTGGGATACGCCATTTTACAGATGTGTTCCATGAAGGGAAGTATTCCGTATTCATTCCTCGAAAAGATCAGTGTGATGTTTGTGTTTCATTCAAGCATGGTAATATCAGTAAGGCCAAATATGATGCACATGTGATGGCAAAAGATGAAGCAAGACAAGAGAAATCCCACGACAAAGATTCTGCAAACAATGAGAAGTCTGTTTGGACAATGGACTTGCAAGCCGTGCTGCTGTGTCCAAAAACCCAAGCCAGCTGCCTGTATTACAAAACAAAACTGCAAGTCCATAACTTTACCCTCTATGACTTGAAATCAAAGGAAGGGTACTGCTACATGTGGGACGAGACTCAGGGCGATCTTAGTAGCGAAGTATTCGCACACCTTCAATATCGCCAAAGATCATCCAGAAATCAAGGAGATAGTAGTGTGGAGCGATGGTTGTGGTTATCAGAACCGCAATGCAAATGTGGCAAATGCATTTTCTGAGCTTGCCAGGAAATATGGGGTACTAATAACACAGAAGTACCTTGTTGCTGGACACATACAAATGGAGGGCATGCATAGTACCATTGAACATAAAATTATTACGGATATCATCACCCCGAGAGACTACGTGATCATACTCCAGACTGCAAGAATCAGACCATCACCCTACCATGTGAAGGTGGTCAAGCATGATGAAATCCTGAAATTGAATGGCTCTTACATCCTCAGCATCAGACCAGGCAAAAAAGCTGGAGATCCGACTGTACATAATTTGCGGGCTCTTCAGTTTAGCAGTGATGGCAAGGTCCATTACAAGCTATCCTTCTCGGAGAACTCATGGGAAGCACTGCCACAGAGGGTCCAGGTGCCAAACGAGCTGATGACATGGATTAGAATGTTTCCACATGCTCTGCCAATCACAGAGAGGAAGGTTAAGGACCTTCAGTCCATGAAACATGTCATGCCCACCGAGTGTCATCACTTCTTCGATAATTTGCCACATAAATAGGCATCAATCAATAGCTCTGCAAAGAAGAGCTGAAGGGAGAAGTGAGGAGAGGAACATGCCTCCCAGTGTTTGATTTTCCTGCCATTTGTTTGATTTTGAGTGATTTAACTACAATAAAAACCCAGTGAAGAAAAGCTGGGGGGAGAAGTGAGGAGAGGAACATGCCTCCTCAGTGTTTGATTCACCTGGCATGTTTGATTTAGCCAAGAGTGATGTAGGAGCCAAAGCTATATATTTAGGTTATTGTATTATATGAATGTTTATTTTTATAACCTTACATTGAAATGGCATTAGGAATATTGATTGGATTTAGATAAAGTCATTGAACCGTCTTATTTGTCATAATAGACAATTCTAGAATATTTGTGATGTCACAGTATGATGTCATGACCGAACGTTCTAGAACATTTGTGATGTCACAGTATGATGTCATGATCGAACGTTCTGGAACATTGGCGATGTCACCGTATGATGTCATAACCGAACATTCTAGAACATTTGTGTCTCTATATATAGTCCACAATTCTCGTCCGCCGGAACGGTGCAACGAAGACATGTGCAGGGGTAGTGGTCGGTGGTGGGAGGCGAGCGGAGTAGATATGGAGGATCGGAAACAGGGAAGACCTCGCGATTGGTGGCCCCGGCCTGTGAGCGGCTGTCCAGGGTATTGGGAGGATGGTGATGGAAGTAAATGGTGTGATGGAAGTAATTGGTGTGAGAAGGGCGAGGAAGATAGCGAAAGGGAACAGGCAGATATGGAGCTAACGACCGATAACGGAGAGGGAAGTGAGAAGGAGGCCTCGGAGATGGTGGAAGACAAAGGGAAGGAGTCGGATGGTGTAAAGAAGAAGAAGAAGGAAGAGGAAGAACGGGAGAGGGAGGAGGAGGGGTGGGATACGGTGAGGAAGAAGAGGAAGAAGCGGACGGAGAGGAACGACAGCGATGGGGATAGTGAGAGTAGGGGGGAGGAGAGGGGGGGAGAAGGGGGGAAGAGGAAGAAAGGGGGGGACGATAGCTCAAGTGGTCCGGGAGACGAGGGTGCAGGAAAAGATGTGGCAAAAGCGGAAGTGATCCATATAGTGGTCAGGCTTGAGGGGGAGAGGGATGAGAGGAAAGTAGGTAGGCTCGAGTGGCCCAAACTCATTGCCGAGCAATTAGGAGAGGTAAAGTACGTGAACGTTTTGTGGGATGGGAATCTGGCCGTAGGGTGTGGTAGTGAGGGGCAGGTGGAGGTGGCTAGGAAGATGCTGAGCATTGGGGGGGTGGGTATAAGTAAGGTGGCGAGAGTAGGGGAGAAGAGGGGGGGGGGATGTAAGGGGGTGATAGTTGGGGTACCGGTCGAGGTTGCAGTAGAGCAGCTGGTGGAAGAGCTAAAGGAGGACAGGCGTAATGGCATAGTTAAGAGTGCAGCAAGGATGAAGAGGGGAGCGGAGAGGGCAGTGACGGGGACGGTAGTGATTACGTTTGAGGGTGGGGTTGTTCCTAGCGAGGTATTAGTAGGGCGTAGGATGTATAGGGTTAGGGAATTTGTTCATAATCCTCTTAGGTGCTATAGGTGCCAGGGGTTTGGCCATATAGCTACCACATGTATGAAGGGGATGAGGTGCGCTAGGTGTGGCGGGGAACATGAATATGGGAAATGTGGAGAGGGAGTGAAGCCGAGGTGCTGTAGTTGTGGTGGGGAGCACAGTGTAGCGTTTCGGGGGTGCGAGGTGATGATGAAGCAGGTCGCGGATCGGAGAGAGAGAAGGGAGGGTAAGTTGACGTATGCTGGGGCGGTTAGCAGGGCAGGACAGGGGAGCCAAGAAAGGGTGCAGGGGGTTGAAGGAGGGCATTTGGCAGTGAGGGTAGAGCAGGTGGAAAGAGACAGGGGAAGGGAGGAGAAATTAGGTATTGTGGCCTTCGTGGCAGGGGTAGTTACTGGTATGGCAGAGGTTACGGGTAGAACAGAGATGGTGAAGATGATTGTTAGGATAGCGGTTCAACATCTGGGATTGGAAGGTCTGGACTGGAGGGAGGTGTGTGAAGAGTTGGCTGAGGGGGCTGCGAGGGACAGGGCTGCGAGGGACAAAGCGGCCCAGGATAAGATAGCAGGGGGCAAGGAGGGTCCCGCGGAGGGGGGCTCAGACAGGAAGTAGCAGCAGTAGAGGCACTCCAATGGACAATGTAGTTGATGACGGGGTCCAGTAGAAGAAGAAAAAGAAGGTGAAGAAGGAGAAGAAGGAGAAGAAGAAGAGCCCATAAAAAGAATTGCGGAGGGCAGTAATACGCCTCGATGCGTCTACTCTGCCGGAAATTCAAATAAGAAGAAGAAGAAGAAGAACAGTGATAGGGTGAAGATGTGTAGACTGAGGCTGGGGCACTGTGGGTTGAACAGTAGCTTGTTCATTGTGGGCAAACATCCAGATGGGGTGTGTGAATGTGGAGAGACTGAAACTGTCGGGCATGTCTTCCTAGAATGTGAAAGGTATAGGAAAGAGAGGGAAATCTTTTATAAAAGTCTGGTAGAGCTGGGAGTATCTTCCTTCTCTCTTAAATCATTCTTTGGCATGGATAATGAGAACCACCAGTTGATCACAGAGGCAGTGCTGACATTTCTGCATGCTTCAGAGTTGTACCAGAGGATATAGCGTTAGTGTATGTATTAGTATTGGACAGGCAAGAGGAGCAGAGAAGAAGGAGAAAGTGTGAGTTGAAGAGGCCTAAAGATGGAACACCACTAGTGTAGTATAAGAAATCCCGCGGAGGGGGGCTCAGACAGGAAGTAGCAGCAGTAGCTGCACTCCAATGGACAATGTAGGTGATGACGGGGTCCAGTAGAAGAAGAAAAAGAAGGAGAAGAAGGAGAAGAAGAAGAGCCCATAAAAAGAATTGCGGAGGGCAGTAATACGCCTCGATGCGTCTACTCTGCCGGAAATTCAAATAAGAAGAAGAAGAAGAACAGCTTGAGGGTTCCCCCTCTTGGGGGGGCCCTCCAAGAGAGGAGATGATGTTTGTATTGTGATTGTATGACAAGAGGAGCAGAGAAGAAGGAGACAGAGACGATAGAAATGTGTTTTGAAGATGAGAAGAAGAAGAAGAGGAGTGTAAACTTTCTCAAGTGTGGACGAAGCAAGAATTGTGGAGGGCAGTAATACGCCACGATGTGTCTACACTGCCGGAAATTCAAATAAGAAGAAGAAGAAGAACAGCTTGAGGTGGATGAGATGTAGGGTTCCCCCTCTTGGGGGGGCCCTCCAAGAGAGGAGATGGTGTTTGTATTGTGATTGTATGACAAAAGGAGCAGAGAAGAAGGAGACAGACAAGAGGAGCAGAGAAGAAGGAGACAGACACGATAGTAATGTGTTTTGAAGATGAGAAGAAGAAGAAGAAGAGGAGTGTAAACTTTCTCAAGTGTGGGCGAAGCAAGAATTGCGGAGGGCAGTAATACGCCACGATGCGTCTACACTGCCGGAAATTCAAATAAGAAGAAGAAGAAGAACAGCTTAAAACAGGACTGAACAGGACTGAACAGATAGACTAAACAACATAGACTGAAGCCTGCATTTCTCAACCAAGGTGCCAAGCCTACCGTTTTGCTGTGATTTTGGAGACTGGGAAAATACAGTTTTCTTACCTTGTAGTAGTAACGTGAATGTTTAGGAAAATATCTGTAACCACTTCTGTAAAGAAAGACTTCGCTGTGGAAGAGAAATAAACAATTTGGATATCTTTGTTTTACACTGGAGCGGCTGTCGACAGTATTTTTCTTTATCAACGAACGTACTACTCACGAGTAAGCAACTTTAACCAGTAGAGTGGAACGTCGGCCCTCATAAGTGATTTGAGTTGTAACTTGAGTTTGATTTATTGAATTAAAGGGCCAACCACGGCCAAACTGCCCTCTGTCTCCTGAGTCTCTGTGTGCCCTGCTAGTGTGGCTTATCCTTCCCCATTGTCTGTCAAAGAAATGGGAATAAAAGAAGTGACACGTTTTGCCCAAGTCACTTACTCAAGAAGTAATTTGGCCTAAGTCAGGTTTAAAATGGCTCAAGTCACAACGGCATGTTCGTAAATTGGCCTAAGTAATTTATTCCTTTTATGTTACATAATTGATAGATATCGTTATTTTTATGTTAATTGTCTTCTATTGTCATAAAATTTTTGTGTGAAATTAGTAATAAATATAATATATTCTATATATGGTTCAGTTTATTATGTTTCCTGAAAAATGAGAAATTATGACTTAGGCCACTATTTTAAGAAGGCGACGATATCTAACATGTACATATTTCCACCTGTGAGCCCCTGTGTGTGTTCTTTTCATTTTTAGCTGCGACCAGCAGCTCTATAGGTCATTCTGTTGGTCAGTTGGTTGGTTGGTTGGTTGGTCCTCAACGTTTTGGGAGCATGTCTATGTTCCCCGGGTCCTATGTTCCCCGGGTTCTATGTTCCCCGCTTTGATTGATTGATTGAAAATTTTAGATCAACAGCCCTGATTCCAAACTCTAACCATAACCAGTTCGAAAGAGGGCCATAGCTTAACCGTTCGAAACAAGGCGGACATTAATAATTAATAAAATAATAAAAATTAATAAAATGTTCAATCTATTAATCAATCAAAGCGGGGAACATAGAACCCGGGGAAAATAGGACCCGGGGAACATAGGGATGATCCCAACGTTTTCACCAACCTCTAGCAGCCACAGGTTTCGACCTAGAGGGCTGGAATTGGGCATAGAGGTCAAGTGTGTGTGGTGAAGGTTCAAGTTCAAGTTTCTTTAATAGTTGTCATACAGAAGTACAGAATACTTTTATACAAAATGCTTCTTACTGTTACGCTCCAGAGACTGTGCAAGACAAGATAAGTATGAAATAAAATAACATAGTATAGCATGTAAATTAGAAGTAAAAAATGAGGTCACAGTGTTCAGTATAGACATATGTACAATGTTCGATGCATAATAGACGTAACTGAGTTACCATATAACAATATACTATGCAGTGTACTAATATACAATACTATATAGTGCAAAGCATAAATGGGATGAGGTACAATTTAGGTACAATTTACAGTAGGTGTACGAGTTGTAGTGCAAATCCTTTATCAATAAATATAAAGTGTGTTTGTGTGATCTAAAGTGTGGAGAGTGGGTGCTGCAGTGTGTTGTTTGTTTAAGTGAGTGTGTGCGTGTGGGTGTGTGTGCTATGTGCAATTGATGGTTGTTGCATAGTGTTTATTGTTCGTTGAGCAGCCTGATGGCCTGGGGATAGAAGTGTGTGTGTGTGTGTGTGTGTGTGTGTGTGTGCGTGCGTGCGTGTGTGTGTGTGTGTGTGTGTGTGTGTGTGTGTGTGTGTGTGTGTGTGTGTGTGTGTGTGTGTGTGTGTGTGTGTGTGTGTGTGTGTGTGTGTGTGTGTGTGTTCATGCCAACTTTCTAAAATGAGGCATGGCAATGGAAATGACCAATACAGTAAAAAAGTTGCAGCTATTGTGAATTTACAGTTGTCTCCTTTTAGTATGAATGCTGTGTGCCTGGTGTGTTTTGGTTCTCTCTCTCTATCTCTCTCTCTCTCTCTCTCTCTCTCTCTCTCTCTCTCTCTCTCTCCTATCTCTCTCTCTCTCTCTCTCTCTCTCTCTCTCGCCCCTTCCTCGCCCTCTCTCTCTAGTTGACTGCTTTCCATGGGAGGAGTAGCACACCTGTGTGCAATATCATCAGTGGACTCCTGCTGAGAGCACACCTGTGGAAGATCCTCATCAGTAGTTTATGTAAGTTGAGGGCTGGCAGCATGCTGTTGCCAGAACGTCATAGCTCATGCCTGGTTATATATATAGAAAGACCCAATTAGTGGCTAGGGTGTCATGGCGATCCCAGAGTATTGAAGTCACAGCCCTATAGACTCAGGAGCAGATGAGAACTACATTGACAGAGCATTTGGTTAACTAATTAGGTATAGTACCTATTGAGCCACTGACTAAGGCTATTGAGGCCAGTGCCCTAGATTGTCATCATCTAGCTTGGGTAGACCCCTCCCTGTTCCCGTCTCTCTACTGGTGTCTGGCAACCACTCTGAGCTTTTGAGTTAGCATGTTATTAGTTCTCTTAGAGTCCTTGTAGTGTTAGGCTACCCATGGCTTGAGGCTCATAATCCCCAGATGATCGGAGCACAGGGGGCATTACCCAATGGTAGCTCTGAGCGCTTGTTACAGTGTCAGTCCGCTTCCCCGCCAGTTAGCTCAGTTACACTCAGTGTAAATCGAGAGGGCCACATTCATCAGCAGTTCGAGAGGCCTATCACGATTTAGGGCAGTAGTTTAGTAAGGGGGGAGCCCTGTCTTTACTGCCCCATTGCCCCTAAGACTGCGCCTTTGAGATCAAGTCAGCTGTACAACCTCTCCCGGCCTGAGAGAGAAGCCGTGGAAAGTTGACTTCTCTTGCAATCAACTGTCGTGTTACGCCTCGACTATTGTAATGCTAGCTGGTTTACTGCTTGCACCACCAAGGCGCTTCAATATCTGAATTTAAAAAAGAAACTATACTACCTAAGCTACTACCTACTATCCTATGTCTATACTACTATGCACTCAAAGTGAAGCACTCAAATTCAGCACTGCGAGACAACGAATACCACTTACCAAGTCGCTTTGGATAAAAGCATCAGCTACATGACAACATGTTTATCTTCCAAAGCTCCCCTCAGCTAAAGACACTGCTGACATCCTGGTGGAGGAGGTGTCCCGGCACCATGGTGGGACTGTGGACCACAGTTGACCTCTTCACCGTGGAGGGGCCTTCTAGTCTGCCACCGTGTCTCCACAAGCCTTCACCTCCGGTTTCACCGACAGACTAATGGCTAGGCTGAGAGGGCAAACCAGGAGCTGGCGACTACTCTATGGAGTACGATCACAATACTCAGATCAGCTTTTACACCCCAGGT
The DNA here is from genome assembly GCF_963971535.1 of Notolepis coatsorum. Taxonomy (NCBI): domain Eukaryota; kingdom Metazoa; phylum Chordata; class Actinopteri; order Aulopiformes; family Paralepididae; genus Notolepis; species Notolepis coatsorum. The sequence continues at coordinate 43,158,798 of NC_140167.1, forward strand.
GTGGCTGTCCATGACCTACCACTGTGAGTCGAGTCCCGCAAGCTGGCTCCCTGGTTCATTGGCCTTGCCCCGGTAGAGAAGGTGCTCAACCCTGCGGTGGTCCCAGCCAAAGCTCCTGAACTCCATGAGGGTCCATCCTGTGTACAGCTGGTAGTCTCTAGTCATCTGGTCCTAGGGCAGGTGTTAGTTCCACCTACCCGATCTTGGATACTGCCTTTGGTCACCATCTGGAGAAGCCTGGTGGTATATAATGTGTATATATATGCTGTAGATAGACACGTTTGTAGAATAGTGTTTCCGGGCTCTTCCCGGATCCACGAGGGAAGGGGCTACAGTCAGCCAGGTGCAGGATCTATTCAGCGCTATCCAGAGGAGCGA
>NC_140167.1:43159375-43186875 GCF_963971535.1 Notolepis coatsorum
GAGAGAGAGAGAGAGAGAGAGAGAGAGAGAGAGAGGAGAGAGAGAGAGAGAGAGAGAGAGAGAGAGAGAGAGAGGCGTGGATCTTCACATGTTGTGAAGATCCACGCCGAGCGACGCAACGCATGCAAGAATCCAATGATACGCAGCAGCCAGGGGAGCGCCTCCCAGTGAAAACAACATCAGGGCATTAGCATGTTTCAGCTGGGCCTCAATCAGTGTAGTCTGTGGTCTTTTCATGTCCCTCAGTGGGATTGGAGACAGACAGAGCAAAGAAAGAAAAAAAAAAACCCGTGTGGATATTGGTTTTTAAGGGAGAGAGACAGAGACGGAGAGAGAGAGAGAGAGAGAGAGAGAGAGAGAGAGAGAGAGAGAGAGAGAGAGAGAGAGAGAGAGAGCTCTCCGCCTGCAACAACCTGCTCCTTTCAAACCCAGCTGCTTAGCCGACCAAAAGGAAACATCAACAATTCCATATGGTCCTGCTGTGCCCGGATAGAGGAAGGAGAATTAGTATTTATCCGTTTGACGTGGGGTTCTCGTACGGATGCCTTCCTCTCATGAGACCCGGCGTTGACAGACGTGTTGAATGCTTGAAGACAATGCACCCCTAGGTTGTTTTATTGTTGTTGTTGTTGTTGTTGTTGTTGTTGTTGTTGTTTTTTTCAATTTCAGACGGAGATGTCTCGAGAAGCCGAGAGATCCAAGGTTCACAAAGGGAAAGAGCAGATCAATTCAATACCGCGGCACCGTGTGGTCATCGCACAGCCGACAGGTTTTCGGTCAGAGCCAGCAAATAAGGTTGAAATGAAATTCAGAAAAGCGGGACACCTTCTGGATGAGAATTACATAAAGGATGGTCACACAATCGCCTTCTTTATACAGTAGCGCGCTGCACTTGTGAGTAAGTTAGACTTCTCATACATATTTGTTGGAAATTCTTTATTCCCCCCCCCCCCTTCTCTGTGTGTGTGTACCATTTCAAGGGACAATTGAGCGAGTTATTCAAGTTATATCAACAATATCGGGGACTGTCTCGCGTGGCAAACAGTGATGGAGGCAGGAACCCAAAAATGCATTACATTTTCATTATGACCCGAGCAACGTGGCCCATAGTGAGGTGCACTCTGGGTGCTCCCCATTTATTCTGAATGAAGAGGTGGCTGCTGCAGTTCAATGACCTCTTATCTGATGGTGTGGCTTCTGTCACTGAAGCCATCAGAGTGAAAGGATTAGGCCGAGCTTATATCGATATGTCACGAATGGACACAAACACATACACACACGCACACGCACGCACACACACTTATATAGACATGCAGGCTTGCACACATACACGCGCACGCATACACAGTGTCCTTCTGAAAAGCGTCTGCCAGGCATATCAGGTCTTAGCTTCTGGATGGGTAGATGTGTTTTGATCATGTAAGCAGATCGGGGTGGGGGGGGGGGGTGGTGAAGGAAAAGTCAATAGAATTCTCTCGACTAGATATTAAACAAATCAGCCAGGGCCCGCGCTCCATCCCTGGCTTGTCAATAGCACAATGACATCACATTCAACGTTGCACCACAGTGCATTTACATCATCTGGAAGGGAAGTATCGAGTCGGTGTCTGTTTCTCATGCGCCGCTGGAGAGCTTAAGAGGAGCTGCTGCCACGCAGTACATTGATCATCGTTTGTACCCGTGCACTATTGTACTGTATGTGTTTTTCCCTCAGCTTGTACAGTAAGATAACCTGTTTCCTTTCACAGGTGCACACTGATGGATAAACACACACACACACACATGGGTTAATCGCAGATACGAATCGCATGCATGCATCGCATGCGTGCCGATTGATGACCTCTGAGCAGGTCCTAAATTATTATTATATTATTACACAGATAGATGCATCAAAGCGCACACATCCCCTCTAAACTGGCCGTTTGAGCTGAAAGGGAATGTCTGGTCAATATGCATGCGGCTCTATGTTTGGATCCTATTGGCTTTTCTCTACAATACTTGACCCAGACGCCCCCCTGTTTTGCTTCATCTTCAGTAAACACGGGGAAAACATGCTGACAACAAGCACAGCAATTTCCTTATTCCTGCCTTCTCCCATGTTTCTTCTGGGGATTTGTTGTAGCCAATCAAGTGTTCAGACCCGTCTGACAATTAGATCAGATGACCTTGAGACGGCGTGCTGCTCAAACACAATGCGGCCTTGCCTGCCCGCCGCTCTCAGCGGGACATCAAACATTTATGCACTGTCTAAAGCGCTTTGAAGGCAATTATTGAAATGATGAGAAAAACTATTTTATATTGAATGTGAAGGTATTGATCGACAACAATAACGCCCACATGTGTTTTTTTTACTGTCCCGTATAACTCATTGATGAGCAGCCTTTATAAACTATTTATGGTGTGAAGCTGCATAAATGTGTGAAATTTAACAGGAAGATCTTCCTCGCTGATGCGTTCGCTTTGGCATGCGTGGGGCGTGTGATCGCGGTTGCGTGAAGACCTGCCTTTGAACCTACCTGCTTTAATGTTCACTAATGCAGAATTTCATCAGATTGGCGCGAAATGACTTCCCACACATGCATAATGCATTGTAATGTCTTTACACATCTGGCTCAAGATCAAGAAAACGTACTTCTGTAACAGAAAAGAGGGTCAGTGCTTCCCGCTGGGTTTCATGGACTGCAGCCCATTGTGTTCTCATCCTGAAGCGATTCATCCTCATAAGAGGAGAGCAGGGGTGCAAAGGGATGTTTTTAAGGAGCATTTAATGTTATAGTTTGGTGGGGGGGGGGGGGGCATCTTAAATCACAGCCCCTTTACTCTTAATCTGCACAAGTGTCATTTGGCTAACATAGACACGTTTTGTTCATCTGCGGTGACCAAAGTAGAAATCCAGCTTTTCCCAATGGTTTGAAATATGTCACACTGACCAACATGGAAATGTGGCTTTCGTGGTTTTCGATATTACACAATTACACAAGTCCAGTTTGAATAATATCAATCAATATAGATGGACGTGTTATAACGCAAAATTGTCCTGAAGCGAAGCGTAACGATCTCGGACACGGATTTAGTATTTCCTCCTTACCTTTGATATAATTTGCGGTGAATCGTGAGTGGAAATGAAATTCAGCTGGAGATGAAAGCGTTAAGAGCGGTCACATATGCTGACAAATGTTTTTTATGTTCCCTCCCACATAACCTGCCTTGCTGCAGGTTGTAGGAGCTATCATGCCTCTCCTCACAGATGGGTCCTGTAGATCCAGCAGAGGGGGTGATTGGACACTGGCCTTGTGGCGGAGAGGAGGCTAATATTTCAAATGGACTTTTTAGGTGAGGAGAGGGGGGAGAGCACAGCTGCGTGTCTCTGTAGCCAACTGATAGGGGAGACCTGCTGTGGCTACGGCCTTCCTACTGTCAAAAAGAGGGGAGGCTCAATAGCCATTCCTACCGGTACCAGCTAAACACATGGCTGCCTTTCTATTGATGGTAGATTTTTGGTTATGGTAGTAAAAATGCATGTATTCTAAACTGCTTATTACATAGGCCCACCAAAATTGTTGTTACTTGACCAGCAGGTGTCTCCGATATCCTCAAACAACCCTCTCAGTGAATTCAATACATTGGTGTTATAGGTCTGTGAGCGTTGTGTTGATTTCTTCATGCATCATGGATTAGTCTTGGTGAGGAGATGTGTTCATCTGATCAGAAATTATTGCCAAATTATCCCCCCCCCCCCCCCCAAATTATGCCTATCTATGAAAGGGACATATTGACTCAGACATAAGCGTATGATGTCATGACTAATAACTCAGCATCCTGATTTGCCATCCATAATTCAGCCCAGCAAGGCACTTACTGTCTTGGAATGAATTGGAATATTTAAGCAAACAGATATACGCCTTGTGGCATTTAAATAAGTAATACACACCCTTCCCAAGAGTCCTCACTTCTGAGAAAAGAGTGCAATCCAGTATACAAGTTTGATGTATCGCTCACCAGAATGAGTGCTTTATTTTGCATGCTTTTGCCTTCCATTAGGGTGTTTTTTGAACCAAGTTGACACACTCTGAAATACAGTTATTTAAAAAAAAATCAAGACAGATTGAACATTAATTTCCCATTCCTGGATATGCCAAGGATACAGCAACACAAACACCCTCAAAGGGCTCTAGGTGTTCTCTGAGAGCAAGTTTCTTTTACACAGCTAAATGTTGAAAGTATGCCACAGGGACATATTTTAAGGGAAAAAAAAAATAATATGATCCTGTAATGGAAGTCTGAGAGAGAAGCCCTGTTGAATACATCCAAAGGGGGGAATGTCATGTTTGGACTGTGTTTCAACAGCGCGCTGTTTCACATCGATATATTACCCAGGCATGTCTGGACTGTAGTGTGTTCCATTCTGTTGTGTTCTGTCTTTCCTCACTCTTTGACATTCGACGACTCATGGACGGATAAAGTAGGGTTCTGAAGACTGCGCAGCATGTTCTATTCAGCGGCCCTCTGCCATACACCATACTGTCCATGCAAGGATGGAAGGTGCTTATGGCATTGTGTGTGTGTGTATGGGGGGGGGGGGGGGTCACCTACTCCAAGCTCTTAAGTCACTTCTCTCGCTCCAACCCAATGAGTTACTCACTGAGCGAACTCCTGCTTGTCTTTTTCAAATGCTAATGACGAGCGGCGCTGAAAGCCTCAAATTGGGGCATGCAATTCAGCCCGTGGTGTCTGGTGAGGCCCCGCTCATGTTGGAGGCCGTGGTCCCCCCCCCCCCCCCCCCCGACCCCCCTCCAGTCTTTTGTGTGCTGCGGTAATAGGCACAGATGTTCCTCTCGCCTCACACTGGGACACTTTCCCCCCTAATCGCCACCTTGTATGCACGCGGCTTGCACCTGCCCCGGCAGCTCTCCCTCTCTCTCCTTCTCCAATTCTTTCTCTCTTAGCCTGCCTCTCTCTCTCCCCCCTCGTTCCTCTTTCTCTCTGTATTAAGGCTTTTCCTGATGCCCCCCTCCCAAGATTTCAGACAATATACTTCTTCTCTGGCAGCTGATTGTATAAACAGTGCATTTGGCGAAAAGGGGAGGAGGAGGAGAAGGAGATGGATGAAGGGTAAAAAAAAAGAAAAAAGAGGAGCGCTGTGTTATTTTGGAAAAGGGCTAAAGACGGAGATGGACAAGCCTTTCCCTGCTGCAGCTGGAGAGAATTTGGAACATAATATCCATGTAGCAGCTCAGCCAAACCTCAATGCTGATGGTGCATTTACCCCCCCCCCCCCCTCTATGGGGCTAGTGGATTGAGGTGTGAGGGGGGGGGGCAGCATGGCAGGCTTAGAAATTGGACCAAAGTGCAGTTTGCTTCATGGCTCCTGTGGCGTGGTGTGATTTGCCCTCATCTAAAAATGCTGCTTTTCAAACTGTGAGTGTGGAAATGTGTCAAATTTTGGTCTCTGTGGGGACGGAGAAATATTTCAGCTATAGCTTGTGCTTATTTTCCACCCCGGCGAAATCATTTCGATAAGTATCTTAATTACCTTGAAATGAAACCGCTGCAGGTGCGCTAAGAGCCCCGTGTTACGTTTGCTCCGTGTTTAGGCTTCAATTCAAGGTTAGGAAAGCAGAGCTCGCTTGATACCGTGATATTTGGTTTTTGGAGAGAATTACTTTGCATCATTCACTTTCTTCTGTGTGTCGTTCCTAGTCTTTATTCCTGGCTTTGTCAGCGAGGCCGTGAGGCCAATGCATACAGAAACGGTGCTTTATAGATGCATTTTGAACACTTACATTTTGTACAGGCAGAATTAACTTTTGCAAAACACAATAGCAGCTGCTTCTCGACAGTACAATTCACACGGCTCAAGTGAAGCACCCTTGGACATCTCCACAGTTTTGGCAGATGATTGCATCGTTACTGTATAGGTCAAGAGGAACTCAAGTCAACAGCCGAGGATTAAATCGATCTGGGCGATAGTAAATATATAGTAAATCGCTTCTCTGTTGTGGCCTCAGCATGGTTTGAACAGGCCTTAAGGTGTATATGGCAGATAGAGGAGAAGGGCTTCTGAGATGAGCCTCAGTCAGGGGTCAGATTATTGATTATTACCAGTGAATGGCACAATAGCGGAACCGAGGAACGTTTCAATCAATGTGTGTTTGTTCCTTTTCCTGTGTCTTTGCATTGCTTTTTACAGAATGAGGGGTTGTCTCAACACTGACACCATGTTACATATGCACATAGTACTGTTTCTGCAGTACAGCGGTGACAAGAACCCTCCCTCTTGAAACGAGCCGTTCAGAATTCTTATAAATCTTCTCTTTTCTACCTAAAGTTGAACCTAAAATATGTTTTAAACTACATTTTTAAGGCTTAGTTTGATATGCTATTGCTAGATTTGATCTGCAACGCTTAGTTTAACAGTTTGATCTGAATTTCTAACAGTATAGGCCTGCACACCTCACTGCACATAATTATCGTATTTGTAAATTATTTTGCATTTGACAGGCACAGAAACAGCCCGTTGAGAACAGGACTGAAACAGAGGGGTGTAGAGGCTGCCAGAATGTATATGAGTGTTCTTTTTTTCTCAGCTAAAAAAGTTCAAAGACATATTTAGGGGACCTCAATGACCTACAGTATATTCACTTGTTGAAAAGGACTCAACTATGTCCCCTTTAATGCAATATTCAGCCAGTGTCAAGTTGAGGAAGTGAGTCGGAGAGAAAGGATGTTTTTTTTAATTTTTTATTATTAAAATATTTTTTTGGTAGCAATGTTCTGCGATCCAGAACGCTGGTGCAACTGACACTTTTGTGATGTGTTTTGACAGTTTTATGGTTCTTCTGAGCCCTCTTTATTGCTGAGTGCATCGTACTGTAATCATAACTAAAACCGCGACCTTGGCCTACTACCGCGGGTGGGGAAGGGGAGGCGGCGCTGCTTGTCACGACGCAGCGTGGGAGACGTGGTGTGAGGGGAGGTCACTGATTTGTTTTTTAAATGCATATGCCTCATCCACCTCCCAACACAACACACAACCTCAGAGACAACTTTCTTGATTTCATTACAGCAGCCAGACGCCGGGGGCTTGTCACGAACCTCTGGTAGCAGGGAGGAGGTTGTCCTCTTTTACCCTCTCAACTTCCAGACGTCCTCTGACCTCCATGGAGCTCGCACAAAAACAAGTGCAGCCAAGAAATAATGTAAGGGCCTGTCTCTGTGTTGTTGCTGTATACAGTATTGAGTACTTCACACACACTCGCACACACACGCACGCACGCACGCACGCACGCACGCACACACACACACACACACACACACACACACACACACACACGCACGCACGCACACACACACACACACACGCACACACACACACACACACACACACACACACACACACACACACACACACACACACACACACACACACACACACACACACACACACACACACACACACACACACACACACACACACACACACACACACACACGTGCTAAGCCCAGCACATTCAATGCAGTGTGATTATTCAGCCTATCGTCAGCTGTTTGATTGCCTCTCTCAAAGGGCAAAGCCCTGCACTGGCTTGCATGCAGGATAATTAGTGGTGTGATTGTACTCAATAACCGCGGGTGCCTGTCTGCAAGAGAGGCCCGTAGGCCGCTTTGGTCAGTTTGACTTGATGCGCGCAGCAATGAAACCAACTCTCACCGAGTCAATCAAGCGATTTTATTGCAGGTTACCAGAGTATTTCTTTTGACGGTATATTTATGCGGCGAGTGTATGACACGACTGCTGATACTCCGCTATGGCAATAACAGACGCAGCTTCCATCTGCTGAGCGGTATTATTCATATTCTGCAAGAGGGCAGAAACTTCCAAGGTTGTAAGACTTAACTGTGCCATATGATCCGTTCTCAACGTCCTCCGCTAATTAGATTTACCTCTCGCATGATGCCGGCGTTTAATCAGCGCTAATTATTTGGGATTGAGGAGGAGAGGGAACACGGAATACTCAATCATGTAACATTCATAGACTATTAGCAATGTGTTTTGCGTGCAATAATTCACCAAGCGCGCAGTTTGCACGTTTTTTAGGCAAGCGTCACCGCCGGTGTACATTTATTTGGACATGCTGTCTCTGACATAATTGGTAGCTAACTACTGATTCATCCTTCGACTAAACAACCCGGCGACATGTGAGATGTGCGAAAGCGATTAGCCGCGTTCCCCTGGTAGACAGACCCAGTGGAGCATCAAGCTGAGAAAGCTTGTCCCCTTCGCATCAACATATCTCTGTGAGGGCGGATTTTCAGAGTAGAAGCGGATCTCTGCCAAAGCGCACGTGAGTGCATTTTCTTTTCATGTTCTGGCAACATATTTTGGCTAAATATGCCTTGTTTTATAAATGTGTATAAGTTTCGAAACAACATGTGCTTTTATTTTGATATTCCTTATTTCCACGTTGAAATTACGCGATACATTAAGTGTGGGGTCGTCAAAAGAATTCCTAAATAAAATGGGGTCGTGGTATAAAAAATTAGCATTCATATTCGTACACACTAAAACGTCAGATAGTCCTTACCTGTGATTGGGGAGTATTCCAAAAAAAGTATTGCAATTGTTTGATCGCCATCTGGTACATCCAATGTCCATTTGATCCATCAACATATGGATCAGGGATATTTGACGCGCTTCAATGGAACCGGGAGAACCGCTCCACTCGGCCGACAAGGAAAAGTGAGACCGGAGACATTTGGCCATTACACAGGCCAAGATACAAGGTTACAAAGGGTGCTCGATACCGCCGTCTAGCTGGATGCGGCCGGTATTGCACTTTGGCGACCTCAGACTCATTCCCTATGGTAACACCAAGGTCCCTGGATGAATAATGAATACAAATATCAAATAAAGGAATACATAACCAAAACCCGAGAGATCTCAGGTCTGGCGCCCAACCGCTGGCGAGTTAACTTATCTCGACTTATCTCGGTTTGGCCTCCATTGAGTTAAACATCAGACGGCCGGAATGTAGGCCGGCACGCACACTCGCACACGTCGCGGCACTTTGCGCTCGTCTGCCTAGAGCTGCTGTTACATCACGCCCACCGCAGAGTTTAGCTGAATACCGCATCACCGCTGTTTTTTATAATAATACTCTCAACCAAAGCAACGGAACAATTTTGATTGACAGTCAATTCTGCCAATTACGTCACACGCTTGCACCCGCCTCTGCTGTTACCACCAATCGGCAAGCGCGTATTAGGTTTTTACTTCCTGATAGTCAGCCATTGATCAGAGCTCACAACACGGCTAATAACGTTAGCTCCCCGCCGGAGTGGACTACCATCGCTCCTCAGGAGTACTAAACGAGGCATAATGATTTTACTGCAACGAATGTTATAATAAAAGCCCTTCGTTCTATACACTTGTCTGATTGAAAACTTTATTAACAGACCGCAGAATGGGCACAACTCGGCACGCTCTGAGCAAAGAAAGGAACTGAGATATGAATTGAGTAATGCTTGCCTTGCTATGGTCCGGTAAATACGCTGATGTTATTGAACGTGTAACTATATAACGTTAATGCCACAAAACGAATGCCTTTGTAATCATAAGTAGTAACGTTATAATAATAATAAGAAGAAGAAAGGGTCGGGGGGGTAACCGCCGGGCGCTACTACCACCCCTGCCTGCGACACCGAGTGAACGGCGCACGACCAGAGGGGAGACTTCGAATCCGTGTTTCACTTTCAATAACGAATGTGTGCTTGCCGAATCCCAAACAATATTCATGCTGCAAAGTCATCCTCTAAAGATAGACATTTAGACTAGAGGCAGGCTATATGCTATAAAGATAGACTACAAAAAAAGAAATTCATTCAAAAACCTACCGCAGCGGTAGGAAATATTTCGCAAATCTGTGCGGTAAGGAAAACATCAATACCGCGGCAGCTCTACGTCTGCCGCCTCCAGACTACGTTTCTCCCGATCATTCAATACATTGTTGGAAAATTCTCGACCTATTTGACAAGCCATTTGGACAAGTGACCACGTCTGGGTGTGAATGGACCAGTCATTGCTGATGGCGAAAATGGTTGACCACCTTTTTTAAAAACTTTGGCCATTCCCCTGGCTCTTTTATGTGTTTATCACATTTATTCTGGTCAAGGATGACCGACAGAAACAGGCTGAAAGGGTTCAGATGGGGGGGAAGACACTCTGGGAAAGGCACGGCTGCAGTCCGGGATTCGAACTCGCTAAACCCCAGATCCGTGACGAGCACGGTTGTCCACGGCGCCGAAATAGCGCTCGCGGTACGTGGTGAGCTACTGGAGCTCCCTGGTTGACCACCTTTTTAGCCAATTATATTTTGGAGCCAGGGATATCCCATGTGAGGGCTGATCGCAACGAGAAAGGGGTAGAAGAAGCCGGGGAAGTCCTTTGTTTTGACTAGAGCCTCAAAATGAATGGCAGCGGATGGCCATTTTGGATAATCATTAACGCTGGTACTGTACACACATTACAAAAAACTTTGTGAAACACAAATATTCTGTGGGATTGTTTTTTTTTATGACTTGTACTTTATTGCATATTTTTTCTTTTTGCACACAGTACTTCAGGACAATACAATGAATGACATATTTTGCATCAGCATGGGTCAGTCCTGAAGGACAACATAGACACCTGGACCCCTAACGTCTAGGTTACACTGATACCCCCCATATGGGGGGGGGGGAAGACAGAAAAAAACATAAAAATTTAAAATTAAAAATAAAGACATTAGAATAAGTAAACCTAAACAAACGAAAAATTCTACCATAACAAAAAATAAATAAAAAATAAAAAATAGAAAGATAAATTAGACTAAGCCGAGACTATAATGGGAAGTAGTACCAAAACAGAAAGTAAACACCAAACGAAAAAATAAATCTACATTAAAACATAGAGCCATTCTTGTCTACATAAACATGGTGCATTTGTCAGGTATTATATACTCATGTGCCTCGTCGCTGTCTTAGACAAGTGTGCCCCCCCTCCATTTATAGTGAGTGAAATTGCAAATATTTCCCCCATTTGCTAATATATTTGTCTCCTTTCTCTCCTAAACTAAAAGATATTTTCTCATAGGCAGCTACCCTACCCAGTTCTCCACTCCACTCTCCGAATGACGGGCCTTCTGGTGCCTTCCAGCCTCTCATTATGATCTGTTTGCCTATCATGATACTAGTCTGTATCCAATCAGCTAGGGGCTTTGCGATATGGCTAAGACTGCAGGGATCCCCCAGGATATATAAACCAGAACCGAAATCATACTCCGTCCCTGTGACCTCTGTGATGTAGTCATGTATGTTACTCCAGAAGTCTCTGATTTTCGGACATGACCAGAGTGCATGGACTAGGTCCCCCTCCCCTGTGTGACATTTCCAGCAATCTGGGTTCTCTTTCAGGCCCAGTCTATACATTTTAGAGGGGGTCCAATAAATGCGGTGGAAGATCTTGAATTGTATTAGCCTTGTTCTAATATCCCTGGACACCTGTTTGGGGATCCCCGAGATTATATCCCAGTCCTCTTGCTCAAATGTGACCCCTAGATCCTTTTCCCAGACTATTTTGAGAGCAGAGGATATCCCACTGCCCTCCCTGTCGATAAACATGGAATAGTAGACCGAGGCCTCATGTCCCAACCCAGAAATAGCCAAAATCTTTTTCAGCAGGTCTGTACCCTGGGGGAGGGTCTGTGGCGAGCCAAATGTGCCTATGAGAAGATGCCTCAATTGTAAATATCTCCAAAATTGATTGTTGGCCAGCTGATATTGTTGAATCAGTTTTTCAAAAGATTTTAATGCATCGTCTTCATAGAGGTCCCCCAGGGTGAGGATGCCTTTGTCTATCCATTCCTTCCACATAAAGGGGGATCTGCATATACACAATTTGGGGTTGGCCCATAAACCTGCTGACAGGCTTAAATGTGGGTTGATATGAAAGATGCGAGACACCTTCTTCCATACGTGTCAGGATCCTAGGCCCGGTCCTGGCTGGACTGGGCAGGATGGTAACACTGGGCAGTACCCTCCACCTAACTTTGGGCAATGCCCTCTATCTGACATTGGCCCTCGGCCTGACATTGGCGCCCTACCACCCTCTAGTGGTGACAAACAATCGGTGCGCTCCAGTACACTGGACATCCTGACTACGGTGATAACAATAATTAATAGTATGATTAATGTGGTGTCATGGTGTGTACTGTTGTTGTCTTTCCCTTCCCTGGTGTGATGTCATGCACTGTTTTGGGTTGTTAGGAGTTGCTTTTGTGTTTAGTTGTGTTTAGTTGTTCTTTGCTTATTGTCTAGGTGTTGTTGTGATTCTGTGTTGGCCAGGTGTTCTTAATTGTTAATTAGTCTGGGTATTTAGGTGTCTGTCTGTCTCCCCTTCGTTGTGGCGACATTCCTCCAGTTACCCCCTGTTCCTCCACGTCGTGTCGCACCGTTCTCCCTCTAGTAAGTCTTAGTGTTTGTTGTTTTGTATTGTGAAGTTTGTTATTTAGTTTCTGTATTTTCCTTGTATTGCACTGGATTCTACAGTAAACATCATTCTCCAAGCTTCACTCCTCGCCTCTGCCTCCTCCATTCCTTCCCTTTCTGTATTATTGCATTCTACCTAACCCCATCGTGACAGAATGTCGCCACCAACATTAACGAATGCAGCAGGAAAGGCAAGCGATACCATCACCGTTGTCCTGGCCCTGATGGCCGGTGACATGAAGAGTTACTCACTGGCCAAATGGGGGTTCCTACTCCGGAAGATCGACCAGGTCGCCACTGAGAACCCGACACTGCAGACGGCGATGTGGGAGATGGCTGAACATGTTGCTGTCCTCATGGAGAAGCATAAGCCGAAGGCTAGTGTAGCTAGCCTGCCGACTGTTCTCAGGCTTACGGTCAGCCTAGATCCATAGCCGCTGAGGTTGCTCGGATGTCCATCGCCGGTCGGACGTCCACAGCTAACCTAGCCCCGCCGGTTAGCTTAGTGTCAAGAGCTAACCAGCCACTCCCAGCTAACCTAGCTCCGCCCGTTAGCTTCATGCCAATAGCTAACCAGCCACTCCCAGCTAACCTAGCTCCGCCCGTTAGCTTCGTGCCAATTGCTGACCGGCTGTTCCCCGTTAGCACAGCTCCTCCTGTTAGCTCCGCCACTATAGATGGCCAGACGTCCCCAGTTGGTACAGCTCTACCCGTTAGCTCCACTCATACAGCTAACCAGACGTCCACAGCTAACATAGCTCCGCCGGTTAGCTTAGTGTCAAGAGCTAACCAGCCACTCCCAGCTAACCTAGCTCCGCCCGTTAGCTCCGTTTCAATAGCTAACCGGCCGTTTCAAGCTAGCACAGTCTCCACTGCCAGACTAGGCTCCAGGTTCAGGGTGAGCCTAGTATCTGAGACAGACCAGATGTCTCCAGCTAGCACAGTCTCCACTGCCAGACTAGGCTCCAGGTTCAGGGTGAGCCTAGTACCGGAGACGGACCAGATGTCCCAAGCTAGCCAGGCATCCCCAGCTAACATAGCTCCGCCCGTTAACCCCGTCCCAATAGCTAACCGGCCGTCCCCAGTTAGCACAGCCCCGCCTGTTAGCCCCGCTACAGTAGCTAACCAGACGCCCACTGCCAACCTAGGCTCCAGGTTCAGGGTGAGCCTGGTAGCGGAGACAGACCAGATGTCTCCAGCTAGCACAGTCTCCACTGCCAGACTAGGCTCCAGGTTCAGGGTGAGCCTAGTACCTGAGACGGACCAGATGTCCCAAGCTAGCCAGGCATTTTCAGCTAGCACAGTTCCCACAGTGAGTCCAGGGCCCACAGTTAGCCTAGCCCCCGAGGCTAGTATGGCTAGTAAGGCCTCCACAGCTGGTCCAGCTTCCACGGCCAGTCCAGCCTCAGCTCTGGGTCCTGGCTCCTCATCCCCGGATCCTACACCACGCCTCGCCGCCGGGACCGATCCGGTCTCCACGCCCTGCCTGGCCTCTCCACCTGGTCCGGCTGCCGTGCCGGCTCCCGGCTCTTCGACGGATCCTGGCTCCCCGTCTGGTCCAGCTCTGCGCCGTGATCGGCGTCCTGGTCCTCGCCGTGGTCTCCGCCGGGGTCTTCGCCGTGGTCTTCGCCGGGGCCTGCGTGGGATCCTGCTCCGGGGGTCGTCGCAGCCGCACCTCCATTCCGGCTCTCCTGAACCGGTCCCTAGTCCGGCGGCTGGAGGGCCTCTCGTCCGGGATCCGGCTCCAGGGTCCAGCTCCCCTTCCCGGGCTTCTACACCTGTACCCACCCCCCCTCGTCGGGCCTCGCTTCCCAGGTCCAGCCCTCCTCGTCGGGCCTCGGTTCTCAGGTTCTGCCCCCCTCCCCGGGTCTCGGTGCCCATCCCTACCCCCCCTCGTCGGACCTCTGTTTCCAGGTCCAGTCCTCCTCCCCGGGCCTCTGTTCCCATCCCCACCCCCCCTCTCCGGGCATCTGCGCCCGTTTTCTACCCCCCTGGCTGCTATGCCCCTCCTGGGTTTTTTGTTCAGCCTCCTGGTCCCTCGTCTTCGGGTCCTCTCCCTGGGTCCTCTCCGGGGTTCCGGCTTCCTCCCTCACCTGCTTATGGACATTGTTTTCGGGTGTCTGGAAGCCACCCGTTGAGGGGGGGGTACTGTCAGGATCCTAGGCCCGGTCCTGGCTGGACTGGGCAGGATGGTAACACTGGGCAGTACCCTCCACCTAACTTTGGGCAATGCCCTCTATCTGACATTGGCCCTCGGCCTGACATTGGCGCCCTACCACCCTCTAGTGGTGACAAACAATCGGTGCGCTCCAGTACACTGGACATCCTGACTACGGTGATAACAATAATTAATAGTATGATTAATGTGGTGTCATGGTGTGTACTGTTGTTGTCTTTCCCTTCCCTGGTGTGATGTCATGCACTGTTTTGGGTTGTTAGGAGTTGCTTTTGTGTTTAGTTGTGTTTAGTTGTTCTTTGCTTATTGTCTAGGTGTTGTTGTGATTCTGTGTTGGCCAGGTGTTCTTAATTGTTAATTAGTCTGGGTATTTAGGTGTCTGTCTGTCTCCCCTTCGTTGTGGCGACATTCCTCCAGTTACCCCCTGTTCCTCCACGTCGTGTCGCACCGTTCTCCCTCTAGTAAGTCTTAGTGTTTGTTGTTTTGTATTGTGAAGTTTGTTATTTAGTTTCTGTATTTTCCTTGTATTGCACTGGATTCTACAGTAAACATCATTCTCCAAGCTTCACTCCTCGCCTCTGCCTCCTCCATTCCTTCCCTTTCTGTATTATTGCATTCTACCTAACCCCATCGTGACAATACGGCCTGTATGTGAGAGATAATAGGGTGAGTTCGGGCAGTTGGTGGTAATTTAGCTGTAATATACGACAGTGGGGGCAGCCGTGTGTATACCGACTGCTCCATTATGTACCATGGAGGCGCTCTCTCAGGGGGCAGGGCCCACTGTGTCATATGTCTGAAACTGTAAGCATAATGATATAGTAATAATTTGGGGAGACCCAGGCCACCTCTGTCCACAGGCTGTTGTAGTTTACCAATACGCATCCTGGGTCTTTTACCGTTCCACAGGAATGTGTTGCATATTCTATCAAATTGTTTAAAATACTTGCTAGGTATTGCTATCGGCAGTGACTGGAGGAGGTAGTTTACTCTGGGAATGCAGTTCATCTTAAGAACATTAACCTTGCCCCATAGTGACAAGAAAAGGGGAGCCCATCTCTCCACATCCGCTGAGATTTTGCCTAGTAGTGGGTCAAAGTTGACACTAACAATGTCGTTTACTTGCTTGGGGAAAAGAATCCCTAGATACCGAATACCCTTTTCAGGCCACTGAAAGGAGCCATCTTTAAATAGTGATTTGGGGCAGTAGGACGTTAGGGGAAGAGCCTCCGACTTCGACCAATTAACCTTATACCCTGAAAATCTTGAGAACGTATCTATTGTCTTGAGTAGTGCGGGTACAGCATTGCCTGGGTCTGTAACAAAAAGCAAAATGTCATCTGCATAAAGCATAAGTTTTTGGGCCGTGCCCCCCACTGTAACTCCAGGGAAACTTGGGTCCTTACGTATAGCTGCCGCCAGGGGCTCAAGCGCTAAACAGAAGAGCAAAGGAGAAAGGGGTGTCCCGCGGCCTAGTTTGAAATATGAGGAGATTATCCCATTTGTTTGCACCGCTGCCTCCGGTTGGTTATACAACAACTTCACCCATTTTATAAAGGTCTGACCGAAACCAAACGCCTCCAGGGTTGAAAATAAGTACTCCCATTCTACGCTGTCAAACGCCTTTTCCGCGTCCAGTGAGATGGCGGCCGTTGGTTCATTATCGCTACTGACTGCCCACATTACATTGATAAGGCGTCTGATGTTATCAGACAAATTTCTTTTGCGAATAAACCCAACTTGGTCAGGATGCACCAGGGAGGATATTACTCCAATCAAACGGTTTGCCAGTATTTTGGAAAGCACTTTTACATCCTGGGAAATCAGGGAAATTGGACGATAATTCTTGCACTCGGAGGGTTCCTTATCTTTTTTAAATATTAAAGATATCAAGGCCTGTGATAGGGTGGGGGGTAAATAGCCTCTATCCAAAGCTTCAATATACATACTCTGCAGTAGAGGTGTCAACTCTGTTGAGAAGCATTTAAAGAACTCAGCTGTAAGACCATCAGGCCCCGGCGCTTTACCGGACGGCAATTTCCTAATAACCTCTGCTATTTCATCTTCTGTTATTGGGGCGTCTAAATACTCACGTTGAGCCGCGTCTAATGTAGGGAGATCCAGCCCGCTAAAAAATAAAGGAATTTCCTGCTGTGTCGCCTTGGAAGAGGAAGTGTAAAGACCCATGTAGTATTCTTTGAAAGTATTGTTAATATCACTAGCCTTAGTCACGACGGCTCCCCCCTGTACCTGAATAGCCGAAATAGTGGATGATGACTCCTTGTGTACCTGGCCAGCAACTTCCCGGCTTTGTCCCCCGATTCAAAGTAATTCTGCCTGGCCCTAAACAATCCAAACTCGACCTTCTGTGAAAGGATACAGTTATACTCATACTTTAATTGAGTTACAAGCCTTAAGTTATTTGGTGATATTTTTTGTTTGAGCTGACCCTCCGCAACCAGCAGCATTTTTTCTAAATCGCCAATTTTTTTGGCGTTCTGCTTTTTCTTATATGATGCATATTGAATTACGTGACCCCTCACAAAAGCCTTCAGAGCTTCCCAAGCAACCCCTGCTGATGGCGCAGAAGGAACATTTGTCTCTATATACATATCAATCTGATTTTTCAGCATGGCTTTAAAGTCTGTATCCTGCAATAGAGACGAGTTAAATCTCCATCTAGAGGACCTCTTTGCACGGTCAATGGGGAGCAGCTCAAGGGTCACCCTTGCATGATCTGACACTATAATGTTGCCAATTGAACAGGCCAATGTAGATGGGAGCAGATCTTTAGAGATAAAAAAATAATCAAGCCTTGAGAATACACTGTGAACCGAAGAAAAAAAAGTATAGTCCCTCCCCTTAGGATTTAGAGTACGCCAAGCATCTACCAGCCCCAGGGCAGAACACATTCCTCCCACTGTGGAGGTTGATCTGGGGGGTCTAGCAGTGGTTGGTGTACTTCTATCCAGAACAGCATCCATAGTAATATTCAAGTCCCCTGCCCATATGATTGGATAGTCACCCATGTCATTTAATTTACATTCCAGGTCAGTAAAAAACATTGGGACATCCCCATTAGGAGCATATGTATTGGCTAGGATAAATACTTTCCCCTGAATCTCAGCCAAAATAATGACAATCCTCCCTTCTTCATCTTTGAGTTCTCTCAGACATTTAAATTGCAGCTGTTTGTTCACTAGTATAATGACTCCCCTACTTTGACTGGTACCGGCACTGCAGAACACGTGACCCACCCATCCCTTACATAAGCGCTTTGATTCATCCAATGACAAATGACATTCCTGCAAAAACATTATATCATACCTGGAGGATTTCAATTTATAAAGTACCTTGTTCCTCTTGATTACATTACCCAATCCATTTACATTCCATGTGGCGAGGCACAGTTTATTATTATTCTGAGCAGACATGGGCGTGTAGAATAGTAATAATGACCGATGATATACTGACAACTAAGTGAAGTATTTTTAACAATGTCGACAAACGCAGGGCTCTTGACAAAAAACAATAAAAAAAACCATGACACGCTGTAAACAAAACATAGCGTGATAAAAAAAACACAAAAAAAAAACTAAAACAAAAACACAGACAGATACGATTCTGGTCCATGATCCGTCGGTAGAGTGGTTCGCTCTGAGCGCCGCCCACCCGCGGCATTGTTTTGGCAAAAGTTTGCGCACGTTTGTCATAAAGTGACATCATTCATTCTCAATGAATTAGCGAGAGTCCAGCTTGTTTAACGCTAAAGGAACGCTAACGGGATATTGAAGGACAGTCGGTAGGCTAGTAAAAGGAAATGAGAAGAAATCAAAATCAAAAATAAAAATATCAACCCCGCTCATCCATAACGAGCGAATATAGAACAAATCATACCGCAAATGTCATACGTGGGGGATAAGTAGCAAGTAACCAAGTCACTGCGTTGTTCAATAGTCTTGTAGGCTAGTCCCCAGTTGGCTCACAGTCAATATACTACACCTTACCGGCTAGGATGATTCCCTTTCATACCGCTGCACTCAGCTGGACCTTGAACAGGTTAGCAGCCCTCAGATAAGCTAGCGAGCTTCGGATGAAATCCATGGCTTTCTTCGGGTTGTCAAAGCGCCTGGATCCCTCGCCGGTGTCAATTCTGAGTGTGGCAGGGCGCTGCAGTGCAAATTTAACCTGCCGTTCATGTAGGGCTTTCTTGCAGTCTTTAAAGGCATCCCTCTTAGCCTGTGTGCCCCTGGAATAGTCAGGGAAAATCATGACTCGTTTTCCATTCCATCTCAGCTCTCCCTTCTCCTGCGAGGCGCTTAGGATCTTGTCTCTATCTCCCGAGCGAAAGAATCTTGCGATCAACGTGCGGCTTCTGCTTCGGTCCTCCGGGGCGGAGCGGGGAGTCAGTCTGTGAGCATGCTCGATGTACCACCCCTTAGCGGGGGTAGTGATGCCCAGCAGCTCCGGTATGAGATTCTCGAGGAAGGTATTTGCGTCCCCTGTCTCGCTGCCCTCCGGTATCCCGACGAAGCGTAGGTTATTGCGTCTGCTTCTGTCCTCCATGTCGTCCATTTTATCACGGATAGCCTCCATCTCAGCTCTGGTAGCGGGTGGTTCAGACTGTAGCTGTTTGTTGGCGTCCTCCAGAAAGCCCAGTCTCCCCTCCACGTCACTGATCCTTGACACGAGTGATGTCAGTTTCCCTTCCATCGACATGGTGGCTTTGCGAATTTCACCCAAGCTTTGCATCTCTTTAGATATTTTCTTCAGGATTATAAAAATATTCGCTATGTCCTCCCCCGTCGAATTTGCACTTTCTTCTGTAGTAGGAGATTCATCATCGCCATCTTGGTCCACGTTGGGACCCCCCGAGCGTAAACCTTCCTTTTTAGTGGTACTCTGAGGTGGGTTTTTCTGTTTGCTCGCCATTTTCAGACTCCCAAGATGATCGCTCCTCTATGATGACTTTGTTGTGTCTATTTGCCGACTAAGGATACTGTTTTCGGATATAAATCAAGATGCCGCTGCGAGCAGCTCTCTCTCAAGCGGCCATCTTCTTCACCGCGTCACGTCACCGGGCGCTTTTTACTCAATGTTAATTCTGTGGGATTGTTATAAACTTTGGACCTGTACTACATAAGACTTCAGGCTATGGAACTGTTGTGTTTTCCAGCTCTCAGCTGAAACTTAGAAACAGGCATCTCGCAATCAGTATACAGAAATATGAGTACACAAAACCTTTACTTCAGTGTTACTCTATTTCATTAGCACTGAGAGTGATTCTTCTTTGTTGTAGAAGAAAGTTCAGAATGTTTCCTTTCAAAAGAGTATAAATAGCTAATTACTTTGGGTATGCAATCGTCCAAAAAATAAAAATAAAGAAATGCTTTGCCCGATGCAAAAAGGTTAAAGGCCCCCATTCCTAATCCATTTGTAAACTAAAGGGTAACTGTCACACACATGAATGTCTTTTTTTTTTACTTTTTGATTGGCAGAACACCTGATGGACTGAGAGCTTATGAAGAGCTTATGAAATATTTATTTACACTCCCGTAAAACGGAGTTGTGATTGTTGTCTATATGTATATATGTATCTACCCTCTGTACAGCACTTTGGTTGACATGTGTCATGTTAAATGTGTTATATAAATAAATATGATTGATTGATTGATTGACCTTCATGTGATTTCAGTTCAAACCTGCACCAGGTAGGGCGGCTGGGTGGCACAGCGGACTAAGCGCTCGTCACCAACGCGAGAGACACTAGTATCAAATCCGGCTGTCAGCGTTGCCTCCGGCTTGGCCGGCCGTCATACTGGCTCAATTGGCAGAGTCAGCGGGAGGGGAAGCCGGTGGGGTGGTATTCTGGTTGTTGTAAACAGCGACTCCTACAGGTCGGTCAGGGCACCTGCACAGCGAGGGAGGGAGATGGTGAGGGTAGTGTGACCTCCCACACGTTACACCTCACCAATGAGAGTCCGCGCTGGCAGGTGAAAAGATGCTGCTGGCTGTCTCCTATGTCTCGGAGGAAGCATCTGATAGACTTCAGGGCTCCCTAGACTGACCAGTGGGGGGCACATGCGAGCAACGACCAGGAAGGGGAGGGGGGAATTGGCATAACGACTAAATTGGGATGGGAGAAAAACACAGGAAAAAAAAACTGCACCAGGTAGTTTTGAGAGGAAAATATTACCTCTACAATAACTAGTTACAAATATGAATATTGTTTATAATCTCAACACAAATCTCCCGCAAGAAAAATCACCCTTTGAAACAAAGTGAACCACCATTGGTCTTATAGGACACTTCTTTGTATGGTAGAGGTGGTGGGAGGGTCGGGGCACCACAGGCATACAGATCATTTCTAGTTTCAAACAGCACTCCAGGGATCCAGTGTTTCTCTCTTAACACATTAAAGAAAACCTACAGCAGTTTGAGTTAGAATGGGATCATACATTGGCCAATAATTATTTGTATTTCTGTCTGCAAGCTCTAGCTTGCAGTGCTCTTTCTAAATCCAGGAACTTTAAGGTCAGGCATGTGAGATGTCTCAGCCCGCCGTAGCCTCTTTGTTTTAGAGGGAGGGTATTTGCATTAAGTGATTAGGTGATCGACATATTTCTCTGACATCCCTGTGTCGGACAACACATTTGCAAAGTCTTTGCTGGCCTTAATGAATATTGAGTGTTCTATCTCTTCTGCCTTCCAATTAATGAATAGATACTGGTAATTATTTGACCAATGCCTCTCTCTCATGACACGTCCCATATCCATCACTAAGTTAAAAATAAATTAAAATCAATAGAGCCGGCAGAGTCTCAGGATGGTGTCACTGCTTTCAATGGTGGGACCCATGCAGGTCTGAATAACAACTATTGATCCTCTGTGAGGAATATTCTCTTTTATCTCCTCCTCCTTCACCACATGTGCTGACATGCACACACACACACACACACACACACACACACACACACACACACACACACACACACACACACACACACACACACGCACACACACACGCACACACCTGCACACACACACACACACACACACACACACACACACACACACACGCACACACCTGCACACACACACACACACACACACACACACACACACACACACACACACACACACACACACACACACACACACACACACACACACACACACACACACACACACACACACACACACACAGACACACACACACACACACACACACACCTGCACACACACACACACACACACACACTCACACAACACACAAGCAACCACAAGGACACACACTCATGCACACAAGCACACACACTCACATACATGCACACATACACACATGAACACACATTCACATGAGGGCACAAACACACACACACACACACACACACACACACAAGCACACACACACAAACAAACACATGAACACACATTCACACACACACAAACACACATAAACAACCACAAACACACACCACTGATGATTAACGGGGCTACCGTGGACAGGGTGAGCAGCTTTAAGTACCTGGGGGTCCACATCTCAGAGGATCTGACATGGTCAACACACATAGACACAGTAGTAATGAAGGCGAAACAGCGCCTCTACCACCTGAGACAGTTAAGGAAGTTCAGAGTATCGGGGAAGATACTCCAGTCCTTCTACTCAGGAGCTGTAGAGAGCATCTTGACTGGAAACATCACTGCCTGACTACAGCTCGGCATTCAATACCATAGTCCCCTCCATACTCATAGCCAAGCTCAGGGACCTGGGCTTGAACTATGACCTCTGCCAGTGGGTCTTGGACTTCCTGACTGGCAGACCCCAGGTGGTGAGAGCAGGCAACTGCACCTCCTCATCCATCACCCTCAACATAGGGGCCCCCCAGGGCTGTGTTCTGAGTCCCCTCCTCTACTCCCTGTACACACACGACTGTGTGGCTCAGCGGAGTAGCAATACAATCATCAAATTTGCTGACGACACAGTGGTGGTGGGCCTGATCTCTGCCAACGACGAGAGGGCCTACCTGGAAGAGGTCAAGGTCCTGGCGGGATGGTGCCAGGAAAACAGCCTCTCCCTGAATGTCAGCAAAACAAAGGAGATGATTGTGGACTTCAGGAGGTCGGGGGTCAAGGACTACAGCCCCCTCAGCATCGACGGGGCACCGGTTGAGAGAGTCAACAGCTTTAAGTACCTCGGAGCCTACATATCCGAGGACTTGACATGGACCACACACATTGACAGTGTTGTGAAGAAGGCACGACAACGCCTCTACTTCCTCAGGCGCCTAAGGAAGTTCCAAGTCAGTCAGAAGATCCTTAAGAACTTCTACTCATGTACAATAGAGAGCATCTTGACCGGCAACATCACCTCCTGGTTTGGGAATAGCACTGCACAAGACCGAAGCAGACTACAAAGAGTGACACGTTCAGCCGAACGCACAATTGGAGGGGGGCTCCCCACCCTCCAGAACATTTACAACAAGCGTTGCAAGGGCAAGGCTAAGAGAATCATTAAAGACTCCAGTCACCCGAACAACTGCCTCTTTGAACTGCTGCGGTCAGGCAAGCGATACCGGAGTCTCAAGGCAAGCACAGAAAGACTCAGAAGAAGCTTCTATCCCCAGGCCATCAGGCTGCTAAACGAACAATGAACACTACACAACAACAACCACCAAACGCACATAGCACACACATCCACACGCACACACTCACTTTAAACAAACACACTGTAGCACCCACTCCACACACTTTATAGCACACACCCACTTTAAACAAACACACTGTAGCACCCACTCCCCACACTTTATATTTATTGATGAAGGATTGCACTACAACCCGTACACCTTACTGTAAATTGTACCTAAATTGTACCTCATCCCATTTCTGCTTTGCACTATATAGTACTGTACATTAGTACACTGCATAGTATTGTATATTATATGGTAACTCAGAACATTGTACATATGTCTATACCGAACACTGTGACCTCATTTTCTTCTTCTAAATTACATGCTATACTATGTTATTTGATACTATCGTGTCTAGCACAGTCTCTGGAGCGTAACAGTAAGAAGCATTTTGTATGAAAGTATTCTGTACTTCTGTATGACAACTATTAAAGAAACTTGAAACTATGGAAACAGCACGGCACAAGACAAGAAGGCCCTACAGAGAGTGGTGCGCTCAGCCGAGCGTACCACGGGTATTGCACTACCTCCCCTGCAGGTTCTATACAACAAGAGGTGCAAATCCAGAGCCTGCATGATAATGAAAGACCCTCACCACCCCAATAACAGCCTGTTCCAGCTGCTGAGGTCAGGCAGACGCCTGCGAACCCCAGCTACTAGGACAGAGAGGCTTAGGCTCAGCTTCTTCCCCCAGGCCATCAGAGTCCTGAACAATGAACATTGAGTACCACTGGCTGCTGAGGTCAGGCAGACGCCTGCGAACCCCAGCTACTAGGACAGAGAGGCTTAGGCTCAGCTTCTTCCCCCAGGCCATCAGAGTCCTGAACAATGAACATTGAGTACCACTGTAACACTTTAGCATGAGCGGGCACACACTCAGGCCGTACGCACCCCACTTATTGCCAAAAGGAAAGGCCACTTTAAATTAGTATTAGCAACAGTAACAGTGTATTGCACTACTATTACTACTACTGTTAACTGTTAACTGTTACCCATTATTGCACAAATTTACTGTTACCTTCTACCTGTTATTGCACAATTTTATTGCACACATTTTTGTATTGGATTCTATTATATGTTGTACCAATTGCACATCGTTGCGGGCAAGACCACCCGCATTTCATTGTATATCCGTATGCCGTGACAAATAAAACTCTTGACTTGACTTGACAAACATGTGAACACACATTCACACGCATTCACACACAAACACACACACAAAGACACACACATAAATGATGCACCTGGATACACACACAGACTCTCTGCCTCACTCCCACTCCCTCTCTGTCTGCTTCACTCCCTCTCTGTCTGCCTCACTCCCTCTCTGTCTCCCTCTCTGTCTGCTTCACTCCCTCTCTGTCTGCCTCACTCCCTCTCTGTCTGCTTCACTCCCTCTCTGTCTCCCTCTCTGTCTGCTTCACTCCCTCTCTGTCTGCTTCACTCCCTCTCTGTCTGCTTCTCTCCCTCTCTGTCTGCTTCACTCCCTCTCTGTCTGCTTCACTCCCTCTCTGTCTGCTTCACTCCCTATCTGTCTGCTTCACTCCCTCTCTGTCTGCTTCACTCCCTCTCTGTCTCCCTCTCTGTCTGCTTCACTCCCTCTCTGTCTGCTTCACTCCCTATCTGTCTGCTTCACTCTCTCTCTGTCTGCTTCACTCCCTCTCTGTCTGCTTCACTCCCTATCTGTCTGCTTCACTCCCTCTCTGTCTGCCTCACTCCCTCTCTGTCTGCTTCACTCCCTCTCTGTCTGCTTCACTCCCTCTCTGTCTGCTTCACTCCCTCTCTGTCTGCTTCACTCCCTCTCTCTCTGCCTCACTCCCTCTCTGTCTGCTTCACTCCCTCTCTGTCTCCCTCTCTGTCTGCTTCACTCCCTCTCTGTCTGCTTCACTCCCTCTCTGTCTGCCTCACTCCCTCTCTGTCTGCTTCACTCCCTCTCTGTCTCCCTCTCTGTCTGCTTCACTCTCTCTCTGTCTGCTTCACTCCCTCTCTGTCTGCTTCACTCTCTCTCTGTCTGCTTCACTCCCTCTCTGTCTGCTTCTCTCCCTCTCTGTCTGCTTCAGTCCCTCTCTGTCTGATTCACTCTCTCTCTGTCTGCTTCACTCCCTCTCTGTCTGCTTCTCTCCCTCTCTGTCTGCTTCACTCTCTCTCTGTCTGCTTCACTCCCTCTCTGTCTGCTTCTCTCCCTCTCTGTCTGCTTCACTCCCTCTCTGTCTGCTTCACTCTCTCTCTGTCTGCTTCACTCCCTCTCTGTCTGCCTCACTCCCTCTCTGTCTGCTTCACTCCCTCTCTGTCTCCCTCTCTGTCTGCTTCACTCTCTCTCTGTCTGCTTCACTCCCTCTCTGTCTGCTTCACTCTCTCTCTGTCTGCTTCACTCTCTCTCTGTCTGCTTCACTCCCTCTCTGTCTGCCTCACTCCCTCTCTGTCTGCGTCACTCTCTCTCTGTCTGCTTCACTCCCTCTCTGTCTGCCTCTCTCCCTCTCTGTCTGCTTCTCTCCCTCTCTGTCTGCTTCATTCCCTCTCTGTCTGCTTCACTCCCTCTCTGTCTCCCTCTCTGTCTGCTTCACTCCCTCTCTGTCTGCCTCACTCCCTCTCTGTCTCCCTCGCTGTCTGCTTCACTCTCTCTCTGTCTGCTTCACTCCCTCTCTGTCTGCTTCACTCCCTCTCTGTCTGCTTCACTCCCTCTCTGTCTGCTTCACTCCCTCTCTGTCTGCTTCACTCCCTCTCTGTCTGCCTCACTCCCTCTCTGTCTGCTTCACTCTCTCTCTGTCTGCTTCACTCCCTCTCTGTCTGCTTCTCTCCCTATCTGTCTGCTTCACTCCCTCTCTGTCTGCTTCACTCCCTCTCTGTCTGCTTCACTCCCTCTCTGTCTGCTTCTCTCCCTCTCTGTCTGCTTCACTCCCTCTCTGTCTGCTTCACTCCCTCTCTGTCTGCTTCACTCCCTCTCTGTCTGCTTCACTCCCTCTCTGTCTGCTTCACTCCCTCTCTGTCTGCTTCTCTCCCTCTCTGTCTGCTTCACTCCCTCTCTGTCTGCCTCAGTCCCTCTCTGTCTGCTTCACTCCCTCTCTGTCTGCCTCTCTGTCTGCCTCACTCCCTCTCTGTCTGCCTCACTCCCTCTCTGTCTGCTTCACTCCCTCTCTGTCTGCTTCAGTCCCTCTCTGTCTCCCTCTCTGTCTGCTTCACTCCCTCTCTGTCTGCTTCGCTCCCTCTCTGTCTGCTTCACTCCCTCTCTGTCTCCCTCTCTGTCTGCTTCGCTCCCTCTCTGTCTGCTTCACTCCCTCTCTGTCTCCCTCTCTGTCTGCTTCACTCCCTCTCTGTCTGCTTCGCTCCCTCTCTGTCTGCTTCACTCCCTCTCTGTCTGCTTCTCTCCCTCTCTGTCTGCTTCACTCCCTCTCTGTCTGCTTCACTCCCTCTCTGTCTGCTTCACTCCCTCTCTGTCTGCTTCACTCCCTCTCTGTCTGCTTCACTCCCTCTCTGTCTCCCTCTCTGTCTGCTTCACTCCCTCTCTGTCTGCTTCGCTCCCTCTCTGTCTGCTTCACTCCCTCTCTGTCTGCTTCTCTCCCTCTCTGTCTGCTTCACTCCCTCTCTGACTGCTTCACTCCCTCTCTGTCTCCCTCTCTGTCTGCTTCGCTCCCTCTCTGTCTGCTTCGCTCCCTCTCTGTCTGCTTCGCTCCCTCTCTGTCTGCTTCACTCCCTCTCTGTCTGCTTCACTCCCTCTCTGTCTGCTTCGCTCCCTCTCTGTCTGCTTCACTCCCTCTCTGTCTGCTTCACTCTCTCTCTGTCTGCTTCTCTCCCTCTCTGTCTGCTTCACTCCCTCTCTGTCTCCCTCTCTGTCTGTCTCACTCCCTCTCTGTCTGCTTCACTCCCTCTCTGTCTGCTTCACTCCCTCTCTGTCTGCTTCACTCCCTCTCTGTCTGCTTCACTCCCTCTCTGTCTGCTTCACTCCCTCTCTGTCTGCCTCACTCCCTCTCTGTCTGCTTCACTCCCTATCTGTCTGCTTCACTCCCTCTCTGTCTGCTTCACTCCCTATCTGTCTGCTTCGCTCCCTCTCTGTCTGCTTCACTCCCTCTCTGTCTCCCTCTCTGTCTGCTTCGCTCCCTCTCTGTCTGCTT
>NC_140167.1:43191875-43204046 GCF_963971535.1 Notolepis coatsorum
CGGTCAACCACTCAGTGAAATTGGACACTTTATGAACAGGGTGCTGATTTTCATTCATTCATTAATTCATTCAAACCTTTATTTACTCTAGAAAATACATTGAAGTTACCCTTATTTGCAACGTTGTCGAGATTACAGTCATATTAAAACAGGTAAAAAAAATTAATAATAATAAAGCAAAGAAAGATAATTTTTTTTAACATTTACAAACTGAGGCAGGGAGATTTGTAATCATGTTTTCAAACTGTCCATAGGATAGTGGAGTATTGATTCTTAGCATGAGCTGAAGATCATTCTAAGAAACCGGGGGACCAAAACATTTTTTCCAAGTTTTCCTGTACTCTGGAAACCTTACTGTAAGCATAAGTCAGTTATTTGTGCGTGTCAGATGGGGTCCATCATTTCAATCAAACAACATTGTGATATAAGGTGGCAATTTCCCGGCAATGGCCTTAAGCCAGAGCGGTCCGGTACCGGTACAAGATTGATATCATGCCATAAATAGATGAATACAGAACATATTAATTAATGTTGCACTTCTTTTTCAAATGTAGCCAAGAGTAAAGACCCTAACCCTGTCAAAACAGCAGTCAAAGTGTATAGCAATACGTTTGTTTACCAATGGTTTTAAGTGTTAACACATTCCCTGCCACGCAATTTGAGCATCTTATACCACTCTCTGCCAGCACTGTAAGCCTATGGAGATGTTCACCTTCTTTGCAGGGCTATAACTTTTTAAATTGTATTGCTAAATTGACATTACTATGGCCCATTCAACATCGATTATCTATCGTTCAGGATGTAGGAACGTTTTACTTTTTCATTCATAGATTCATACGAAAATACCGTCTAGAATATAAATATGTTTTTATCGTTTTCTGCAGTAATTCATAGAACATGAGATATAGGCATAAACGCATATATAGATTATCAAATGCTGTTTGTTGGCGATACACGCTATATAAAAAATTTCAACTGTACATGATCCTAAACGTTATGACTGATCATGCGCGGATGAACGGGGGGGGGGGGGGGGTCGTTTATAATTCCGTGATCGTCGGTAAATGCTTTATGTAGTATGGGTGATATATTGATCAGAGCGGTTTGCATGGATAATAATAAACAAACGCGCTGAAAATGACATCAGTGTCCTCTTACCGTTCGACGATGAGACTGGAGGAAAAAGATCCCACTTATTTGACGGCGATCTCCTAAATCCATTTCCGGTTTGTATAATCATAATAAACGGCCAAATCGTATCGATTATTGCGTTATGGCAGCGATCGCTACACACGGACGTGTGTATACAGTCCTGCAACAATATGCGAGTGCCGGACGCATTTCCCAGACGCACCGATATCGACTCGTCCATTTCCGGTTTGGCAACTCGGCGATCATCCACCAGGCGGCAGTATTGAAGCGTTGCAGAGTTGTGCATGCTCCCACTGCATCAGACGAGGCTCCGTGAGGGAATTATGAATAACATGGCGAAAATGTTTTATATGATCTCAATAACGTCGTACGCCGTGGATTGGCAGAATTCGCATGAACTTGAAACACGTCGTAAGCCGTTTCCGGCGTGGGATGTGTTAATAGTGAAATATGGACAGGGACCTAGCTACATCGCCACTTCTTTTTCAAATGTAGCCAAGAGTAAAGACCCTAACCCTGTCAAAACAGCAGTCAAAGTGTATAGCAATACGTTTGTTTACCAATGGTTTTAAGTGTTAATAGTGAAATATGGACAGGGACCTAGCTACATCTCCAACACTCTAATAAATGACAGGCCAGCAAGAACACTGCAATCATCAGCTGCTGGACTACTAGAAGCTCCCAGAAACAGTTAAAAGAGGATCGGTAATGCAGCCTTTATCAGCTATGCCCCAAAACTATGGAACAAACTACCCCAAAACATCAAGTTCAAGTTTCAAGTTTCTTTATTAGTTGTCATACAGAAATACAGAATACTTTGCATGGAATGCTTCTTTCTGTTTTGCTCCTGAGAGTGTGCTAGTTAATAACAAGATAGTATAAAATAAGTATAATATAAGTATAAAATAGAAAGTCAAGAAGTCAAGTACGTAAACAAGTGTAAACAACAAAAATGTTCAGTATACCTATTTATACAGTATGTACAGCTGGTACACAAATTGTGAGGTATAGCTTAGCTTGTGGTTCCACCTTGTGGTGGTGAGGTGAAATGAGGTGCAATAAGGAATAAGGAATGAAAATGATGTGCAATTTCCTTACCAATAATATAAATATAATGTGTAAAGTGTGTTAGTGTCTAAAGTGGGTGCTACAGTGTGTTGTTTATTTAAAGTGAGTGTGTGTGTGCTGTGGGTGTGTTGATGGTTTGTTATTGTTAATTGTTCATTGAGCATCCTGATGGCCTGGGGATAGAAGCTCCTTCTGAGTCTCTTGCCATGAGACTCCGGTATCGCTTGCCTGACCGCAGCAGTTCAAAGAGGCAGTTGTTTGGGTGGCTGGAGTCTTTGATTATTCTCTTAGCCTTGCCCATGCACAGCTTGTTATAAATGTCTTGGAGAGTGGGAAGCCCACCTCCAATTGTGCGTTCGGCTGAACGGGCCACTCTCTGTAGTCTGCTACGGTCTTGTGCAGTGCTATTCCCAAACCAGGAGGTGATATTGCCAGTCAGGATGCTCTCTATTGTGCATGAGTAGAAGTTCTTGAGGATCTTCTGGCTCATGTTGAACTTCCTTAAGCGCCTAAGGAAGTAGAGGCATTGTCGTGCCTTCTTGATAACAACACTGTCAATGTGTGTGGTCCATGTCAAGTCCTCATATATGTGGACTCCGAGGTACTTAAAACTGTTCACACTCTCAACCGGTGCCCCGTCGATGCTGAGGGGGCTGTAGTCCCTGACCCCCGACCTCCTAAAGTCCACAATCATCTCCTTTGTTTTGCTGACGTTCAGGGAGAGGCTGTTCTCTTGACACCCGCTAGAACCTTTACCTCTTCCAGGTAGGCCCTCTCGTTGTTTGCAGAGATCAGGCCGACCACTACTGTGTCGTCAGCAAATTTGATGATTGTGTTGTTGTTCCGCTGTGCCACACAGTCATGTGTGTACAGGGAGTAGAGGAGGGGACTCAGAACACAGCCCTGGGGGGCCTCTATGTTGAGAGTGATGGATGAGGAGGTGCAGTTGCCTGCTCTCACCACCTGGGGTCTGCCCGTCAGGAAGTCCAAGACCCACTGGCAGAGGTCATAGTTCAAGCCCAGGTCCCTGAGCTTGGCTATGAGTTTGGAGGGGACTATGGTGTTGAATGCTGAGCTGTAGTCGATGAATAGCATTCTCACATAGTTCCCCTGCCTCTTGTCCAGGTGTGATGCTGCTGTGTGTAGCACATGGGCTATGGCATCCTCCGTGGACCTGTTGGGGCGGTATGCAAATTGCAGGGGGTCCAGGGTGTTGGGGAGGGAGGAACAGAGGGAAAGGAGGCCAACTCGCTAGACATCTTCAAAAGACAGCTTAAAACCTACAGTATCTCTTTGCTCAGGCATTTCAATGAAACATCAGGGATATCCTGACACAAATTGTACTTTACCTGCACTATTCTTACCCTACCTACTTTTATACAATTCCTATCAAATTGTGTCGGTTCTATGCTAATTTGATCTCACTACCTCCTATGCACTGTAATTTTAAGACCACTGCTCTGTTGTAATTCAAAACTGAACTTTGTAAAGAAACTCAAAGTTAAGAGCGATGCACTGCTCTGTTGTTAAGTTGTGAGCGACGCACTGCTCTGTTAAATTACAAGGTCATTTAGAACTCTACTTTGTAAAGAAACTCAAAATGTTAAGAGCGATGCACTGCTCTGTTATATGTTAGAGCGATGCTCTGTTGTTGTGAGCGACGCACTGCTCTGTTGTTCTATAAGGTAATTTAGAACTGTACTTTGTAAAGAAACTCAAAGTATTAAGAGTGATACACTGCTCTGTTATTATATATTTTTTATTTAACAATTGTATCACACTTTTTACTGTCCGTTCTATTTTATAATTGTTAGCCTATTTTAAACTGAATCAAACCGCACTTTTTTACTCTATCTAATCTATTCTATTTTATTATTTGTATTACTGAAAAACTGTGATTTACCTTACCTTGCTACCTCTCTATCTTTTTGTATTTAATTTTTTATGCTCGCTTATGCCTGTATTTTTTACTGTTGTGAAGCACTTTGAACTGCAATTTCTGTATGAAAAGTGCTAAACAAATAAAGTTATTATTATTATATGAGTTATAGAAATCTAGTCGGAAAAAGGCGAATATTGACGCAAGGAAATGCGCACTGCCATTTTGTTTGTAGTCCTATGAGGAGAGGAGACCCAGGACTTTCGATGGGCTTTCGACTACACACTACACTACCCAGCTCGTGATTATCTCCCACAAACCTGAACGTTATTGCCATAAAACAGAACGCAGTTAGTTTCTCTACCTTTCTGTGAATGTCTAGCAATTGTGGTGGAGAGCTTCACAGAGTGGAGCAAGGAAAACCACCTACAGCTCAACATCAGCAAGACGAAGGAGATGGTGGTGGACCATCGGCAGAGCAGGAGGAAGCCCCCAACTCCCATCATCATCCAGGGGGTGGAGGTATAAAGGGTGGAGAACTACAAATTCCTGGGTGTTCTCATGAACAACAAACTGGACTGGACGGACAACACCGAGGCCCTCTACAGGAAGGGACAGAGCAGACTGTTCTTCCTGAGAGGGCTCAGGTCTTTTAAAGTCTGCAGAAAACTGCTGCAGATGTTCTACCAGTCTGTGGTTGCTGGAGCCCTCTTCTTCGCTGTGGTATGCTGGGGGGGGCAACACCAACACAGACAAAATAAACAAACCGATCAAAAAAGCAAGCTCTGTGGTGGGAGCGGACCTGGACAGTCTGGAGGTGGTGGCAGAGGGGAGGACGAGGAGGAAGCTGTATGCTATCCTCGAGAACCCCTGCCACCCCCTCTATGATGAGCTGACCGCAATGCGGTCCACGTTTAGCCACAGACTCATCCCCCCCCCGACATACCACAAAGCGCTTTGGGCAGTCATTTGGCAATCAGGCTCCACAACCAGGCAGGGCCAGGATGGGCCAACTGCCGTGGACTGGAGGAGCTGGGTTGTGGACTGTAACAAATTAATTTAACTATTTAAGATCATGATTGGACTTGTTTCTTTTTCTTTTTCACCACTTTTAGCTCTATTTTCAGTCCTATTTTAGCTATTTTATCCCTGTGTACTTGTCCATCTTGTTTTTAACACATACTAATAAGTGTATGTATTAACTGTTTTTTAAAGTGCTGTTTTTTATTGCTGTTATGCTGTTATGCTGTAAAGGACACCTGAATCTCCCCTCATGGATAAATAAAGGTTTTCAATAACGGTGTTGCAATCTGATGAAAAATGGCGGAGACATTTATATTATAAAAAAGTAACTGTACTTATGGTAGATTTCATTCACCGTTTGTGAATCACACCTAGTGATACTAAATCCAGATTGAACTCTGCCATTGGAAAGGGGAGATTTGGCCCGATCCATATATGTGTGACTTGGCCATACTAAGGTAATTTATATGCCTGATATTCTATATTCTATAATCATATTTAAAATTGCATGTGTCCAAATGGCATAATTCAGTACTTTAATCATCTTCCCTTTATTCATAGATTATTTGTACACTTGATCTCAAGAAGGTGCTGAATGAGCTAACATCTGGTCAATGTTAGCATGGTGTTATTCACCGTCAAACATAAACAAATGTAAATTTAAAGATAATTGATATTCTCCTTTGGTTCATTACAATTTACTCAAGCCTAGTATATACATTCATACATTCCCTGAGATCCATAGATGTCCCTAGATAGATACCAAGAACAGATGGACCTTGTAGAAGTGGAGAAATCTTCCATTCACTTAGGTATGTATTTTTAGGCCAATTTTATTCATTCAAACCTTTATTTATTCTCGAAAAGACAATTGAGGTCAGTCACCCTCATTTTCAATGTCGTCGAGACTGTACAGATATTTCAATGCACACATTTCTACAATATAACAATAATAAATATTAATAACTATCTTATTATAGTACTTTTCACACATGGACCGCAGTCCAGAGTGCCCCACATCAATTAGTATGAAATGAACATAGGCATAAAATCAGCACATATTTAATGGACAGAATAAAAAAAAAACAATGCATAAATTGCAGACATAAGAATAGGTATAAAAGACAATAGAAGTAGTGCAATGTAAACGTGCAGACTTAAGAATAGGCATAAAATAAGTACAATGTCGCTCGAAGACATGTGAATCCCCCCGGAACAGTCAGTCCCCCAAACACCCCACACATCAGTCCCTACCACATCCCCATCCATGACCTCCCCCGTGCCGGGCCCGTCGGGCTTAAGGGGTTAAATAGACACCGCATTGGTTTTAATGCATGCAGTTGATCCAGAGCTATTTGTCTGAGAGACTTCAATGTGTGAACACTGGGAAAGCCCAGTTAGTTCTTACCCATTACAAAAGGCGTCCCACAGGGATCAATCCTGGGTCCTGTCTTATACATTTATTTTTTATTTTTATTATATTCTCCTTTGGTTCATTACAATTTACTCAAGCATAGTAACAGCCACAATTTCTGACACTGGGAATACATTCCCTGAGGTCCATAGATGTCCCTAGATACCAAGAACATGCAAATGGACCTTGTAGAAGTGGAGCAATCTTCCATTTACTTGGGTACTTTTAGGCAAATATTCTGAAAATATGGCTAAGGCTTAAGAGGTTAACCCTCGAGTCAACCTTTAAAAGAATCACACCTTTAGCCCTTTGCAGAAAACTGCGATCTCAGTAAAAAAAACAATACATGAAAAGGATATGTTTTTTTTTTATATATACATGCTTCTGAAGGGGTAAACACTGGCAGCTATTACTGTACTATTGTATTACTAGGACATATTTCACATAGTACAGAGGTATTTTAAGAACATTTATTGTGCAAAACTGCAATAGAAAAATGCAAAACCTTTTCTGCAGGCAGGTAACGCATATCTTGGATCGTGTTTTGACCATGTCTTTAAAGCCCTTTTGATCGACAGTTTGAAAAGGAACCATATCCTTACACAAGTAAACAGTGACAGCGTTTGCTATGTCGGTCCACCGCTAGCTATTTTTGTCATTGTTGAAACATAAATAATAATAAAAAAAAAAAGTATTCTGTTACAGCTGCTGAGCTATATACTATAGCTAATGTCCATCAATATATTCCTTTGGAATGAAATTCAAGGTTCAAGAATCGAATCAGGATTGTTAGCAGAGAGAGAGAGAAAGATAGAGAGGGAGGGGGAGAGAGAGAGTGAGGGGGAGGGCTGCTAGGGGTGGAGCCGGCGTTGGCTTGCTGAGGACTCCTAGCAGCCTGTTGATGTAGCCTCAGCAAGCTAACGTTAGCTTTCTGAGGCTACATCAACATTTAACATACTTACATACAACTTAAGATTTTAGCGCAACGTGGGCATTCCAGAATGGCGAGGATGCAAAGCATGTTAGACGATTGGATCCGACGCAGAGTTTACATTACACATAGAAACTGAGCGACTTGCGAGAGAAGTTGTCACACAGCTGCTGTGTGCAACGCAGGGCTGAAGTGCTAGTTTGCTTGTGGAATTGAAGGTCCGCTCTGTTGTTCCGTGTCTATTATGAAATGACAATTGCGCGTTGACACGCCCACTACGCAAAGTCTTTGTGCTCCTAAATAATGTTTCCAGATCGCACATATCTATTTTTAGGGGGAAATCCGAGTGAAATAGTCGCACTGCAGAGCCCTGTCTCGGCGGGCTGGCGTTGGCTCCGCTCCTGGCAGCCCCCTCCCTCCACACTGTGTTGCTCTACCAGTCACAAGGTATAGTCTAAATCCATACCGTAGCGCAAATTCATACCGTTTATACTGTATACCGTAAAAAAATATGCACAAACTACCTCTTGAAGGCCTCATCCATCCTTTTATCATGTTACTTATGAATCATTCAAATTTTAAACTGTACAGGCTGTGTATTCAAAAAATGTGTTTAACATGGGAGTCAACCTGTTAATTTCTGCGACTAGGGTGGAATGTGTGACACTTTTATTCCACACGCTTAATAGTGATTTTTGAAAAAAAACAAACATGGATTATTGTAATGTGACTCAAAGATGTGATACTGAGCTACTTTCCTGGCATATACATAAAATATCCAATGCTATCCACAAACACAAGTGAAAAAAAGGCTTTTTGACGAGAATTGCAAAAAGGGTGACTGGAGGGTTAAAAGAAAAGACTGGTCAACCATATCGGATGCTTTTGACAGATCCACAAATAGTGCAGCACAATGTCATTCACAACTAAAGTAGTGGCTGAGATTGTGTTATCTTTTGCTCTAAATCCAGATTGTTTAGGACCCCCTAAAATACATACCTAAATAAATGGAATATTGCATATTCTTGGTATCTAGGGACATCTATGGACCTCAGTGAATGTATTCCCAGTGTCAGAAATATTGTGTCTATTATAGGCTTGCTTACATTGTGATGAAACAAAGGAGAATATGAATTATGATTTTTCTTTGCATCTTTGACAGTGAATAACACCATGCTAAAAATGACAAGACATGAAGAACTGCCACTAATCTTGTTCAATACCTTCTTGAGATCATGTGTACAACAAATCTAAGGAAATGAATAAAGAGAAGATGATTAAACAGAAGGTTCTGTAGATACAGTACTGAATTCTCCCATCCGGACCAATGCAATTTGAAATATTATTATAGAATATAGAATAGCAGGCTTATAAATTACCTTATTATAGCCAATTCGCACATTTATATATATATACATATATTATCTTTCAAATGGCCAAGTTCAATTTGGATTTAGTATCACCAGGCGTGCATAAGAACAGATAATGAAATCTACTGTAATCTACTGTACTTTTTTATTTTGATCAGGGTGCAACCGTTTTGAATCTAATTTCAAATGTAATTGTTGCTGCATGCTAAAAATAGGGAAGAGAAACTAACTAGCTTCAATATATGTCTATAACGTTAGTGTCGTGGTTTATTATCCCTAATAATAAGAGATATTAAAATAATTCATACAGAAGTATGACGTTTGAAATCCCATAGAGGCTTTCAGGAAGTGTAGTTCTGAAAAATGCCAATGCTGATCGACAGATAGCGATGTCTATTACAAAATGGCCGCAAAGAAACTACAATTCCCATGGTTAAAAGGTTCCAAAATGGTCGCCTGGCCAAAACGAAATGAAAATCTAACTAATAACACTTTAACCTATTGTTAAACTAACGTATTGATGATAATATACATTATAAATGCTGTTGTGACATGGTTATGATGTTTATACTTGAATATGTTTGAAAAATAAAATGATACTTTTGTCAAACAGTCTGGAGAGATTAATTTATGACATGATGTCATTTGCGGTCCGCTGACGGACCACACAGGCGGAAGAGGTTAATGACCACATTCAGTCAGGACCTCGGTTTAGTGTCTCATCCGAAGGACGGCACTCGCAGCTGTAAATTGTACCTCATCTCATTTCTTCATTGTACTGTATATTGTATTGTAACTCAGTTACTTTTCTACTCTGCATTGTATATATATCGAACACTTTTGTCTACGTACTTGACTTCTATTTTATACTTATTATACTTATTTTATACTTATCTATTTTGATCTAGCACAATCTCTGGAGCAAAACAGAAAGAAGCATTTTATATAAAAGTATTCTGTATTTTTGTATGACAACTAATAAAGAAACTTGAACTTGAACTTGAACATCAGGTCTTTTTTCAACATGTTGAATGTTACAAAAGAAGGATGTTTTATTTTGTAAAGGAAACCTCCCACTCTTGGTAATGGAAACAGTGCTATTTGTTATGGGAAATGGAATCAGTAAAAATGTGTATGAACACTAATTACATCATTCTTACTAGCATTTACATAGCAAATATTTTGCCTGACACTTGCAGCATTTACAGTATAGAGGGAACTCTTTGTCAGTCTTTGTCAGATGTCTCATTGTCTCTTAGTTTTTCTTATAGCTGTATTATGAATATGTCACAACAATGCGAGTGTGTTAAATATACTCTGCTCATTGAGAATGCTTATTTCCCTGCATAGCTGAATTTTCCAATTGCATTAGAATTGGCAGTTTGTTTGTATCATCGTTAGCTTTTTCTGTTGATGTTGCCTTTAAATAAATGCTGGCAAGTATGACTCTGTCAGTTACCAAATGTGTTTGATGCTGCATTGGCTTTAATGAACGCCTAATGTTGTAAGGCCATCTCTTGTCAGAGTCATTTCTATGCTAGCAATTTTCCAGGGTTTTCATTTAAAAATGTAACATTTTTAAATCATTAGCTTCTAGCAGTGTTATACTGTAAGGATCACATTATACAGTACTTTAATACATTTTACAGTAATAAACGGTTTATGGAGATTACAGTAGAAACACTAAAATAACAGTATAATGGCAACCAAACCACTGACTATTATACTGTAAAGCATATATTCTATACAGTACAGTACAATGTGTTTACAGTAATGAACTGTTTTTGTAGACTGCAGTAGGCTCACTGTAGAATAACAGGTCCATGTAGCTGCCAGTAGTTTACTGTAATTTAACAGGGACTGTGTTACGATCCAATGTTGCATGAAACCTTTTCACAAATGTGAAAATCGGGTTTGTTTTTCTTAATTCCCGAAAACCAGTCCTTTTGAAGGTTTAGCATTTCAACAACTCAACAGCTACAAGCGAGTGTTTGTGGATGGGCCTGTACAGTGCAGTGTTGCTATCTGGCATATAGATCTGTTTTACAAAGAGCTCCTAGAAAATAAATATATACCACACTTTAACATACTTTTAAGTTTTACGACATACATTCTTTATATAACACACTTCAAGCTTCATCATCTACAGGGAGCGACCCACGGTACATGAATGCAACATGTCAGTTAACGATTTTGACATGGAAATATCTTATAGTTTCGGGGGTTTCATCTGCACGGTTGCTGCTGGCTTCATGTGCCTTTGAGGTTTCGAGGCGTTTTTGCGTGTTGGAACAGCATGGAGCCATGTGCTGATAAGAAATTAGATGCTGACGTTTTTTTCCCTCCTGTTCACTCTCTCCAGTCTCTGTGAAGGAGCTGCTGGAATAATGTTCTGGAGTGCACACACTATACTATACTATACTACACACACACACACACACACACACACACACACACACACACACACACACACACACACACACACACACACACACACACACACACACACACACACACACACACACACACACACACACACACACACACACACACACACACACACACACACACACACACACACACACACACACACACACACACACACACACACACACACACACACACACACACACACACACACACACACACACACACACACACACACACACACACACACACACACACACACACACACACACACACACACACACACACACACACACACACTACAAGTGCCTCGTAGGAAGGTAGCTGAGAGGGCTGAAAGAGTATATGTGTGTTCCTTCCAGGCACAAGGTGGGGACCTCTTCAGATCTGCCTGCTATTAACAGTCTTGTGATCTGCTCTTGTTTACCTACCCTCACAACACTGGTACTCGGGGCTGTGTGGAGCATGGGACGCGCTATTCAGACTATGCGCTCCCAGTAATTGCGCCTTCCCCCTCTAAATATATAGCAGTCTTTGCCCCCCCCCCCTCCTGCACACACACACACACACACACACACACACACACACACACACACACACACACACACACACACACACACACACACACACACACACACACACACACACACACACACACACACACACACACACACACAAACACACCATCTCTCTTTCTCTCTCTCTTCTTTCTTTCTTTCTTTCTTTCTTTCTTTCTTCTTTCTTTCTTTCTTTCTTTCTTTCTTTCTTTCTTTCTTTCTTTCTTTCTTTCTTTCTTTCTTTCTTTCTTTCTTTCTTTCTTTCTCTTTCTTTCTTTCTTTCTCTCTCTCCCCCTCTCTCTTCATACTGCTGAGAGGTTTGGTGGATGCAGATGGGGTGCGTTTTGCTG
>NC_140167.1:43204246-43239246 GCF_963971535.1 Notolepis coatsorum
GGAAACACTATGGAGTGTGTTCATCTTTCACAGCTCAGAGTGAGAGCATAGAGTCCAACATGTATCACAGCTCAGGGTGAGAAAGCATAGAGTCCAACATGTATCACAGCTCAGGGTGAGAGCATAGAGTCCAACATGTATCACAGCTCAGGGGTGAGAGAATAGAGTCCAACATGTATCACAGCTCAGGGTGAGAGCATAGAGTCCAACATGTATCACAGCTCAGGGTGAGAGAATAGAGTCCAACATGTATCACAGCTCAGGGTGAGAGCATAGAGTCCAACATGTATCACAGGGTGAGAGCATGGAGTCCAACATGTATCACAGCTCAGGGTGAGAGCATGGAGTCCAACATGGACCTCAGGGTGAGAGCATAGAGTCCAACATGTATCACAGCTCAGGGTGAGAGCATAGAGTCCAACATGTATCACAGCTCAGGGTGAGAGCATAGAGTCCAACATGTATCACAGGGTGAGAGCATAGAGTCCAACATGTATCACAGCTCAGGGTGAGAGCATGGAGTCCAACATGTATCACAGCTCAGGGTGAGAGCATAGAGTCCAACATGGACCTCGGCAGTGGACCCTGTTTGATTGAAATGTTTCATTTGGTTTCACATTTTATTCACAATTGATCCTTTTTTCTTTTGGGGGGGGGGGGGGGGGTACTATTTCTCTTGACCAAACTGCCGTGATGAGACTGGGTTAGTGCGTTGTGTCTCAGAACTCTGTCCAAAACCATGAGAGGGAAGGGAAAGATGAATTAATAGTTGGGATTTATTCTTCAACAATCTGTCGTTTGTTTTCAGTGCTGCGTGGTCGGTCAACCCACGGGGGAAACGGATCTCATTTCTGAGATAAAAACAGACTTCCAAGACACTTGAGGTAAACAAATTAGACGCGGTGGTTCAAGATGACTTAAGTGACAATATTCCCCAATAATTGGAAATGATAAAGAACTGCGTTGATACGGCGCAGGCTCCGGGCGCGTCTCCCAGGCGGGATGAAGCGGGGGGGTGGGCTACACTTCAGCATCTCTGTCTCATTATAAAATCTTCAGAGCGATACATTTTTATGTCGCTTTGGTTGAATAAACAGTTGTGATTTGGCACAAAACATACAGCTGTGGACTTCTTGACTTCAGCGAGCTGCCAGCTTCTCCCTGTACACAGCGGAGTCAGGGACGCTCTCTCATGGAGATTATGAATAAAGTCATGCATTATAGATTTAGAGGTGAATTTATTCATTTTCTCGAAAAAATCGGAAATGTAAGCCGGCCCAAATCAATGGAGTATAGTTCATCTCTGTCTCCCTAATCATTCGCTAATGGCTACTATCAATTGTCTGCCCACCGGCGTCTGCATCCACCAGCGTTGCAATTAAAGGCAACAAGCGCATACTGTTGACTAAAGGTGCTTTAGCACGCGATCCCAGGTTAATGTATTGATTATCTCCTGCGTGGCGAATTGAATTTATTCCCGCCATCATCAGTCTTGTTTATTTTATTCATAATCACGCTGTTATTTATCAGTGGGTTTCCTTACTGTATCTCGACGGAGGGGTGATAGCGTTGGTTGTACATTTTTGTGGATTGTGGAAAAAAATAAATCATGTGTAATGTTTTTTTGCTTTAAAGCCATAACGTAACAATTCATTACAGATATATCGTTAAAACTACAGTATGATTTTGATTTGATTTGATTTTGATTTGATTTTGATTTGTCTCGAACATAGAAACATAAAACAAGTTTAAAAAACAAAAAGGTAAATAGTCAAAGACTATTTCCATACAATACGTGTTCGAGAAGGAACAGGGGGAAGTAAAACAACTTATCAAGCCCTGCCCCTTCCTTACAATATTTGGCATTATAATTTAATAAAAATAAAAATAATATAACAAATAATAAAAAATAAAATAAAAGTACAGTTTTTTATATATCCAAATATCCAAATGAGAAAAAATAATAGGGTCACATTACTGCTCAAGCTCCTCTCTCTTATATGTGTCCATAAGTGCTTGTTTATAGCTACCTTTAAATGTATTGATATTTTTTCTTAATT
Organism: Notolepis coatsorum; assembly: GCF_963971535.1. Lineage (NCBI taxonomy): Eukaryota > Metazoa > Chordata > Actinopteri > Aulopiformes > Paralepididae > Notolepis > Notolepis coatsorum. The sequence continues at coordinate 43,206,307 of NC_140167.1, forward strand.
TTATATTCGCATCCAGACCATTCCAGAGTGATGTACGTTGTACGTACCGTAGGTTGCTTTAAAGCTAATGTCCCTCTAAAATTATAAACACTCTCTCTAGCCGTGAATATTTTTTGAATGTTGCTTGGTAATTTGTTTTTTTATTGCCAGAAACATAATTTGTGCAGATTTGAATTTGATTAAGTCCATGTATTTTAATGTTTGACTGCTTACAAACAGACTATTTGTGTGATCTAAATATCTACCATGATGTACTATCCGTATGGCTCTTTTTTGCAGTGTGCATATCTTTTGTAAGTTGCTTTTATAAGTATTTCCCCAGATTTCAACACAATATGATAGATATGGTGCAATGAGTGTGCAATATAATGTATATAGAGTTTTCTGATTCAGGATATATCTAGTCTTGCCCAGCATACCAATACTTCTCGCTAACTTCACAAATATTTTATATATGCAAGTGAGAGGATGTAGAACAACACAGCAATAGATCACAACAATCATAAAAGTCATTTGGGCTTTATTTTAACCTGACACAGTGTCAAGTCATGTCAAATGTTTATTAAGTCAATGTAAAATTTATAAAGACATTTAAAAACGACCCACATTGACCAAATTGCTGTACAGACCAGGGTAGGTAAAATCAGAAGGAATAAAATAAAAGAACATTTTCAATAGAGCTCACGTAGGTATCAATGAACACACTAGCGCTTAAATCAACCATTTAAAATCATCAGATCATACTGTAGATACTTAGTGTACAAAACACCACATCAGGAGGCTAGAGAGTAACAGTGTGTTTTGAGCCTGGACTTAACCCTTTCACTACCACACAACCAAAGGGTTAATTTCACTGCAAAAATACAGAAGGTTAACCCTTTCACTGCCACACGACAAATGGTTAACCCTTTCACAACCACCTACAGAAGGATAACCCTTTCACTGTAGTGTGGTAGTGAAAGGGTTAAATGAATCAACAGAGGGGACACTGTATGACACTGGATGGGAAGAAGGGAACACCAGACCAATATCTGTGGACATGTAGCCATGCGACCGACACATAATGTAGATATACAGACCCAACACACCAGACAGCTCACTTTGGAGGATGTGTGTTATTTATTTATTGATTTGCTTATTTGCTCCCTGGTCCCTCAGCATCAACACACTACAGTAGTGCTACAGTGAAAAGGAATGCTTGTTTTCTTTAGTGCTGTTATTTATTCATCATTCCCCAGAGTTTTCTCCTCCATTCCAGATATTATTTCAGTGTTTCTGTCACTGTTTCTTTTTTGCTCTCTTGTTTTCATAAAGACAGTGATGCTGGTCTAACGACATCACCAGATCATGGTAGTGGTGGAAGGGACATGTCTGTGTGTGTGGTGTGCACGTGTGTTATACAGTATGTGTGTGTAAGAATGTAAGCGTGTGTGTGGATGTGTGTGTGTGTGTGTTTGTCTAAGTGTGTAAGTATGTGTAGAAGGGTGGATTATCCCTGCTTATGGGAGTAGTTATATGCCACCTGGTAGCAAGATACAGTAGAGTTTGATCTATCTGCACCCCCGTCTTTGGGCCCGGAACGTCGTTCTGGAGGGCGGGCAGCAGGAGCGGATGGGGCCCAGGGTTTACTAACCTGGGGGGTGGTACTCTGGTCTTCCTCGCCTTCCAAGGCGGTCAGCAGTAGCTCCCCACACACTCTCACTTCCCCCAGTACCTCCATTAGCCCTCCCACACCCGGTGACTGTCAGTTCAATAGTTATATTGGGCTTCCCTTTAAGCAGTACCCTTCCTTGACCACCTGTATAGACCCTCAATGAATATGCTGCGGATGGGGTGGAAGGGTTAAATAAATATACCACAGTCACAAGTATTTACCCAGTCAACAAGGTTAGCATATGATCAGAAATAGACACTCACACCGTGCTCCCATTTACTTCTACTTTATATAAGCCTGGTCAATTATCAGTTACAAGTTGTACTTTATGTGGTTCATATAGCATGTATTCATATACGGCACCGGGTGCTCTCACTTGTATTATAGGGGAACACTATTCCCAACATAGGCACCTCGTGCTCAATACATTAATAATAAACCCCGCTTGGATTAGGGGAAGACCCAGGCACATGGTAAGTAGTTCAATGGGAATTCAAGAACGTCACAGTGATGCACAAATACAAAAGAAATCATTTACATGTGGGCCCACGTTACCAAATAAAACCTACTCTAAAGCCGGCTTATAATGTTTGGGGTACCCCTAGACACTGGTCGTTAGCATTCGCTCGAATGGATACTGTTGTGGGCACACGAGGTACCGTTGTACTTAGCCAAGATGGCGGACCCACTCTCATCACCTCTCGTCCGGGTGACAAGATGGCGTCGGGCAATCCCGCGAGCACAGCCAGCGGGCTGGGGTAGACAGCATGGGCAGTGGTGAAACTGGAGGAGCGTGCTGTGTTGTGGCGACCTCTGCTGTTGGGGAGAGGTGTCCTCTGCGGCGTCGATGAGACGTCCACTGCGGGCTGTTGACTGGGCTGGCGCGCTCTAAACTGTTTGGCTACCTTAAACACAGCTAAACTGTGGGTCTTAGTAAACCCTCCTGCTATCGTCTGTACTACTAACGCAGCGTGGCTATATGCACCACCGGTCTTCAGCGATGCTCGCCTGGTAGTATACTTGAGTCACTATAGCCGTTAGCAGCATGCTAATACACCGCACACACTGCTACTATAACACGTTATCTATGGACGTTGGTTCTTCTTTCCGTATCGCTTAATCACACACTTCACTATCGCTTGTACTTCTAGGATAACACGTTATCTAGCAAGTACTCTCTATCACCCGTCGCTCTCCAACGGGGCTATTCAACGGGACTCTTCCAACAGGGCTCTTCCAGAGCACACGCCCGTTGCGACCACTCATGTCCGAGTTCACTGTCAAAGAGGACTTCCTTGTGTTCCGCCCTCCAGGTAATCATCTCTTGCTCGTTGCTTCTCTCTCCTCCGCTCCACCTGCCACCACTGCCCCCTGCTGGCAACCGCAACTGATCCCACTATAGGATCAGTCCAGAAAGGGAGAAAGATGCTTCAATGTCATGTTAGTGATCCATATCAAAGCCGGAGAAAGAGGAGCACCTCGCATCATTAGTAGTCCGGGCGAGATATCAAAAGGAACACTGTTTATCACACTTTATCAGTGATGCCACAGATTACTTGTAAAAGTAATCCGATTACTGATTACTGATTACTCCTTTAAAAAGTAATCCAAGTTACTTTACTGATTACTTGATTATCAGAGTAACTTAGTTACTTTGAAAGTAACTAGGTTACGAAGTCGTCGTCGTTCCCCCAACAGTTTTTTTTAAACGCTTTATTGAAAGTGCATAAATAGTTTTTAACTTGTTTCTCTGCACATAACGTAAATTGTTAAACTAGTGCTTCAGCTTCTGTACCATCAAGTATGGTAAAGCAACAGTCTATGATGCTCACAGCATTAGAGCAGCCAGCCAGTGGTTGTACAACACCAGTGTATCTATTCACATCTAACAAATGCAGGCTGAACTATTCAATTATATCAACTGTAACTATTAAATTGTTTTTATAAATGTCTCTCTATAAACATACAATCAGTCTCTCTTTAACATGTAAATGAACTGTAAATCTGGCAAATAAGAGCTTTTGCTCTGCCACCATCAAATATACATTAATCAATAGGGAAAGAAACAATCTTTCTCTGGTCTGCATCCCCCTTAACAATTGTGTGTATTGAGCTGTACTGTATTGTACCCATTCTGCAATCTGTTAATAAAGTTTTCAATCAATCAATCAATCAATCAATCTCTCTTTTGCTGTTTGGCTGGCCTCCGAGTCCTCCTGTACCTATTCGAAGCGTCGCCTAGTGTTGTGATTCCAGATGCTTTCAATGCAATTGGATGTGCTGTTTTTAGCGGTAGACAGTATTTTGACTGAGGCTACGTTTAAACGAGCGTTTTGGAGTGGAAGTCTGAACAGAAACCGCAAAACGTCTTCTTGCGGTTTCACTTCGTTTAGACAAGCGTTTTACTTTTGGGGTGGAATTCTCAGACGAACATAACAACGGAGCCCTGCTGTCACACGATTGGCGCATATGTCACATGACGTGCTGTGAAGACCCGCCCTACTCTGCCTCTGATTTGCAGACTGTGGATGGGGAATGTGATTGGGCCAAAGCAGAGTCACTCACAGACAGAGAGTCCAGTCACGCCGCGGGGACACATTCTTGTGTAACCCTTTCACTGCCACACCACGTCACTCCATAATAATAATAAGAAAAACAGCTCAAAATGTATTTTTGACTGTCGAAAACGAAATAAAATACTGCATTCCGCCTGCATTATGAATTTATGATGAGATAGTAACGAAATAGTAATGCACAGCCACTTGGACAAGTAACTGCAATCAGATTACTGTCTTTTAAAGATTAACGCGTTAGATTACTATTTTCGGGGAAAAGTAATCAGATTACAATAACGCGTTACTTAGTAACGCGTTACCGGCATCACTGCACTTTATACACACACAGGGGAAGTAACAAGTTAGTCAGCACTTCTGAATACTTAGCAGAATATTCAGGATGCTACATATGCAAGAGTGTATTTGTGTGGGTGTGTGTAAATGTGTATCCTTGTGTGCATGCATGCATGTGTGTGTGGGAGTGTATGTGTTGTCTTGATTTGTGGCAGTGAATGTCTTTACTGGAAATCTGTATAATGGACATACAGGAAACAAATAAAGTGTGTGTGTGTGTGTGTGTGTGTGTGTGTGTGTGTGTGTGTGTGTGTGTGTGTGTGTGTGTGTGTGTGTGTGTGTGTGTGTGTGTGTGTGTGTGTGTGTGTGTGTGTGTGTGTGTGTGTGTGTGTGTGTGTGTGTGTGTGTGTGTGTGTATGTGTATATGTATGTGTGTGGGGTGGTCTGTGAACAGGCTTTTTACATTTGTTATCCAGGTCAAGTTGTGAACCATCCATAATGCATAAGACACACGGATAGTTATTTTTTTTGATAGTATTGATATTCTCAATATATTATGGAAATTATATTTTCTTTTCTGCCTTTCTTCTTGGAAGGGCTCCCAGTCGTTCTGAGGCTCAGGAGAGTGTTCTTATATACATACTAACACCTGGAGCCCTATCTGCTCCTCTAGTCCTGCTGCACTGAGGAGTAGAGACCCACACGTCTACTGCCCCAAGGGTGGACCTGTCAAGATAACCTCAACACTACTGTCCATCCATCCATCCATCCATCCATCCATCCATCCATCCATCCATCCATCCATCCATCCATCCATCCATCCATCCATCCATCCATCCATCCATCCATCCATCCATCCATCCATCCATCCATCCATCCATCCATCCATCCATCCATCCATCCATCCATCCATCCATCCATCCATCCATCCATCCATCCATCCATCCATCCATCCATCCATCCACCCACCCACCCACCCACCCCAATCTCATGCAACAGCATCCTTTCCCTGATAGGAACATTTACTCTGACTGAATTTACTCGGACAAATACTGACTGAATCCACGATGCCGGCAACAACCCGATTTCGGCTGCCGCCATGTTGTTTGAATGACATACTAGAATCTGCTACACAGGCCTGATTCCTGTACCCGACACTGAGCCGACACTGCTACAGCCAGCCTGGAATCACACCACAATCATGAAATTGAAATTGGCCAGCAAAACTTTTAATAGGCCAGAATAGGGACAATTAAAAATCTATCTTAAAACCCACACTGTTCCTTTTATTCATTATTTCATGATGCTATTAATGATTCTTCTTTTTTTTATTTATTTTTTTAAATTTATTTTTTTATCTTTTTCCCCCTCCTTTTTCCTCCGATTTTCTCCCATCCCAATGTTAGTCGTTATGCCAATTCCCAATCCCCTTCCTGGTCGCTGCGCACTTACCCTCCACAGTCGGTCTGGGAGAGTGGAGGCTATCACGTGCTTCCTCCGTCTAGCCAATCAACCGCTTCTTTTTACCTGGCAGCGCGGACTCTCACTGAGAGGGTGTAACGTGTGGAAGGATCACACTACCCCCCTTAGATCCTATCCGCGCTGAGCAGGCGCCCCGACCGAACTGTAGGAGTCGCTGTTTACAACGACCCGGACCCACCCTTCCAGCTTTCCCACCCTCTAATACAGCCAATTGTATTAGTGTGAACGGCCAGCCAAGCTGGTGACAACGCCGGAGCTGTGAGCTGGATTCGAACAGGCGAATCCAGCGTATCCGGTGTTGGTGACGAATGCAATCTCCGCTACGCCACCTGACCGCCCTTTATTAATGATTCTTCTAATATTAATTTAAGAGTAGGCCTACATTGTGTCAAATATGTAACTCCAATGGAAATCCAATTATTTTAAATGTCATTTTCATTCAAAATACTTCTCACAAAGTAACATTAGTAACATTACGTTCATAGCAAAACTAAGCTAAGGCTAACCATTTAATGTACAGTATGTGAATGGAAAATGCTGAAAAGATTAGTGCTATACTCTGGGAAATATAGTTAAATGAAATGCTCTAACCTAGTTTGCTAGTTATTATTAGTCAAGCTTTGTAACCAAGCAGGTGTGGAAGAATCACTTTTGTTTGTTCTATATCAGACAATAGCACACTTCTCCCTTGCCCCACCCTTCTCAGACCACAAGAGAGCTGGGTCCCTTGACCTCTTGATCCATGTTTTAGATGGGATTAGATTAGATTAGATTAGATTAAAATGTATTGTCATTATACAGCACAGGTGCAGTACAACAAAAAGAGGTTTGGCATCCAGCCAGAGTGCAAATGTAACAGTAAAGTACAATAGTAATATACAATGTACAGGTAATTAAACTGCATATAAAATATATAAATTAGTACTACTGAGTGTACAGATGTACAGAGATGTAGTATTAATATGTACAGTGACACAGGTATAAAGACACTATGGTAGTAAGTCATACAGTAGTAGTAAGAGTAGGTAAGGGATATGTACAGATACAGGTATAGTATCTCCAGATATGTAAAAGGATTATCTGGAGGTATGTACAGACAGATGTATATATATATATATATATATATATATATATATATATATATATATATATATAAGAATATATATATTAGTGCTATCAATCGATTCAAATATTTAATCTGATTAATCGCATGATTGTTAACTCGCGATTTAATTAATTAATCAAATTAATCGATATAAAAAAAAATGTATCTACCATAAACAGATCTTTTTCAAGTTTTAATACTCTTATCAACATGAGAGTCAACAAATGCTTGCTTTATGCAGCCATTTAACACAAAAGGATTACCCTCATGCATTGCAAATTTGCATAAAATTCAAAACAGAGTGATGCACAAAATAACCCTTGGTAGTCTGGCCTATTTCCACCCTCCTCCCTGGGAATTTTCACATTTTTCTTTTTTTACATACAGTAATATGAAACTACAGGTTCATACCTTCAAAATAAGCCATCAATTGTACAAATTTTGCCGATAGTTTTCAATCAATGTCCTATGAAACATTCTGGTAACATTCCTAATCTTAGTTCAGGGCTTTGAAAGAATGAAAGACAATTCAGGCATTTGATGAAAGGACTACACTCCCAGAATTCAATTCACTCCACACTAATTCACACCTGAACAAAGGCCCAGCTTCAAGTCTGTCATTCCTTTGTTATTCCAATGACTGTCTTTTGACCCAAGAGGCCCAGAGAGAGTTTTGTTGATAAAGCTAGGGTGCAGAGTCATTAGACATTTTATTTTCTATATATTGTAATTTGTATAAGATATATATATTTACTCTGTATTTGTATACCAAATTCAAGTTCACAGTCAACTTTGATAAACTGCTTGTAAAACCTAAACAATGTATTGTATAATGAAGTGATGTACATATTTATTTTTATATATTAAATATAATATATATTTATATATATGACTCAGTTATGTCACATGAATGTAGTATGTAGGGGAGAATGGGGTTGGTTGTCACACGGGTAGGTTGTCACATTCATTATATTTCACAACCAAAAGGCGCTGTCTCCCATATTTTTGTATGGAAATGTCCAGAATTGGGATCAGAGCTCACCTACATAGTCTTCTTTGGAGTAAGACATCTGAACTTGAGGTGAAAAACTTTCATGTGTAATTGTAAATATTCAGCTCCTCAGTATTTTTCTTCTAGGCTTTTACACAATTGGTTTATAATGAAACAATTGTTACCCTTAAAAAGTATGAAGGGCAGGGGCGGTCGGGCGGCGTAGCGGAGATTGCGCTCGTCACCAATGCAAGAGGCTGCGGTCTCGACTCCCGGAGTCAGCATTGCCTGCGGCTTGGGCCAATTGTCATACTAACTCGTTTGGCTGAGTTAGCGGGAGGGAAGTCGTGGGTGGTAATCTGGCGTTGTGGACAGCGACACCTACAGGTCAGGTCTGGGCGCCTGCTCAGCGAAAGGCAGGAAGTGGTGAAGGCAGCGTGACCTCCCACGCGTTACACTTCACCAATAAGAGTCCTCGCTGCCAGGTGAAAAGAGAGCCGCTGGCTGTCTCTGCATGTGTCGGAGGAAGCATGTGGTAGACTTCAGGGTTCCCTTGTACCGACCAGTAGGGGGAACATGCGCACAACGACCAGGTAGGGGCGGGGGGAATTGGCATAACGACTAAATTGGGATGGGGAGAAAAGCATAAAAAAATGTAATAAAAAATTTAAAAAAGTATGAAGGGAAAGCTATAGTTTAGATTGTTGTTGGCTAACTAACTCATTTTTAGATGGTTGTTAGCCTTGATACTAGCAAGACATTCCTATAACCCTAGTTATGTGAATACTGGCTGAGCGTTCCGCTTTCACGCCCTGAGGACCCTTGGCTGTTTTTCTCACATGAAATTCAGACTTGGAAGGAAGAAGTAGCGGCCCCGCCCCGGGATTTACTGTATGGAACCCGGGGCGGGTGTGGCCGTGGTAGATGTGCTTTACAACTTATGCCTCACATTCACCCATTCGCACACTGACGGCTGAGGCGACCATGCAAGGTGCCAACCTGCTCATCGGGAGCAATTAGGGGTTAAGCGTCTTGCTCAAGGACACTTTGACACGTCTGCTGGTCGGAGCCAGGAATCAAACCGGGAAACCTCTGACTACGAGACAACCGCTCTACCTCCTGAGCCACTGTCGCCCCTTTATAGCAGTTTATAGCATGGTATGGTAGGTTATAGCAAAAAGTGATTGAATGGGAAAAAGCTGAAAGCTGTCAATCAAGTGTGATCTGACTACAGCGCCACAATCCTGAGAAATGGTGAGAAGCCTGGATGAGTGTGTTCCATGGTGTGAACATTTCAGAACACATTTAACTTTAGACTCCCAGGCTGTGGTGGCTGTGCTATTGGTGGTGCAGGAGGCAACGCAATGTGTCCCTTTCCCCTTGCTATGAGAATCCTCACATTCACACCTTCCTCTTCATCAGCATAGAGGATTCAACAAGAGCATTCATATCTAATATTAGTGTCAGGTTTCATTCATATATAATATTAGTGTTGACACGTTGACATTTAACTCTTAAACCCACACTTACCTCTCACTTAAATCCCAAAACTAGAGAGCTAAAACTGAAATTTGTAATCTCATCAGGTATTATGTCTGAAGCCGCTCCATAAACAATTCATTGGGAAAGATAGATGACACAGAGCTCACATAGGGGAATTTGATCTCTATCCCCCTGGATATCAACAGAATCAAACCATTTCAGATATCCAATCTGCCTCCCTGAAGGTATTGCATAATCTACTCAGGTTACCCTGATTGGCCCATCAGTATGTCTGTCAGTTGTCAGTAGTTGTAAAGGATGCAGATGTAGATAGTCTACACACAAGTAATTAAACTAGTTTGCTACAATTTAGTTCATTTTGGTGGTTCAAAAACATCTATGGCAACTGTGACAATTTATTTATCACATGCTAGCACAGGTTAGCCAACGTTAATCTCCCATACATTAGCAACCGATCACACTGATGCCATGACATTTTTGTTTACATTTGAAAGCTTCATGTATTATGATACTAACTTGACATCTCCTTTCAATGAACAGAAGACCATGCCCCTTCAACATACAGAGAGTTGGCTGTGCTCAGAGAGGGTGCACTAATACAGTTCCAACAAATCAAATGATACATTTGAAATGGAAATAATGACACTCCTGACATTAACATTCCACAATAAGCGTTTTCTGACCAAATGAACATCATTGTTGTAGTGGATCTTTAACTCAATCAGCGCCAGACCCAAGGATTAACTCGCCAACCGTTCAGCGCCAGACCAGAGTAGACCTCAGGGTTACCATAGGGAATCACTCTGAGATCGCTAGAGTGCAATACCAGCCGCATCCTGGTAGGTGGCCACCCTTCGAAACCTTTTTTTCACACCCGGTGTTACGTTTAATTCACTCCGGGCGCAGTTTTCTTGGTCAGGCGAGTCTAGCGGTTCACTCGATGACATTGAAACGCGTCCAATGCTCCCGATGCATGTGTTGTGGTGGATTATGTTGGCGACACGATGGACACCAATACTGGAAATCGCGATCAGACAATTGGAATATTCTTTTTGGGGTACCTCTGAAGGTAAGGACTATATGACATCATTCCTGCTTTGATCCAACCATGATTTCACATCGATCGCAATGACCATGTGTAATGTACTCCAGAACGTATGCCGTTGGTGACGATCAAAGCATCAAAAAACTACATTCATGATGAAACATAATACCTATTATATACATTTGATTTGGAAATAGTAGCGTGTCCAGGCGACCAACGGCAACGCTTTTAGTAAATTTCACGTATTGCTCCATAGCGCCATTTTCTGGAATTAGCCAGGATCGCTCTGAAACTATACTTATATTCACCACGATATAACACACGAACGTATAGATGAAAAAATTCATTCTTTTTCACATATTGAACGATGGATAGTTGTTGTAAAATGAGCCATAGTATTGTATCCATAGCTATAATATAGAATATAGATATAGCCCTGCAAACACAGCCACTCATCCCTATCTCTTAGAGTGGTGGCGCAGTAGGAACAAAGATGGGCTAGGCCCGCGGCGCTGAATGAGTTAAGAATTAGGCAAAATTCTGAGTATGGTTGATTTACACCATCAGCTCACCATTACAGACAAAGCTCACACTCAACTTGCAATAAAAACTTGCAGACTTAAACACGTCATGAATCCCATCCTTTCTCACCATAAGACACACGTAGTGCATTTGTTTGCTTTTTCTGTGCACGTTACCTCTTAATCAGCCTCTCTGTCTCTCTCTCTCTCTCTCTCTCTCTCTCTCTCTCTCTCTCTCTCTCTCTCTCTCTCTCTCTCTCTCTCTGTCTCTGTCTCTCTCTCTGTCTCTCTCCTTTCTTGTTGTCATCTCTTTTCTGCCCTTTCCTCTATTTGATCTAGTAGTAAAAAGGTGAAGAGGAAAACATTCTCTATCACTCCACTCCTCACTGATTGACTCTTAAGTCTGTTGTCTCTCTCTTCTCTTCTCTTTTCTTCTCTTCTCCTCTTCTCTGCTCCCCTCTTATTTTCGCCTCTCCACTCCTATTTTCTTCTCGTATCTTCTATTCTCTTCTCCTCTTCTCTCATATCCTCTCTTCTCCTCTCCTCTCCTCTTCTCTCCACTCCACTGGCAAATGAGTATAATCTTACCTTAGTGCTTAGAGCAAGCCAGGCAAATTAGAAAGTTCTGTCCCACATATCTGATGGATGAGATGAGAGAGAGAGAGAGAGAGAGAGAGAGAGAGAGAGAGAGAGAGAGAGAGAGAGAGAGAGAGAGAGAGAGAGAGAGAGAGAGAGAGAGAGAGAGAAGGAGAGAGGGAGAAAGAGAGAGAGAGAGAGAGAGAGAGAGAGAGAGAGAGAGAGAGAGAGAGAGAGAGAGAGAGAGAGAGAGAGAGAGAGAGAGAGAGAGAGAGAGAGAGAGAGAGAGAGCTGCTGCACGCTGATTTCAACATGCAACTAATGCAAGGTATCATATCACACAGGCTTAATTTGATTAAATTAGCTAGCCATCATCAAATTGGCTAGCTGTCATGATGGGAGGAAAACTTCCATTCCTGGAAACCGGAGGTTCTCTACTTTTCTCTGCAGGACTTCCAGCAAGCACAGTGTGACGGAGCTCAACATGCATCTGTTTACCACAGACCCTCGGCCACATCAGAACACAGCAACCAGAAAGCAACAAGCTACTAAATGTAACTGTAAACCATGCAAAAGTGCTATGGGACCCAAAAGTCAAACCTAAGGGTGTTTAAATATAAGGAGTGTCGTCTCTTAACCGTTTATTTTTTTTATCCACTCTTTCTCATCTTTTTCTATTTTTTCTCCCATCCCAATTTCGCTGTGCAAATTCTCCCCTCTCCTGTTTTGAACGTTGCTCGCATATGCCCCCCACTGGCCGGTTGTAGGGAGGATAGAAGCCTTGCATCACATGTCCCCTCCGATACACGAGGAGGCAGCCTGTCACATCTTTTCACCTGCCAGCGCGGACTCTCATTGGCGAGGTGTAACGTGTGGGAGGCTCACACTACCCCCGCCATTTCCTGTCTCTGCTGTGCAGGCGTCCCCCAACCGACCCGTAGGAGTCGCTGTCCACAACGTCCAGATTACCACCCATCGACTTCCACTCGCTAACTCTGCCAATTGAGTTAGTATGATGGCCGGCCCAAGCCGGAGGCAACGCCGACAGCCGGATTCGAACCCGGTGTCTCTTGCGTTGGTGACAAGCGCAATGTCCGCTGCGCCACCCAGCCGCCTGTCGTCTCTTAAGACAAACAATTATTGACTAACTCCACCCTTGACTATTTGCGTCTTTCAGAAAGTTCCAGGTTGTAATGACCATTAGACGACACAGAAATCATAGCAAGGGAGGCGGGGTTCTGATTTATGTCAAAGAAAGCATCCAATGCAAACTGACAATGTATATTCCTGTGTGGTTGGAGTCACCATTACCCTATCCCCTTAAATGTATTTTGTTTAGGGATGTCCGATATTAATATATATATATATTTTTTAAATGTCTTTCTTTTTTTTTTACATTTATTTAACCTTTATTTACCCAGGCAAGCAAGTAAGAACAAATTATGATTTTATTTATTGTCAAAAGTATGCATAATGTTGTGTTAATTCCACAACAAGAGATATGTAATGTTAATTACCTGAAATTATTCAGTTTTGGGGGGGGGGGGGGAAACCCTGCATATATCGGTATCGGTTGACATCGGTTGATATCGGTATCGGAAATTAAGAGTTGGACAATATCGGTATATCGGTATCGGTAAAAAAGCCAATATCGAACATCCCTACTTTTGTTGTACCTGTATTTTATTGACAATAAACTTCTAAGGATGTGTGTTTTGATCTCTTGTGGAAATGCTACATAACACGCAGAAATAGACTAAAGGATGTCTAACAAGGACTGTCTAATAAAAACACACAATTTAATCACTGGCATATCCGATCATAATCTCACTTTAGTAGCTAGAAAATTGTAAAAAATGCGATTTAGTCATCAAAATAGAATGGAAGGGGGGAAATATATTTAACTCATTCCAAAGAAAGATGTAAAGCCTTTTGAGAATGAATGAAGGAAAACTGAATGGAATGGTTACAATCTCTGGTAAAAATTGTGAGCAGGCCTGTGATGACTTGAGTCAAGCATATGAATCAAAATACTAAAACAATGCCCCGTAAGCCTAATGCAAATCGTGCGGCAAAGGGAACTGCTACCTCCGGTCAATGGTCTCTAACTACACACCCTCAAGACCCCTATGCTCTGCATCTTCTGGCCATCTCAGACCCACTCCTATCCGAGCTCCGGGAGGGTCATCAAAGAGAAGCCGCCTATTCTCAGCCCTTGCCCCATAATGGTGGAACGAACTGCCCACCACAGTTAGGACAGCCGAAACCTGTCCAATCTTTCGCCGTTGACTAAAGACACACTTCTTCAACCATTATCTGAAATTAAAATGAAAAAAATATCTAACCCTAACTAACGAAGGTTATCCTATAACCCTAGTTATATGAGTAGTGGCGAGCGCTCTACTCAATATTGGAACATTCCCTATCACATATTGTGAACTTGAAAACTTTCTGGCACAATGCACCTATCCGGCCACGCCCACATCCGCCCATCTATATAAGCGAGGGGTGTGACCGTACTTCCGCTCTTCCCTAGTCTTGACCATTAAAACGGAAGACCAATAGGGGTCCTCAGTGAGTGAGAGCAGAGCGCTCACAACTACTCATATAACTAGGGTTATAGGATAACCTTCGTTATATAGCGTAGTGGCTTACGCTCTGCTCAATATTGGAACACAAGAGCGGAGCAGAGCAGAGAGCCAGACAAATGTACCCGCTGAGGTCCCCTACAACCATCAGAACATGGGGGAGGGTCCGGGCCCTGATCCCTGATCTCGCCAATTTATTAAGCCTGCGGGGTCGGGGTTCAGAGAAAGAGTTCGACACAATTGGCAGACGTCATAAAACATGCGGGGGCAGACCCTCGAGGAGCCGGGGCCGGACCCAGGCTCCGTCAGAGAGTTGACTCCGCTATCTGCATGCCGGGGAGACAACCATCCCAACAGAAAAGGGTTGCTCCCTTAACCCATTAAAAAACCCGGAAAACACAACTGCGCGTATACACAGGCTATATAATGCAGTTTAAAGTGTTTCAGGCTTAAACAAGGGTTAACCCAGGCCAACAGGTAACAAGGGCAAGGCCCGACCCATGTCTGGAGGACTGGGAACCTCACAGGGGCGCTTAGAGGGGCTGAGCAGCCCCCCGACAGCCACCCCCCACCCCACGGCCGAGCGGGGGGGGGGGGGGGGGGGTTAAAAAAAACACGTAACAGTTTGCAGAAAGGGTACAACATAGTTCAGGGGTGTAAAGTACTTGAGTAATTGTACTTTGTTACAATACTTAAGTACTGTTTTTGGGAATTTGTACTTTACTCGAGTATTATTAGGTTTGTATACTTTTACTCAATTACATTTCAGAGGAAAAAAAACATACTTTTTACTCCTCACATTTAAAATGCAGACCTACAAAGTACAAAGTACAAATCTCACAGGTCCAACAATTTTAATTCGTATATTTGTTTCTCTGGTCGAACTAACGTTAACGTTATTAAACCTGTGGCCGCACTTTATTTAAAAACAGACAAACAAATCCCTATCAATGGAAAATGAACCTGCCCATACCCCTGCTGATTGGTCCTTGTGCAAGACTAGAAAGTGGGGATCTTTGATTAAACACCTGCTATCAGAAGAATAGTCAGAAAAAAGTACATTTAAAAGTAGAACCTTTTTGACTTTTACTCAAGTGTGTTTTTAGCCAGATACTCTGACTTTTACTTGAGTAAGATTTTGAGACGGTACCCATACTTTTACACTTATGTATAATTTCCAGGTACTTTTTACACCCCTGCATAGTACCAATGGACCAATGCACACAACTGTTAAGGGGATGTAGATCCTCTTTAGAAGAAGACGTTTGTCTTGTCTACATCTTGGTCCCCCATCTTCAACTCGTAGTGGCATTTTTATGACACACAATATTCATGGCATCAGCCCCCGTGGTGTTCGGTCTGCCCTGGCATTTCCCCCTGGAAAAGTTCAGGGCCCTTTGGGTTAATCAGAACGTATCTGTGACCCAGCGGGCACTGGGTTGAACTGATCCGGTCCAGCGCGACCAGGTTGAGTCCCGTACCCTCACACGCTGCCACACCTCTCCAAAGGAGAGGGGGATAGGTACACCTTTCGATTAAAAAACATCACAGGGGGCGCCACCAAGACGGTATGCACGCGAACACACAGCTCCCAGTGACCCACCTAACAGGCGTTAAACCCCCCTGCCGATGTTTGACCTACCCCGTCATCTCCCCCTGGAGATGCACGCGAGCCCTCGAGCTAGCCTAGTGAGCTGGCGCTCAGTAGAGATAAAAAAAAACATCCCGGCCGACCGCATAAAAAAACGCTGTTTTATGTCATTGGCCAGACCAGGGCACGCTGGTCCCGAAGGCTGATTCAAATAAACACCTGAAAAACACGCCCGGGCCAGCGCTGATACCGGTCCCGTAAGACCAAGCGCTGATATGAACAGCGTGTAGGCTCGTAAAACCTGAGAACGGTGGCGGGCGAATTCTAACAAGAAAGAGCCCCCACAACGTTTCTCCCCCCTGTCTGGGTCGAACCAGGAGGCCACCGGTCCCGAAAAGGACACTGACACAGGGTTTTATATACAGAGCCTGGGGGAAAAAAACAGTCAAAATTCCGCTCTTTATACGAGAGGGGAAGACGCCAGGTTCATCCCGGAGAGACCTCTTAAAAGACGACGTGAGTGAATAAATGAATGACATTTTTATTGAACAGATTGCAGAATGGGTACAATACAGCACAGCTCAATACACACAACTGTCAAGAGGATGCAGATCAGAAAAGACGTTCGTCTTGTCTGTATCAGGGTCTCCCATATTCAATTTCATACCGACCTGCCATGCAGACCTCAACTCACGGATATATCTCTCGGGCCAATAAGAAAACGCGAAAGCCTGTGACGTTTTCAATGGCCGGGGAACCCCAGTCCCACCCACTAAGGTGTGACCCCCTCCTCCCCGTGACGAGCAGGATACGCAACGTTAGGGAAGCTGATAGGACGGGACCCACAACCTCCCCGTCCACAGTCAGTTTTGTAAAGGACATAACTATATCCCAGGGGGGGTTTATCCTCACCCCCCCCTCAACCACCCCACATAAATACGAAGCATATAAGAAATGAAGACAGAGCGCGGCTACCAGCCGTACAGTGTGTTATAAATGAAAGGCACATACAAGCGTATTCGCTTCCTTACATTGCACAACCAAAGCACAGCGTTTAATAACCATGGGGACACACCTGTGTCCCCATGGCTCTGTTTCATGTGCGAAAAACTTGCCACCCGCCATGTTTTCCCTTTACCATTGTGGAATAATATATTGATTCCCCAACTCTCATGTAAAGACATCCCCCTCCCCTTTGTCCCCTATGCGTGAGTTTTAAAGGCAACCAACTTGCGTCTAGCCACGCCCCGCCACGCCCCCGCGGAGCGGAGCTCTGCCGTGGCAGCATTATGCAGCGGTAATTCCCCCTCTTTTAACATCGACGACTAGCTCAACTGGTTCGCCGCCTTGCTATGGATCCTGCGGTGCGTTGGTGACAAGTTTGATTCCCTTCAATTTTTTATTTTAAATTTTTTTTACGTGCATTCTTTCGCCGGTTAAGTTTAGGCATGTTAAGTTTAGGCATTGTTTCGGAGTTGGTTAAGGTTAGGGTTAAGGTTAGGCATTGTTTCCGAGTTGGTTAAGGTTAGAAGGGTTACGTTTAGGCGCTGTTTCGGAGTTGGTTAAGGTTAGAGTTTGTCTTAGAGCATGGCAATATTCTTTCGGAGTTGGTTAAGGTTATGATTACGTTTAGGCATTGTTTCGGAGTTGGTTAAGGTTAGGGTTAAGGTTAGGCATTGTTTCGGAGTTGGTTAAGGTTAGAAGGGTTAAGTTTAGGCGCTGTTTCGGAGTTGGTTAAGGTTAGAGTTTGTCGCAGAGAACGGCAATAGAATGCAGTCTATTTCCGCACTGCAGCTCTCTCGCGCTGCCGCGGTCACATGGGCGTAGTGGCCAATCAGAGAAATGCTGAACACAAGTTGGTTGCCTAAAATATTCACGCGTCCCCTATACTATGTCCCCCCCCCCCACCCATTTGACCTATCAAATGGGACCACCTCCCCCCCTTTTAACTATATAGGGCTCCTCCCGACAGCATTCCTGGTCTCTACCTGGGTAAATTCAGCTGATCACCTGGGGCGAGCCCCTCAGCCATTCTCTCTAACTACTATGTATATTTCTATCTGTCTGGTTAATAAACCTTGTTATTAACTGAACCTCGGTTGACTGAGAACATTCTTCAGGTTATCCACATGAATGGTAACTTGTTTAAAATGACAAGATATACATATGTTATTATTATTGGATGGATCAGAGAGAGAGAGAGAGCTGTGCATGTTTGTGTAGGGCTATTGGAAACGTGGTTGCATTTGACTGACTGTGATCATATATTGATTGATGGCAATGGTGATAATATTCGCCAATGCGTGCCTTGTACATGTTTGCAAAATGTTTGGTATAGCGCCCCTCCTGGAGAAGAATTCACCAGCCGCCACTGGACAAAAGCCCTTGGCTACGTGCTAAATGTACAATACTTTTTTGCAAAGCTAACATAAATAGCAACACCACTCGCGGAATCAGAGTATACGTTTGTTCAAAAAACATGTTACCACATGAATCGCATAACTCTCTTCATACAAGAAAAACGCTGCCCGACAATACTTTAGCTGCAGGTCTTATTGCTTATTTCGTACCCATACCCAAAATACAGTGAATAATCACACGTTTTGTTAACAAAGTATTTGTTTGGGGGGGGGGGGGGGGGGGGGGGGAAGAGAAAAGAACAGGGTGTTAAACACACATGACAGCCGGAGAGGGAGAATAGCTGGGTGTCGCTTGCCCACTCGGGCAGCCGGCCCGGAGGGACGGTTCTGGGGTGCAGCTTGCGCACGCAGGTCCCTACCTTTCCCGCAGGGTAGCTGGTACCAGCGGTGTCGGACTATCCCCCTCTGCGGCGAGACCTCTTGCTGGCGCTGGGGGCAGCAGCCGTGCTGGCTGGAGCCTTACGGCACCGGTCCCTCTGGCGGCTGGCCGTCGTGGAGCCGGACCGGGGAAAGTGCTGCAAGAGGACCGACCGCTGCTCCTCCATCTCTCTGCAGGCGGCCGTCATCTCGCTCATGGCAGAGCCGAAGAGGCCAGCATCGGAGAGGGGGGCCAGGAGGAGGGGTATCCTCCGTCGCTCACCCAGCGATGCCTGCTTCAGCCATAGGTGTCGCTGAGTCAAGGTGGCCAGAGCGCGCATTTTCCCCGCAGCTATGGCCTGTAGCTGGGTGAGGTGGAGGATGGCACCTAACACCTGTGCGTGGAGGAAGTGCTGCTCTGCGTCCAGGACATCCTCGCCCGCCATCAGCCCCGACATGAAGCGTGCTAGCTGCACAATGTTGGAGGACGCAGCTAGGTTCTGAGTCGAGGCGATGTAGGCCTGGTCGCTCCAGTAGGCCAGCTTCCGGGCCGACCTCCCCTTCGGAAGCGGCTTCTCCTTCGGCTCCCACACCATCTCGGGGCAAAGGACGGATGCCATCGGGTTGTCAAGCCGTGGCACGCGGTCCCTTAAACCAGCCGACTGCCTCTCGGCGGTGACGCTGGAGCCGGAGCTAGACCATCTCACTGGGGAGGGGCGCTCGATGGCTGCCTGGCGGCGCGCACCCAGCTCTGCGCGCCACTGAGGCTCACCTGCCTGCCACAAACGTGGAGTCAGGGAACCCCTGTGGTGCACAGAGGAGGTTGCGACTGTGAAGCGCTGGTGGAGGCCTGAGTGATAATTCCCAGGTCCCGGCGGTGATGTCATTCTCAATTTTCCTAGGGAGACTAGGAAAAAATAAAAAAGACAGCAACACAAAATTACAACTACAATAAACTAACTATCTTTAACGCTGCAAAGTGTGCAATGTAGCCACGGACATCCGTGAGGTGAAAGATAGGGAAGAGTGGAAGTACGGTCACACCCCTTGCTTATATACATAGGCGGATGTGGGCGTGGCCTGACAGGTGTAGGTGCATTGTGGCAGAAAGTTTTCAAGTTCACAATATGTGATAGGGAATGTTCCAATATTGAGCAGAGCGTAAGCCACTACGCTATATAACCTTACTGTCATGCACTTACTAATATACTAACCTACACTGTAGCACTCAACACTTTGATGAACATTGTTACTCAGCTGATAGAGTTGTGCCCTTCCTGATGACTTGTCGTACAGAACTTGTAAGTCACTTTGGATAAAAGCGTCAGCTAAATGACTAAATGTAAATGTAAAACCTTGGTTTAATGATTAATTATGGCACCTGATGAAGAAAAGGGATGTTGCCCTTAGCACAATGAATGGAAGCGGACCGGTTAGCCTTTGGGAAAGGTGTTAGTTGGACAATGCCTAGGCTAACCACTGCATGTCTGCTTCCATTCATTGTGCTAAGCTAGGCTAGCATGCAGCCAGATAGCTTTCTACTGAACGCACAGAGAGGAAACTGGTATCTATCGTCTTGTCTCTCTCTGGAGAAGACGATAAGCTAATTTCCCAAAATGTTGGTGTGTTTCTTTAACGGTTAAAGCAAATTTATTTCTTGAAGTAATTTACCTTATTATTATTATTATTATTGGGAATTTGTAAAATTTTCAGGTTGACATCTTTTCCAAATTTTGACTGATAATGTAATACTATGTTTATTTTCAATCCATAGTTCTACATTTTGTGTTTTAACGCCTGTTAACATCAATACTGGCTGGTTTGATACATAAAACCCTTGATGGCTTACAGGCATTTAGTCGGAAACCTGGTCTGAGGCCATGCGTGCATAATCCAAACCAACATGGACGGCCCCGATCAAGGCCCGAGAGAGACAGTCTGCCACTAGATTGTCCCTGCCCGCGACATGCTGAATATCCGTGGTAAACTCTGAGATATATGACAGGTGCCTCTGCTGACGGGCAGACCATGGCTCACTTACTTTAGCCATAGCAAAAGTGAGTGGCTTGTGGTCTACAAATGCCGTGAACGAACGAGCCTCCAGCAGGGAACGGAAATGCCGCACAGCCAGATAGAGGGCGAGGAGCTCCCTATCAAAAGTGCTATATTTGCACTCATTAGGACGAAGCTGTCGGCTAAAAAACGCCAGTGGCTGCCAAGCCCCACTCACCCACTGCTCGTATACCGCTCCAACAGCATAGTCTGAAGCATCAGTGGTGATGGCAACAGGGGCGTTGGGAAGTGGGTGTGCCAGCCTGGTTGCATTGGCCAGGGCGGTTTTAGTATCGACAAACGCCTTGCGTCTCTCGTCCGTCCAGTCCACCACATGTTTGGCGATTTTACCCCTGAGAGCCTCGTAAAGAGGTCGCATTAGCTGAGCAGCCCGGGGGACAAACCGATGGTAAAAATGTACCATGCCAAGGAACTCTTGCAGAGCCTTGATGGTGGGTGGCAGTGGAAAATTTGCTATGGCGTCAACCTTAGATGGGAGGGGAACTGCCCCATCTTTGGTGACGTGGTGCCCGAGGAAATCGATCCTAGACAGCCCAAACTGACATTTAGCTGGGTTAATTATGAGCCCATGCTGACTGAGTCGGTGGAAAAGGGTCCTGAGATGGGACAAGTGCTCTGCCTTGGTGGTACTGGCGACTAAGATGTCATCTAGGTAGACAAACAAAAAAGGCAGGTCCCGTAACACAGAGTCCATCAAGCGCTGGAATGTCTGTGCTGCGTTTTTAAGCCCAAATGGCATGCGCAAGAACTCAAACAAACCAAAGGGAGTAATCACCGCCGTCTTAGGGATGTCCGCTGGGTGGACCGGCACCTGGTGGTAACCTCGAACTAAATCTATTTTTGAAAATATGAGCTTCCGGGCCAGGTGGGTGGAAAAATCCTGAATATGTGGAACCGGGTATCGGTCCGGTGTGGTTACCTCGTTAAGGCGGCGGTAATCGCCACACGGGCGCCACCCGCCGGCAGCCTTGGGGACAATGTGAAGGGGTGAGGCCCATGGGCTGTCAGAACGACGGATAATACCCAGGTTCTCCATGTTGGAAAACTCTGCCTTGGCCACGGCCAGCTTGGCAGGATCTAGGCGCCGAGCCCGGGAGTAGACTGGCGCACCTGCCGTAGCGATGTGATGCTCCACACCGTGCTTACTGGTGGAGGACGAGAAAGTGGGCTGGGTAAGGACAGGGAACTCGGCTAGCAGCTGGTGAAACTCATCTGTAACAGACAACATGTTAGACAAACCCACAGGAGGCGCTGCCCCGACAGTACATTCAAATGAACAAAAGGTGGTGGCGTCGATCAATCGATTGTTCCTGACATCCACCAACAATCCATAGGCACACAGAAAATCAGCACCCAGCAGGGGCACAGACACATCAGCAGTAATGAAGTTCCAGCTAAACCGCCGCTCACCAAAACACAACTCCACTAGCCTACTGCCATACGTGCGGATCGTAGTACCATTGGCAGCTTCCATAGGGAGTCCATGCCCGTCGGCCAGGGTGTCCACCCTTGACGCAGGCAGCACGCTTCTCTGTGCCCCTGTGTCGCACATGAAACGCCTGCCTGAGATGTTGTCCCGAATAAACAGTAGCCTGCCGGCCCCACCAACGCTCATGGCCACTGTTGAGCGCCGGCCCGGGCGTTTCCCGGCCCCTTGTAAGTACATGGGGGACGGCATTGGTTAGCCCTGGCTCCATACTTGGTGTGAAAGAAACACCAGCCAGTGTCTCTCCCTCGCTGGCGAGGGGCTGCCACCGCAGCAGCGACGGTATAATCCCCATGGTGAGAGGTAGAGGGTTGGTCATGATAGAGCACGGCCATACAGTGTTGCTGCTGGCTGGCCAAAAAGAACTTATCCGCCTCCGCGGCTAACATACGGCAGTCATTTATTGTTGTGTTTGCCAAGGCGGCCCTTACCTGAGCCGGTAACTGGCGCAAGAACAGCTGTCGGAAGAGAAAATGGTTGGGCTCATGCTCTCCCATCAACGCCAGCATCCTATCCATAAGCTCAGACGGTTTACTGTCGCCCAGACCTTGCAATGAAAACAGCCGGTTAGCTCGTTCCACCTCAGACAGTTCAAAACACTTCAACAAGTATGCCTTCAGCGTGCCATATTTGTCATGCGCCGGAGGGTTTGTGAGTAGACTCACCACTCTGGCTGCCGTGTTAGTCCCCAGCACAGCAACAACGTGATAGTACTTAGTGTCATCCTCCGTTATTTTCTTTATTGCAAACTGCGCCTCCGCCTGCACAAACCATGCAGTAGCTTGCGTTTCCCAGAACTCTGGCAATTTCAGCGCGACTGCTGCTTGCATAAACTTCAGCGCGACTGCCTCTTCCATTGTTCAATCGTCCTTGAAAGCGTCCAAGAACGTCAGGGTCACCAATGTAGGAGACGGGAAATCACGACCAAAGAGAGTGAAGTTTCTTTGACCACACATCAGTGTGCATCATTTAATAGCATAACCATGGATACCACAACAAACCAAGTGAAGCGTTAATATGGCCGCTCTAGATACCCCGGATGCCCCGTGTCCTTAAAGTGACAGTGTAGGTGGATTATGTCCCGTCCAGGTAAGTGCCCATGTAAGTGCCCACTACAATAAGCTAATTTCCCAAAATGTTGGTGTGTTTCTTTAACGGTTAAAGCAAATTTATTTCTTGAAGTAATTTACCTTATTATTATTATTATTATTGGGAATTTGTAAAATGTTCAGGTTGACATCTTTTCCAAATTTTGACTGATAATGTAATACTATGTTTATTTTCAATCCATAGTTCTACATTTTGTGTTTTAACGCCTGTTAACATCAATACTGGCTGGTTTGATACATAAAACCCTTGATGGCTTACAGGCATTTAGTCAATCAATGTGTTCCATACTGTACCAGTGTTATTATACAGTTGAATCTAGTCCACACACACACACTGACAGTGTTAGTACATGGGTATTAAAGTCATGTGTTGCCAGTTCTGCCAGTCGATGTGCTCCAACATCTTGAATTTCCAACACAACACTGCCTTCTGCCATCTACAGAAATGATCAGATGTGGTAATGGATCATGCAAGCATACGTCAGTTGTGGGCTGCATCACTAGTGGCGATGACAGAGCCTATGGAACTGGTAGCAGAGTTTGTAGAGTGTAGTTAGTAGGTTTACAGATCACTAAGACCAAGGAAGCTTAATTTAGTAAACTTCAGCAGGAAAATGGATATAATGTTGACTGATAATGTAATAACTTCTTTAAAGGCATCATTTGTAAGTAATATGTGTCTGAAATACATGTACATTGAATCTATATGTATTTCCTCATTAATTTATTGGAGCTCAAACTTAATTCCTGAGCCTATAAAATGCTTTTAAAAATATCTCAGTCCGAGCAGTTGGTAATGCACATGACAGTCAGATCTAACACACAGCTTCAGATCTACGGAAAGTAAAGTCCAAAATAGTTGTACTATGTTAAAACAAGTTAACACTAACCTTGTGGGGTCTAGTGGTGAGCAGTGGCATTGCGCAATATGTCGGGGCTCCCCCGCAGTTCGGACCATGGGGCCCCGCCCACTCCCCTAAATCAATAATAAAGTGAGATGGGATAGACATCGCGGCCACTTAAAGCTTTTTTTTTTTTTTATGTTTATTTTTTCAGGCATCATTCATTGACAAAAACAAGTGGCTTTATATTTGTTGTAACATGAAGGTATTGTAGAACGTGTGGCAATTCCAGGTGTAGGGGTGGCAGAATAAACAACACACAGACAGGTTGCAGTTCCCAAAATCATACTCTTTATTTTCTTAGTCAAATAATAACGGTTTGCTGTCGGCCGGGCGGCGTCTCCGCTCTGTGGCCTTTTGCCTTGCGCTGCTACGGGGGACTGAGAGGAGGCTCCTCGGCTCCATTAAGTCCCCCCTCTCCAACAGGCGCACCGCGCCGTGATTCGCTAATCAGGTAATCACTCTGATGGGTATTTAGTGACAGGTGCGTCCGGAAGCGGACGCCCAAACATGGGCAGCGCCCAGCCATTGGGTCGCCACATAGCGCCCATCAATCACCAAGCCCAGGGGTGGCTTGGGGTTGCCACAGTACCCCCCCTCCAGCTCCGACCGTCGGGGAAGAGCGTCCGACGCCCAACAGGCATCCTTCCTGGAGAGGGCGTCTGCGTTGCCATGCGCCACCCCTGACCTGTGAATGACAGAAAAGTTAAATGACTGTAACTCCAGAAACCATCGAGTCACCCTGGCATTGGTCCCCTTTGTCTTGGCCATTCAGACTAGGGGGGCGTGATCTGTCACCAGCGTGAAACGCCTCCCCAGCAGATAATAGCGGAGCGTCTCCAGTGCCCACTTAATTGCCAGACCTTCGCGCTCCACCGCAGAATAGTTGCGCTCGTGTGGCAGCAGCTTCCTGCTCACATATAAAATCGGATGTTCCTCACCCTCCAGTTGCTGGGAGAGGACCGCTCCCAGTCCCACCTCTGATGCGTCTGTTTGTACCGTCATCTCCTTGTCGAAGTTCGGGGAGATCAGCACCGGTCCCGAACAGAGGGCAGTCTTGAGGTCCTCGAACGCCGCCTCCGCCTCCGGTGTCCACTTCACCGTGAACGGCCGCCGCGCCTGGGTCAGATCTGTGAGGGGAGCAGCGCGAGCAGCAAAGTTAGGGATAAACCTCCTATAATAGCTCGCTAGCCCATTAAATGTCCTGACCTGCTTCTTGGTTAAAGGGCGAGGCCACTCCCTTATTGCATCAATCTTCCTCTTCTGCAGTTTCACATTGCCCCGGCCTATTGTGAACCCCAGGTACTCTGCCTCTTCTAATCCCAGCCTGCATTTCTTTGGGTTGGCGGTGAGACCCGCCTCCCGGAGGGCCCCCAACACCGCTCTCACCTTTTGGAGGTGGGTGTCCCAATCTGACGAGTGGATGATAATGTCATCGAGATATGCGGCTGCATACTCCCGATGGGGCCGTAGTACTCTGTCCATCAGCCTCTGAAAGGTAGATGGCGCCCCATGCAGGCCAAACGGGAGAACTTTATAATGGAACAGCCCATCTGGGGTGGAGAAAGCCGTCTTCTCCCTTGAGGCGGGGGCCAGAGGGACTTGCCAATAACCCTTCGTTAGGTCTAGTGTCGTGATAAATCTGGCCAGGCCCAGTCTGTCAATGAGCTCATCCACTCTAGGCATGGGATAGGCGTCAAACTTTGAAATTTCATTAAGCTTCCTGAAATCATTACAGAACCTGGTTGTTGAGTCGGGTTTTGGCACTAAAACAATAGGACTGGACCACCCGCTATGAGACTCCTCAATTACTCCCATCTCCAGCATGACCCGCACTTCTCTTCTGACTGCCTCTCTTTTTGCCTCTGGGATACGATAGAGCTTCAGCTTTACCTTGTCTCCCGGGCTGGTAATGATGTGGTGCTGGGCCAATGTGGTGCGGCCCGGCGTGGCCGAGAACACGTCCCGGTTCTGTTGGACCAGCTCCCGAAGCTCCTGCCGTTGGGTCGGGGACAACTGTTCCCCGATGGGAACATCGGCCGCCTCTGCCACCTGCTGCGCAAAAGGGGGAAGAGGGGGGGGCGAGAGCAACACATCCCGGGCATGCCATTTCTTCAACAGGTTAACATGGTATAACTGTCGATGCTTCCTACGGTCGGGCTGGTGGACCTTGTAGTTGACGGGACCCACTTTCTCGATTATGTCGTAGGGTCCCTGCCATTTGGCTAGGAATTTGCACTCTGCTGTCGGTACCAGTACTAGGACTCGGTCCCCCACATTAAACTCCCGTGGCTGTGCGCCCCGGTCATAAATGCGCTTCTGTGCGTCTTGGGCCTGTTGCATGTGTTCTCTCACCACTGGCCAGAGCGCCTTCATCCTGTCTCTCATTACCTGCACATGCTCTATGAGAGACCGGTGGGGCGACGGCTGTTCCTCCCAAATCTCCTTTGCGATGTCCAGGAGACCCCGCGGCTTGCGGGCGTAGAGCAGCTCAAATGGCGAGAAGCCAGTGGAGGCCTGTGGGACCTCACACACAGAGAACATCAGAAAGGGCAACAACTGATCCCAATTCTTCCCATCCTTCTCCATCACCTTCCTTAGCATGCTTTTCAGGGTCTTGTTAAAGCGCTCGCACAGTCCATCCGTCTGTGGATGGTATATGGAGGTTCGTAGCTGTTCCACTTTCATTAGTTTGCACATTTCCTTCATGACCCGCGACATAAAGCACGAGCCCTGATCCGTGAGAATAGAGTCGGCAATTCCCACCCGACTAAACAAATGAAAGAGCTCCCGTGCCACAATTTTGGCCGTCACCGTGCGTAACGGGATGGCTTCGGGGTAACGGGTAGCATAATCTATGATTACCAGTATATACTGGTGGCCTCGGGACGATTTAACTAGAGGGCCCACTACGTCGAGGGCAATTCTTGAGAATGGGGTCTCAATGATGGGCAGCGGGATCAGAGGACTTTTATATTGTACCTTTGGTGCTGCGCGTTGACACTCTGGGCAGCTCCGGCAATAGTCCTCTACCGCTCTCTTCATGCCCGGCCAATGGAAACGCGCCCTTATGCTCTCCATGGTTTTGTCCACGCCCAGGTGCGCTCCGAGGATATGTGAATGCGCCAGCTGGAGTACAGTGGGAATAAAGAACTTCGGTACCAGCAATAGATCCCTAACCTCATCATTCTTTTTTACAACTTGGTACAGCAATTGTCTTTTTATTGCAAAGTGAGGATATGGCAGGTTACTCACCCCCTCCACGGGATTTCCATCTATGGTCTTGATATTCGCCCGGGCCTGCGTTAGGTTTGGGTCTTCCAGCTGGGCCGTTCCGAACTGACCCGCCAGGTCCCTCCCCACCTCGTCCGCCTGGGGGAACTCCGCAAAGGGGTCCTCGTCACTGTTATCCATCTCGGGGCCCGCTTGGGGCGCTGGCGCGTCGTCACCCACACCTGATGCCGTCTCTGTCTCACTCCCCGGTATATCCAGGGGTTCCGGCGCGTCGTCACCTACATCTGAGGCCGTCTCAGTCTCACTCCCCGTTACGTTCAGAGCACACACCTTCGGCTGACGTAACCCTTTCTTCTTCCTCGGTTTACCCGTAGAGGGTGGGGTGCGCGGGGAGATGACGGCTGAGCACAGCTGGCGATACAGGGGGCAGTCTCGACCAATCAGCAGCGCTACCGGCAGGTTAGGTATGACGCCGGCTGTCATCGAGCAGACCCCCTTGGTGGTTGTCAGGGTGATCGGCGCTGTAGGATACAACTTTGTGTCCCCGTGCACACAGGACACTGACACTTGCGGAGCCTCTGCGTCGCAGTGTGCCAAATGGGGCTGAACCAGCGTTATGGCACTACCCGAGTCCAGGAGCGCTACGGCATCTTTGTCGTTGACGCGCACGGGTAAAAGTGTCGCCGATGTTTCCTTATGGGCCCAACAGGCTGCGCCATAGTTGCACGTCTTTCCGCGGGGGTCTGAAGCTGCCGCCGATGGCATGGACACATCCCGGCCTGGGCAGTTCCACGAGAGATGCCCGGGCTCGCCGCAGTCGTAGCAGCGTCTTTGGTCCTGGTCGAACAGCGGTCTTCTTCGGGGTAGTTCGGGCTCACCTGCGTTCCCTACCCGGCCCCTTGGGCTGGGCTCGTCGGGACCCCTCCTTGTTCTCGGCCGCTCTGGCTTTTCCCCTTGCCCCCCTTTGAGTAACTCCCGCGTTACCTGGTGGGCCTCCACAATATTCACCAGCTGCTCCACGGAGCGGGGGTCCGCTTGACTCGCCTGCTTCTTCGAGTCATAGGGGAGGGCTCTGACAAAGCGGTCCATAACAATCCGTTCCAAAACCGTGGGCCCTCCGGGGTCAGTCATTAGCCAGGCTCGGCTTGTGCGGACCAGGTCGTGCATCTGGGAGCGCGGGGAGGCCTGTGCGTCATACACCCAGTCATGGAACCGCTGCGCGCGGGACTGCAGACTATGGCCGTACCGGGACAGAATTTCCTGCTTTAGCCGAGTGTAGTTCCCGGCTTGCTCCGGTGGCAGGTCCTGGTAGGCCTTTTGTGCATTACCCGACAGGAAGGGGGCCAGCAGTCCCCCCCAGTCGTCTTCGGGCCAGCCCTCCCGGCCGGCGGTGCGCTCAAACGCCAGGAGATAGGCTTCTATATCCTCCTGCTCCGTCAGCTTGGGGATGAAGCGCCCGGGGTTAGGCCGCGTCCCGGCGGCCCCTTCCTCCTGCCGGTGAGCGGCCATCCGCTGGAGCTCCGCGTGGATCATCCCCGTCTGTTTCCTCTGTTCGTGCAGGGCCTCTTCGTGCCGGGTCTGTTGTTCCATGCTCGCCTGTACAAGCTGCTGCACCAGCGCGTCCATGCTTTTTCCGTTATTAAATTTATATATATATATATATATATATTTTTTTTTTAATTTCTTTTATTCTATTCTGATAAAGTCTATTGTTGTTTATTCTGCACCCCTGATTGCCAGTAGACTGTGCCCGCATTCTCCACCACTGTGGCAATTCCAGGTGTAGGGGTGGCAGAATAAACAACACACAGACAGGTTGCAGTTCCCAAAATCATACTCTTTATTTTCTTAGTCAAATAATAACGGTTTGCTGTCGGCCGGGCGGCGTCTCCGCTCTGTGGCCTTTTGCCTTGCGCTGCTACGGGGGACTGAGAGGAGGCTCCTCGGCTCCATTAAGTCCCCCCTCTCCAACAGGCGCACCGCGCCGTGATTCACTAATCAGGTAATCACTCTGATGGGTATTTAGTGACAGGTGCGTCCGGAAGCGGACGCCCAAACATGGGCAGCGCCCAGCCATTGGGTCGCCACATAGCGCCCATCAATCACCAAGCCCAGGGGTGGCTTGGGGTTGCCACAAACGTTATAGCCATATCATAATTTGAGTTCACACAACGGAACAGTTCACATAACATAATTCTGTATAAAAGAAAAGTATAGCCTACAAACAAAACAAAAAAACACATCCTATAGGCTACATAGTAGAGAGGATGCAGTCAGGAGCTGCTTTCTATTGTAGTAGGGCCCTATTATTTTATACGAGCACGTCTCCTGGCATTCTTCTGCGCAAAGTCCTGTAGATTAGAACACTCTTTAAATATAGACTGCACACGCGTCGGCTCTCAATACTAGAAGCGTTAATAATAATAATAATAATAATAATAATAATAATAATAATAATAATAATAATAATAATAATAATAATAATAATAATAATAATAATAATAATAATAATAATAATAATAATAATAATAATAATAATAATAATAATAATAATAATAATAATAATAATAATAATAATAATAATAATAATAATAATAATAATAATAATAATAATAATAATAATAATAATAATAATAATAATAATAATAATAATAATAATAATAATAATAATAATAATAATAATAATAATAATAATAATAATAATAATACTAATAATAATACTAATACTATAATAATAATAATAATAATAATAATAATAATAATAATAATAATAATAATAATAATAATAGCTTCATTTTATATAGCGCCTTTCAAAAGACCCAAGGTCGCTTTACATAGGGGGGGAAATAACAAAAGTAACAAACATAGTGGACAGACACAACATCATTTTGTGCTGGCTGTTCGGTGACAGACCGTCTGCCCATCACCTCCACCAAGCGTGGAGAATAGGAATAAATGATTGGCAGGGTCTCTCTAAAAAGATTAAAGAACACGAATTCTCTCGCTCTCATTTGGCAGCATGTGTCGTTTATGATACGAGGAAACATAATCTGACCATTGACGCACAAATAGCATCTGATAGTTTTACAAGAGAGTTGGGGTTTTGGACCGAGGTCCTAACCAGAATAACTACACTAACACTGGCCTCTCGCAACTCAGCTTTCCGGAGTCAGTGAGAGAAAATAGGTGATATAGATAATGGTAATTTCTTATCTACCATAGAACTTATGGCGCGTTATGCGCACAATTTAAACCATGTACTAAAAAATTTACGGATTCGATTCCAGTTCCAATGTAACCTGTAGGCTACTCGTACTGGTTATGGCAAATAAAATGTTCTATTCTTCTAACCTGTCTGGGCGGCTGTAGCGTAGCTGGGGGCCTGGCTGGGCTGTCTGTCTGCCTGGACTCGGAGCTGACCGGGGGGTTGCTAGCGGTGGCCGGGCTGGGTGGGGAGCTTACTGCCGATGCATCTGCAGTAACGTTAGAGTCAGTCTACCTTTGCTGCCTGCTGGAACAATGATGTTCTTTTTCTGTTTGGTCTACTTCCTTCCTCTGAGATGACAGCGAGTATACTGATTGGTCTACTTCCTTCCTGTGAGATGCCAGGGAGTATACTGATTGGTCTACTTCCTTCCTGTGAGATGACAGGGAGTATACTGATTGGTCTACTTCCTTCCTGTGAGATGACATAGAGTATACTGATTGGTCTACTTCCTTCCTGTGAGATGACAGGGAGTATACTGATTGGTCCACTTCCTTCCTGTGAGATGACAGGAAGTATACTGATTGGTCTACTTCCTTCCTGTCAGATGACAGGGAGTATATTGATTGGTCTACTTCCTTCCTTGTGAGATTACAGGGAGTATACTGATTGGTCTACTTCCTTCCTGTGAGATGACAGGGAGTATACTGATTGGTCTACTTCCTTCTTATGAGATGGCAGGGAATATACTAATTGATCTACTTCCTTCCCGTGAGATTACAGGGAGTATACTGAAATGCACTTACAGTTGAGATATCAAAGACATTTCGAATAAAATTATCTTCAAAATGTCTTCATACTGTGTGTATGCTGAACTGAAGCAAGCAATATGGCCCTGAAGCTTGGTGTCTTTGCAAACAAGCCCTTCACACCTGCAACAGGAATACTACAATATCACCACTGTAATATACGTTTTAGACATAATATGTTAAACTTTGACAACTTACTTATGTACTCAGATGTCCATTTGGTTTTTAAGATAATTCACAAGGCTGCTCCTCCACCCCTTAATATAATGGAGCTACTTAGTCACAATATGGTTAACTCACCTGTTTGTCGTTTAGTTTATAATGTTTATTTTGTCAGTTTAACATTCAACAACATTTAACAAAATTATTTATCTCTTTGAACAGTTGAGTTTCAAACTAAAGTTAACGCTAACATTAGCTAGCTAGGTTGTTAGTGCAGTTTGGAATTTATATAAACCGTCTTCGTCAATTCAAAAATACTAATTAAATGTTTGTTCAGTTCAGTTCAGTTCAGTTCAGTTATTTTTTATTTAGGGCTTTGGACACATAACAACGGTCATTCCATAAATCGCCAAAGTTTGACCAGCTGCCAGCTGGTTTTACGAAAGTTTTACCAGCTGTTTGTGTTAGCTAACTTGATAAGAGCACTTACCTGACTTGTTTGCTAGGATTTGGAGGAAAACGGTGAAATAGGTGGGCAAGGCTCGGTTGCACGTGGTTGTTGTCGGCTGAGTATTTGCCAGCAGTTGCCCCGATTTCAAAATTCCAGATCTGGGCCATGATCAGCAAACCAGTATTGGCCCGATGCTCTCCATGCGACATCCAACCAGCCCTGCACTATAGGAGTTGGCCCAGCACTGGCTGAATTGCAGCCAGCCGTTATAGACACTCAGGTGATTCTTCCGGCAGAAATGTAGTGTGATTCCTTCTACTAGCTGGATTTTATCCATCGTCCGACTGTCCATAACAATGATCTTGGCATAGAAAGGCTGTTTTCTGCTGCTGACCAGCGTATAGGCTATTATCCATAATATAATATCGTACCCCTCTCTCGTCAGCACTTTGAAATCTGTCTGGCACTGACAAGCCTGCAGGGTCAGAGGGGTCTCCGATCACTGTCCAACCGCCTGGTCTGATTGACACAAATCCTATAGAAATGCTCTGTTTTTGAATCGGAAACCCCCTTGAGCACGCCTCCCCTTTTGACACTTCCAGTCCGGCTTGTACCCTGCGGATCTCCAATAACACCATCACCTATAGAATCAATTCTGAAGCCGCATGTGAAGCCTATGGAAGCCATTGATCAGTGCTTTGATGGTCGTGGCCTTTCATAAATTGCAACCTTTTTAGTATTGGCATGCCCAGTCACTCCTGAAGACAGTGGTGGTTGGGGCTCCCTCTCCGGTAGGCTGTAGCCTATACGAGAGGCTGTGAGTCCAT
>NC_140167.1:43244246-43333966 GCF_963971535.1 Notolepis coatsorum
GGTGTCCGTGTCACCGATGATGTCATCAGCCTAAACCTCCTCCTCCTCATCATCGCCTCGTTATTATGGGATTTTCCCTGACATTCCTCCTCATCCCAAGCACTTGTTGTGCTTTAGAGATAATCATTTAATCAAAACTCTCTTCCTACTTTGTTGCAAACCTTTTCCTAACACCTTTCTCAACAATTCAGGTTGATTCTTTCTTGTGATGATATTTGTACGTAAGTACGTCATATTGTAACTAGTGCTGTCAGGCGATTAAAAAAATGTATCTAATTAATTACAGTATTTGTAATTAATTAATCTAATTAATTGCATTTTAATCACATAACCATTTTATGCCTGATATTCTATATTCTATAATCATATTCAAATTGCATGTGTCCGGATGGCAGAATTCAGTACTGTATACGAAACCTTCTGTGAGGTTCGCTTTTTCCCTGGACCTTTAATTCCCTGTCTCCTCACCTCTCCAGCCCCCACCCTCGCGTTCGTTTAGTCTCGTCTGCTCTTCAGCAGCCCACACCCTTGGACTATCTTTCATTATCTGTTTGATTGGTCCGTGCCGAACACACACTTCTAGTTCAAGTATCAATTACCATCACGCACCTGTTGTGTGTTCTAATTAGCGCCCCCAGTGGGTTTTAAATACCTCGCTCTTCCCCCCAGTCCTCGTCGGGTCGTTCCGTATCATATCTCTATCAGCAAACTCCTACGGGAGGTTCTCTATCTGTAGGCTCCTACGGGAGTTTCTGTTTCTGTCTGTATGCTGTTTCATCTCCGGCGTGAGACGAGGTGCAAGCCTTCGCCACCTGTCGCCGTTTGCCTGGAGTGGGACACAGTACTGCGCTCTCTAATCCTCTATGGGAGGTATTCCAGTGTTCCACTCCAGACCTCCGCACCAGATGCGCTCTCCGAACCGGCGCGTTCTCCAAGCAGACGCGCACCACTCAGACCTCCGCGCCAGATGCGCTCTCCGAACCGGCGCGTTCTCCAAGCAGACGCGCACCACTCAGACCTCCGCGCCAGATGCGCTCTCCGAACCGGCGCGTTCTCCAAGCAGACGCGCACCACTCAGACCCCGCGCCAGATGCGCTCTCCGAACCGGCGCGTTCTCCAAGCAGACGCGCACCACTCAGACCTCCGCGCCAGATGCGCTCTCCGAACCGGCGCGTTCTCCAAGCAGACGCGCACCACTCAGACCTCCGCGCCAGATGCGCTCTCCGAACCGGCGCGTTCTCCAAGCAGACGCGCACCACTCAGACCTCCGCGCCAGATGCGCTCTCCGAACCGGCGCGTTCTCCAAGCAGACGCGCACCACTCAGACCTCCGCGCCAGATGCGCTCTCCGAACCGGCGCGTTCTCCAAGCAGACGCGCACCACTCAGACCCCGCGCCAGATGCGCTCTCCGAACCGGCGCGTTCTCCAAGCAGACGCACACCACTCCAGACCCCGCGCCAGATGCGCTCTCCGAGCCGGCGCGCTCTCCTCCAGACGTCTAGCCTGCGTGCTCCTACTCCATCCCTGTAAGCAGCTCTGACCCTCGCCCTGTTCCAAGGTCCAAACCCTGTTTTCTCTGTCCCTGTTTCCCCTCTCTAGTCCTCCTAGTCCTCCATGTCCAGTCCTTCTAGTCCTCCTAGTCCTCCTTGTCCAGTCCTTCTTGTCCTCCTAGTCCTCCCTGTCCAGTCCTCCTAGTCCTCCTAGTCATCCCTGTCCAGTCCTCCTAGTCCTCCCTGTTCCTGCCCTTGTCCCTTGCCCTGGCCCTGTTCCCTTAGCCCTCCCCTTAGCCAGCTTGCCTCTTAAAGGCACATTGCCCTTTTTCCCTAGTTCTTGTTTTCCAGTGTTTTGTGTTCCCCCTTAAAGGCACAGTGCCTATTTTCCCAAGTTCTTGTTTTCCAGTATTTTGTGTTCTCCCTTAAAGGGACAGTGCCGCTTTTCTGTTGTTTTCAATAAATGCCCAGTTCTTGGCTTACTCTCATACCTGTCTTGTGTTGTGCGATTGGGGTCGGTTACAAACCATAACACCTTCTGTTTAATCATCGTCCATCTATTAATTTGCTTAGATTTTTCAGGTCTGGTCAATTTGAGCATGGTGTTATTCACAGTCAAAGATAATTTTTTTTGTATTGATATTCTCATTTGGTTCATTACAATTTACTCAAGCCTAGTAACATACACAGTATTTCTGACACTGGGAATACATTCCCTGAGATCCATAGATGTCCCTAGAATCAGATACCAAGAACATGCAAATGGACCATATTAAAAAAAAGTCTGTAAATGTGTATTCTACGTTGTTATGGAATGAATGAGATTTAAAAAAAATATCAAAAATAAAATCAATACAATTTGTAATTAATTTTGAGTTAATTTTCATAACGCGATAATTTGCTGTGTAATTAATTAATCTAATTAACGCGATAAACTGACAGCCCTAATTGTAACACATTTACTCTTTTCTAAAAAATTACTATTCCGATCATAGTTCTCACTCTCCTGACCTATATACCTGGACAGTTATGTAATTATGGACTAAATCATATAGAAACGCCAATATCTTCTCAGATGGGAGTCCTTGACGTGAAAAAGATTGAGAACCACTGCAGTAGTGTACACACATCTAAGTATATATAATTAATACAGTAATACAGGATAGAAAAAGCTGCCTTATGTTAACTTCATGTTAATAAGTGTCCTCATGCACTCCTGTCCACACCGCTTCATTTAGGACTAAAGTAATCCAACTACCTATGCTTGTTTATGTGAATGGCCTAAAGCTATATTCATTCATTCATTCATTATCATGTACTTAATTCCACCCTCCTCCCCCTCTTACATACCCACACATATACACCATGTGTACCCCCCACCCAACCATTTACTCCACAACGCCTTTCAAGTAAGCATTGACGTGAACTTGCTATTCAATATTCATTCTCTCCTATTTAGTTCAGATAAGATAAGATATTCCTTTATTGATCCCCATGGGGAAATGCAGGCATCATAGTGTGAGGGCGGAGGGGAGGTAGTACAGGTATGGGCATGGTAATAGTAGAAGTTATAATTACAGGCAATACAATTATAGTACAGTAGGAAAGTAAAAAATAGGCAGTGTAAACAATATAATTAATTCTAAATATACGCATGAGCAAGTAGGTAGTGTAATCAAAGGTGCAGGTGAGGGTCTGTATCAGTTATATTAAACATTACAATAAATAACACTTATAATCTGAATATATACTATGAGTAAGTAAAGTATACAGTATACACAGGTGCAGTATACATAAGATATCCTGACTGGCATGATATACGCCATACGTCATACGCCGTCGTCCGTGCAATTTAGTTGATGAGAAGAAAAATGCAATCCAAAAATCGTAGTTGAAAATATTATTTCATACAGCATACCAGTGGCCGTGCGAAGCCCCCGATCCGTCTGAGACGTACTGTACTGCCGCCCTGTTTGACCTCCATGTTGGCGTCATCGTGGGGGGGGGGGGGGGTTTTGAAAGCCTTGTGTCCCTGCGCTTCTGCTGTATAACTGGCCCCGCTGTGTGCTGCTGATCCCCTCCAGACAGGTGCCACCGTACAGTGAGAGCCTCACTGGACTGGAGCAGCTGGGGCCCGTCGTCAGCGCTCTCTGGAGATGACATCACCTGACAAGTGTTCCGTCTGACTCATCGAACCCCCCCCCCCCCCACCGCTCCCTGGCTCCGTCTCCACCTCTGACACACACACACACACACACACTTCATCTCAGGCCTGGACTAGGGGGGCTCTAGGACGGACATTGACGGTAGCAGGCGCTAGGTTCAGTGAGGCTCTCTAATTCCTAAGCCAAGGAGATGTGAGGTAAGGGGGAGGCAGAGCACACGATGAAGGCCCACTCGTCATCACGCATGGACAGGTGCGATGGCTTCCACTCGGTGCCATCAATGGTCTCTTTTTTAACATCTCTCAGAAGGATGTTATTACTCTTATCTCGCTTATTATAGGCCTGTTAGGAGAGGATCAGGCCGCTGACAAAGGAACAATGAAACGACCGGGAGTCAAGAGTGCGACCGAGGCTGTTCCACTTTAGTGTGCAAGGTTGTGAATCAGGGAAGGTCTGTCCCTGCCTCGGACATAAAACAGTGATCTCTTTAATTACCAGGCATAAAATCCAAAGTATAATATGTTCACCCCACTATTACAAAGGACTGGAGTCCTAGGATCCTCTGGAGGTGAGAGCATCCGACGCAGGGAATGTGGAGGGGGATAGGGTAAAATGTAAATGGGTGGGCTTCATTGCGAGATGTCGTAAAAAGTAATTAATTAATTTTGGTAATTTATATATTTCTATAGAAGGTGAACTGGATAGAATATGTGATGTGTCGTTAAACTGTCCTACATATCATTCTTAAGATGGGTATGCAATATAGCTGCTTCCTATGGTCCATAATGACAGAAGTGCAAGAAAACGTATTCAGACTTTTATATGTATATTAATATATTCTATCTTTTAAAACATATACGAAGGTCATTGAATTGGAGGAATCGTATTGGAGTGGTATTTGACTAAAGTGGTCCTTTATTAAAACAGAAAAAAGCCTTGACAATCACCAGTACTTAATACATTCTCCATATTGACAATAGAAGTCCCGTCCAGTTTGTTTAGAGCTAGCTAGTCAGTGAGGCGCTGTCATGTCATGCAGCTTCTCACCAAAGAATGTCCCAAGTCCTCAATGTTTCCCTGACGTTTATTGACATTATGTCCTAGTAGTGGAAAACCTAGTGGAAAAAATGTTTTCTTTTTCTTTCCCATCATAGGTTATCTACTAGGTTATTTATACTAGGTTAGGATGGGGCTTGAGGTCTCTGCCAAGGTTAAGGTTATGGTTACATTTATATACAACATTGTAGATGAAAGTTACAACCTAAAAACCTAACCCTCAGAGTGTCTGGGGTCCTCGGTACTTAAAGACGCACCAGCCATATATGTAACCGACAATGAGGCAGAAGAGAATGGCTGTCCAGAAAAGCCTATAAAGAAGGCTAAGAGAAACCCAAATAAGCCTAAAAGGCAGCATCATAAGGTTAAGCGGGGTAGCCTATAATTGCAGGTTACGAATTGTAACAGGAAAGAAGTAGGGAAACCACTTTTCTCGTGCGCAAAAAGCACTGATCCCTGAGAGTAAAAACTGCTATTGTTGCTGTCTTAATAATAAAGAGGAGAAGCATTTTAACAGGGAACACTCTAAATGGCCGGAGACACAGTGTGTGTTACAAACTGTAACCACAAGGGGAGAATAACCCCAACTGGGGATGGAGCTGGGAGACCTTTCAATCTAGCGAGAGCTAGAATGAAGAAGAGAGGTTCCTGAGCTGAGGACGAAGTGCGAGAGAGAGAGAGAGAGAGAGAGAGAGAGCGACAGAGAGAGAGAGAGAGAGAGAGAGAGAGAGAGAGAGAGAGAGAGAGAGAGAGAGAGAGAGAGAGAGAGAGAGAGAGAGAGAACTCTATGACATGTCCCGCATACAAAATCGGATAAAAAGGCAAGGGGGAGACCCCTCTGAGTGGAGCAAGGGAGACCTGTCAATCTAGCCAGAGCTAGAATGAGATGGAAGGACTCTGGAGCTGAGGACGTGTTGTGAGGAGGATTGCTACCAACATTGAGACAGTGAGGGGGGGAAGAAACAGTTTGTAGGTGGTGGAGGCAGCTGCCGTCAGGGAGAGAAGCAGAGAGAAAGCCTCTCTGGAAGTCTGATTGTGGACCGTGGATAGATTACGTTGGCGGGGCTGCAACACTTTTAAGTCTTTGAGGACTTCATGCACCAAGAGGAGGGAAAAATGCCAGCCAGTCATTAATGAGAGCTGCGCTGAGAGAAGTGCTACGTTGTCAGCGGGGAGCGTGGGAAGTAGCTTGAACCAATGACAGTGGTGATAAAGCCAGTGGGGCGTACTGTAGCACCAACTGTTGAGAGAGGAAGCCGGAGATAACTGGGCTAAGAACGTAGCCGTGGCTTTAAAAGACATGTAACAGCCAAGAGCGAGAGAGTGAGAGAGTGAGAGAGTGAGAGAGTGAGAGAGTGAGAGAGTGAGAGAGGGCTGATGAGGGAAGAAAACCAACCCAACCAAGCCGGTGGTCAGAAATGACTGTTACCGCGGGAACAGAGGGAGGGATTTGGGTTGTTGAATGGAATAAGCCCTGCTGGGATGATGAGAGTGCGTTCGGTCCAACGTTGGCCTGTTCCATTAGGGACAAAGTCAACCGCTTAGTAAACAGCATGAACAACAGCCACATTGTGAAACACATAACATGATGGTAGCATTGGTGAAACCTGAGCCCCGCAGACAGTCACTATACCCTCATAGCTCCATGCAGAGACAACATGCTACGTCAACAGCAGGAGTGTGAAGTAGCAGCACTGCTGAGAGTGGTAATAAGGAGTTCTATAATGACGTCCCAACTGGGAATAGAACTCCAGTCTTTCATCAACACCTCTTACAAGAAGACTATGAGTGCATATGGCTTTTTACCAGCGGTGGTCCTAGTGGGGATGAAATCCTGAACCCGGGCAGTGTTAGCATCTTACTCTAACACCATGATGACTTGATGATGATGATGGTGATGGTGAAGGTGAAGATTACATGATGATGAAGATTACATGATGATGATGATGGTTATAGTGATGGTGGTGATGATGAGGATGGTGATGATGATGATGATGATGATGATGGAGATGATGATGACAACGATGATGATTCTGATGATGATGATGATGATGATGATGATGAAGAAGATGATGGTGATGAAGATGATGAAGATAACACAATGATGATGATGATTATGGTGATGGTGGTGATGATGAAGATGATGAAGAAGATGATGATGATGATGATGATGATGATGATGATGATGATGATGATGATGATGATGATGATCGTGATGATGATGATGAAGATTACACAATGATGATGGTGATGGTGATGGAGATGATGATGACAACGATGATGATGATGATGATGATGATGATGATGATGATGATGATGATGATGATGATGATGATGATGATGATGACGATCGTGATGATGATGATGCAGATGAAGATGATATGATGGTGATGATGATGACAATGATGATGATGATTCTGATGATGATTCTGATGATGATTCTGATGACATGCTGATTATGTTTATGATGATGACAATGATTATGGTAATGTTGATGACAATGATGATGATGATGATTATGGCAATGATGATGATGATGAAGATGAGTATGGTAATGATAATGAAGGTGCCGGTCTCAGCTCCCCTGCCCCTCCTCTCTCTCTCTCTCTCTCTCTCTCTCTCTCTCTCTCTCTCTCTCTCTCTCTCTCTCTCTCTCTCTCTCTCTCTCTCTCTCTCTCTCTCTCTCTCTCTCTCTCTCTCTCTCTCTCTCTCTCTCTCTCTCTCTCTCTCTCTCGGGGGGTGGCTGATAACATTGAGTGCTGCTGCTGAGTGCACAGCATTACATCATCCTGCTGCTTCCCGGCAAGCTGAGCCGAGGAGAGCTGAGATCAGAGGCTGTGAACGTCCCAACAGCTGAGCAGACCGCTGCATTACCTTAAAGCAGAGGTGGCAGTACATCACAAGCAAGTCTCATGTCTTAACCTTCAAGTCTCAAGCAAGTCCCAAGTCACTATGTTTAGACTCAGCAAGTCAAGTCAATAAACTTCATGCAAGACAAATCAAGTCACTGTTAAAGAAGTGCAAACAAGAGAGAAAGGGGTACAATGGTGAGCCATGTAATGAGAACTATACAAATAGGGACATTATTGTTAGGATTATATCAATACCAATACCACTATTGATACTGCTTATTGATACCAACACTGATAATTCTCAGTATTACTTTTGTATTAGTTAGGGCAAACATTTTGGTAACACTTTATAATAACACTCAGTTATAAGATGCGGCACGGTGGTGTAGTGGTTAACACTGGCCCCTCACAGCATGAAGGTCCAGGGTTCGATTCCCACTTGGGGACCAGGTTTCCGCGATGCCAGGTACCCAGGTGGGGTATCTCCCAGCCTTTTCTGTGTGGAGTTTGCATGTTCTCCCCGTGCTCGCAAGGGTCCCCCCCCCCCCCCCCCCCCCCCATAAGAGTAACCCAACGGAAAAATATGCACAACAGATCGCTGACGCTGTCGCGTCCCTGACGAAGACGGGCAGGAGCACTTGAATTGGTCCCCGGGCGTGGTACCTCGCCGACGCCCTGTCTGCTCCCTGTAAGTCCTGCATTATTATATTAAATTATTATTATATTGCGTGCCCTAATCTAAAGTGAAGACTATTCATCATTATTAACAAATGTCTAATACAGATTATATGTTGACTTTTTCATCACATTACAAATGTTGTTGACAGCTTTCGGATCCACCCTTCTTTGTGACATCAAACAGTGACAGAATTAGGACTATAGATAAATGCTATTTTATTAACATATAAAATACATTTGCACACATAACATAT
Organism: Notolepis coatsorum; assembly: GCF_963971535.1. Lineage (NCBI taxonomy): Eukaryota > Metazoa > Chordata > Actinopteri > Aulopiformes > Paralepididae > Notolepis > Notolepis coatsorum. Next base: position 43,252,742 of record NC_140167.1, read on the forward strand.
AGTGTAACATGGGGGACACTAGGACCCAGGATTACCCTTGCCAGGTATTGCCAGAGTATGTAGAGGGGGTCTCACGCGAGTGAGACTTGACTTCACATTTGTTCCCATCTGTTTGAATGGAAGCTACAAACATGTTATACATTAGCAGAGCCACTGAATTTGTGCTCCCCCACGCTTTTAAGGTATGAGCAGGATAAACACATTTTTCGTTGGTAAATCTATTCCATAATTTCTGACCTACAACTCCTATATTTTGTGTAGATGTACTCAGGGACGTGCACAGGACTTTAGAGGGGCAGGTACTCAAAGGCTGAAAAGGGCACTCTACCTGTGTGTGTTTTAACCGAGCGCGCGAGTAGCGCGCAAGCAGGATTTTTAAGGGCCCTTTTCAGGCGGGGGGGCCCCCTTTTTATGCTTTTTGGGGGGTTTTGGTGATCAAATATTGAATATTGAACTATAATAATCAGTGCAGGAGCTCACTTATCCTTGAAAGACACTTTTATCACTGACTTAAAAGGCCCATACATCTCCATAAATGTTCAGAGGGGAGGGAATAAGTGCTTTTATACAGACCCCAAGAAGTGCTGTATATTCTGTATTGTTTAATATAAATGCATTTTTTATTCCAATCCCGATTTGTATTTGAGATTCCCAAATCCCATCGGACTTGACTTCTTCGTGTCCCTCAATGAGTGTAATACCAGCATTCAACTGTATGCGCCACAGCGGTTTCTATCATCATCATCACCACCCACGCATGCATAAAATATATAGGTCCGTGGAGAGGCATGATGAGGAGGCCGTGCAAACTGCAATGGAATATGGGGCATCTCTCTCTCCTTACCTAATATTTAGATTTTATCCTGACATTTTTCAGTTGGAAGGGCAGTCTATATGCGTAACAGTAAACGAAATAAAAAATAAAAAAAATATTATTTTATTTTTATTTTTTTAAGGGCACTTTTTTTTATTAGGCTCAAAAAGGCAGGTGCTCAAGCAGCCCTTGGGCTCTATGTGTGCACGTGCCTGGATGTACTTGATGTGTTGGACGCTAACGTTACATTTGAATTATGTCTTTATTCCTAATGTGTGCTCAGTATATTGCGGTATGTGATGATGAATTTGTATTTTCAGGCTGTATAGGCGCCGATACAGCCTGAAAATACAAATAATTATTACCCTCATGTAGCATACATATATACGTGGTTGGCCCTTTAAGCATGGCGCCCAAACACGTATGTATACGTGGTTGGCCACGAATGTGTTAAGTTGAAATGATGACTAATATTATGGTGTGGAGGGTGGCTAGTATGTCTGGATAATAATAATATCTTAAATTTATATAGCGCCTTTCAGGAGACCCAAGGCGCTTAACAGCTAAGGGAGGGGGACAAGGAACAACGTAACAACAAAATAATAATCAAAAGGAAAGAAAGAAAGAAAACGAAAGAAAGAAAAAAGGGGAAATCATTTACAAATTTGGTGAAAAGGTGGGTTTTGAGTTGGGATTTGAAGGAGTGCAGGGATGTAGCACTACGGATGTTTGGAGGGAGTGAGTTCCAGACGGTGGGTGCGGCCACAGAGAAGGCTCTGGGACCAACAGTCCGCATGTTGGTGGTGGGGATGGAGAGGAGACCGGAGTCAGAGGACCGCAGCCTCCGAGGCGGGATGTAGGGATGGAGGAGGTCCGCTAGGTACCGGGGGGCAAGGGAGTGAAGGGCTTTTTAGGTGATGAGGAGGATCTTGAAATTGATGCAGGACTTGACTGGAAGCCAGTGGAGGTGGATGAGGGTGGGGGTGATGTGGTGCCAGGACTTGGTGCGGGTGAGAACCCTGGCAGCAGAACTTTGCACATATTGTAGCCTGTTCAGGGCATTACTGGGTAGCCCTATGAGGACAGAGTCAAGACGGGAGGTGACGAAAGCGTGGATGAGAGTCTCTGCTACGGAGTCGGGCAGAGATGGCGGGAGTCAGGAAATGTTCCTGAGATGGAAAAAAGCTGATTTGGTTATTGTTTTTATGTGGGAATGAAAGAAGAGGGTGGAGTCCAGTATGACGCCCAGGTTGCGAACTTCTGGGGAAGGGTGGATTAGGCAGCCATCCACTTCAAGGAGGAGATCTCCAACCTTCCGGAGCAATGACTGCTTGGCCACAACCATGAGCTCAGTCTTCTTGCTATTTAGCTTCAGGAAATTGGATGACATCCAGGCCTTGATGTCAAGGAGACAGTTGACGAGGTGCTGTGGGGGAGGGGAGTGGAGGGTGAGGTGCTGAGTGTCATCAGCGTAAGAGTGGAAATTGAGACCATGTTTCCGGATGATGTGACCAAGGGAGAGCATGTAGATTGTGAAGAGGAGTGGACCAATAACGGAGCCCTGCGGCACACCTTGGTTGATGGGGCAGGGGTGGAGGTGGAGTTGCAGATGGAGATTAACTGTTTTCGGTCAGTGAGGTAGGACTCAAACCAGGTGAGAGCGGTCCCAGTAACACCCAGGTGGTCAGAGAGGTGGTTGAGGAGAATGGAATGGGAGACCGTGTCAAAGGCCGCAGATAGATCCCGGAGGATGAGGAGGCTGATGTGACCGGCGTCGAAGGCAATGAGGAGGTCGTTGGTGACCTTGGCAAGGGCAGTCTCGGTGCTGTGGTGTTTCCTGAAGCCAGATTGAAAGGGTTCATAGAGCTCATGGTTGGACAGGTGTTGGTGCAGTTGGGTGGCCACTGCTCTTTCCAGGATCTTGCTCAGGAATGGAAGGTTGGAGATCAGCTGGTAATTCCCAAGGTCATCTGGGTCCAGACCAGGCTTCTTCAGGATGGGCGTGACTGATGCTGTCTTGAAGCTGGAGGGTACCCTGCCCGATTCCAGGGAAGAATTAATTATTCCCACGATGGTAGGGTACACGGCAGGTAGGCCAGCTTTGACCAGGACTGTGGGTAAGGGTTCAAGGGAGCAGGTGGAGGCCTTGGCCTTGGTGACCAGCTTAGCCACCTGGAGAGTGTCGACAGGTGCAAAGGAGGAGAGGGAGCACTGACGCGGAGTAGTAGAAAGACTTGGCCTTGGCCAAGGCATCCTTATACCGTCCCACAAATGGTCTTTGTAAGCCTCGCGATGGACAGTGAGGCCGGATTTATTGCGGCGCCTCTCCAGCTGGCGGACAACCGCTTTCAAGGTGCGAAGTTCAATGGTGAACGAAGGTTATCCTATAACCCTAGTTATTTGAGTATAGCGAGCGCTCTGCTCTATTGGAACTGTCCCTTTAATCATATGCTATCATGAAAACGTTCAACCACATGCACGCTCCTCACCTGCCTGGCCACGCCCACATCCGCTCATACATAAGCGGGCCATGGCCATACTACCAGCTCCTTCCCCAGTCTTTCACCGCCAAAAAAAGGAAGACACGTGGGGTCCTCAGTGAGTCAGAGCAGAGCGCTCGCTATACTCATATAACTAGGGTTATAGGATAACCTTCATTATTTTTCATATAGCTTTGCACTCTGCTCTATTGGAACACAAGAGTGGAGCAGAGCGGAAAGCCCGACAGATGTACCCGCTGAGGTCCCCTACAACCATCAGTATACCGGGAAGGATCCGGGCCCCCCCGCCCCCCCCCTAGTGAGGGATCAGACCCGACTGTGCAAAGAGGGTTCAGTATCTCAAACGCACAGGGTGAGTAGACCGTGGGACTTACCTTCGTATAGAAGGGCCCGTGACTACTCGGACGCGCATCCCGCACGCCACCAGGGAAGGGAGGTGAAGCAAAACCCCCTGCCACAGCCCCCAACATCGCGGGGTCGGGGTCAAAAAGCCCCAACCCCATGGCAAGGCCAGAGTAGCGGGGCACGGAGGAGGTCCCAGCCCCAGGCCACATCCCGGGGGTTAGGACCCCATGAAAAAGGGGCCTGGTGAGGTCAACGAGGCCGCGGCATCGAGACCCCACCAGATGGTCACTGGTAACACCACCCCCCACATCACCAGCGTATCGGACGGGCCTAAAATAGGTGAAGGCCCTTCTCCCCCTGGCACGCCGTTCCGAAGCGCTCCCAAAGAGGCTTCCCCCCCACAATGTCGTGGGGCCAGCCGGCGCCCCGGGGAGACAACCCTCCAAGGAGGTTGATCCCTCAATCCAGGTCGACAGGTCTAAAGAGCAGAACTCGACCTGCGCCCAGAGCACTGCGGACTAGACAGGCGCCTAATAGCCTTTATCGCTACCGGGGGCGAGCCTTTATCGCTACCGGGGAAACATAGGGGGAACATAGGACCCGGGGAACATAGAACCCTTTTGGAACATGGGAAACATAGGGGGAACATAGGACCCGGGGAACATAGAACCCTTTTGCGGATGGGGGAACATAGAACCCTTAAAAAAATAAAAATAAAAAAAGCGGGGAACATAGAACCCGGGGAATATAGAACCCGGGGAACATAGGGATGACCCCCCTCAGGGAACCAAAGCACCTCAAAGGCGCTAAAAACTATATTACAAACATCACAAAACAAACTGGTCAGACTACTGCTTGACCTTACCCCTAGAACCCACCTCACCCCTGCCCACTTTGACAACCTAGGATGGCTTAGAGTAGACGAAAGAGTACAGCAACATGCAATGGGCCTGGTCTACAAGATACAGTACATGACCAAGGTACCCATGTACATGTCAAAATACTTCCCAAAGGTCAGTGAATATCACGACCACAACACCAGAGAGAGCTCCACAAATCATGTTAAACCAAGATTCGGCTCAAACAAGGGACTAAACACGTTTCACAATTATGCCACATCAATGTGGAACGCCCTACCCACAGCTGTAAAGGAATGTGAATCACTACCCACTTTTAAAACCACTCTCAAGGAGCACCTACGGGAGACTGCAATTCGAAACTGGCCCCTGTAAATGTCCTAACCCAACCCCCTCCAATGTACAGTAAATGTCCTAACCCAGTAATACACGAGACCCTCTTCTTGGACCAAGTAAGGTTTCGTTGATAATCCAATGTAGAAGTTGAAAAAACTCAATACAAATATGCATAGGTTTAAGCTGAGATAAACAGTAAGGTAGCTAAGAGAACCACAACTGTAAACAGCATGCATAAAAGCTCAATAGTATAATACTACAGTTAGTTTCAGAGGAGAAGCGGCGAACAGACAACGCCAGCGTCCTCTCGCTCTGATCTGATCAAGCATGATCAAGCTCTAATCAAGCAATCTTGGCAGTTTTTAAATCTTTATCTAAGGCTCTTTGAACGCTGACATAGATTACTATGCCTGCAACAGTTTCCCACTATATATTTATTATGCGGCACACGCGAGTACCTACTGTATAGGCAATTATTTAAATGGCGTGAAGATTAAACATTCTTTTCTATCTGATGATTACTATTTTCTGCTGTGGGTTGTGTAGACTAATACTACATCCGTTAATTTACACTGAAATTGTAATCCTCGTCAAGGAAAAACACGATCTTGTTTGCCCAATCTTGCAGGATTGCATTTGTCACACAGTTGATTGGAGAGACAGAGAAAGACCATTCTGCTGTGGAGTTACATTCACTTTGAACTAGTGAGGGACAGCGAACAGAACGATGAATCTCTGTCTTAGAAAAACTCTCAATGCATGAGCTATATCTTGTCTGAATCGGAAACGGTTTGGTGATATAAGGCTGGAGAGAAAACCAACGCAGGTGTGGGAGAATCCGTTCAGCATGCTGCTTTCAGCTCCATCCTCCAGCACTGTTTTCTATGTCCTGCTAGACACCGTATTTTAACTCTTCTGCCCCCTTAGCGACTATTTTGTGTTTTTTGCCTATATTTTTTTGTGTTTCTGTGTACAACGATGGCTGTGTTGATTATTATGTCATGAAATTGTGTCCATTTGCTTATTTTCCATATATTCACAGAATTTGAAAAGATTAGATTTTGAAACCCTCTAACACAAAAGTTAACAATATTAGCTTTCAAACCGTCCATAGTGGTTTATTTCTTGCCATTAGGGGGTTAGGGTTAGGGTTACCCAGACAGAAAGATTAGGAGAAGGTAAAATCTCATCCCTGTGCCCGTGCCCACCCCAACACTTGCTCAACAGTCCCCTAACCCCAACACTTGCTCAACAGTCCCCTAACCCCAACCCTAACCCCAACCCTGACCCTGACCATGACCCTGACCCTAACCCTAACCCTAACCCTAACCCTAACCCTAACCCTAACCCTAACCCTAACCCTAACCCTAACCCTAACCATAACCCTCACCCCAACCCTAACCCTAACCCCAACCCTAACCCTAACCCTAATCCTAACCCTAACCCTAACCATAACCCTACAAACGGAAATATTTGGAATCTTTGATAGATATGTTGAGTTCATAGGTTCATAGTGGTATTCATGAAAAAAGAATTGGAACGAAATATTACAAATTAAGTTTTTTATGACCTTGAACGTGATGCAATCTTTTCATGCACTAACGTGACAACTCTGTCAGTTACTTAACAAGGCACAAGGGTTAAGCCTGAGTTGAGTGCACTGCACTATAAGCCCTTGCCAACATGTACACAGGTTTTTCATCTTTGCTAAAAAAAGAAAATAAATCCCATCCACACCAACAGTGTTTTAGAAAATCAACACAAAAGTGCTCACATGAAATTACGTGATGGCATAACCTAACACCTGTGTTTTCATGTGGATAGGAGGCCAAAACAGAAAATAAAAGCTCATGGAAATAATGGCTTATCACAGTGACATTAGTAGCTACAACTGCAAGACAGCACAGTGAGTCTGGTTCACCTTTAGTATAGCTCAAAAGTCATGGAAATATCACAGTAACGTCATAGCAAATCTAACGCTAACTGCTTCAAAGCTCATGGTAAGATAATGCTAACCGTGTTCACTATTGGCTATTTGGTGATTTGGAGGAGAGAGAGAAAGAGCGAGAGAGAGGACTCTCTTCCTCTCGCTCGCCCAGGGCATGTTTAATTTAACTTCAACCTATGTGTGAATGTTACGCATCTATGACACTGTGTGTCCTTGTTTCAAACTAGACCACACAAATACACAACACGTTGTAAACACAAATCCAGACAGAAGGCGTACACATCTTCTTTTGGCTTCATTCTTTAAAAGATAATGACAGGCCTATTCCAGCCTCATCGCTGTTTCTCAATGAATATTTAGCACCGTGTCAAGGGTTTTATTACTCTGCCTGGACAGTGCTCTCTCTCTCTTGACCCCCAGTGCAACCATGTGTCCAGTTTGCCATTTGGTGCTATAGCCATCATATGAAGATGAATGGACAGATGATCTAATTCCAGTGGACTGGGGACATGGATGACTCCTGTCACCGTCTCCGGTTACACCGGCTGAGCGTCTGTCCCCCCCCCCCCCCCCCGCCACCACCACCTCAGGTTGTCCTGCCTGTGGGTGACACGGTAATGATGACAAAGCCTAACCAGTAAGCACCAGTAGCCTGCACCACACAGGACCCTTTTATAGCACAATGAAAGTGAGGGATGAAGCATGGTTGTCATACTGGTGGAGCTCCTGCAAATCACCAGACAACGGCAAACAGTCCGTCAGTCGGAGAGGGGAGCGACTACTCAATGGCATTGAGTTGAGCTGTTTGTCAACAATCAGACCATCTGTCACCGCAACATGGCGCCGCAAATCAACTCTGCTGGTGGGCCCTGCCGGTACGGCCCGCGCTATGGCAAGAAACACACTGCAGTGTCACCGCTGCTGTAGTCTGTCTATAGTCTGTCTGTAGTCTGTCGAATCTAGCTGAGTCGATAGCTTCTACTGCTAGGGAATACCAAGGACAATCTAGATGTATTGCTACCTGGGGCCTGTGTAATTTAAAAAACATGATTTGTCCAACACTGGAGCTCTCTTTGAATATACTGTACTGTATATTTGAAGGTAATTCAGGACCAAGAGGACCAAGAGATATTTTCAATCAGTGCAAACAGGCCTCCTTAGTGCGGCATTATGGCTGTGATGATAACAACACGATGATGAATCTTCATATTTAAATTATATCTACTTTCAAGCACTTTAGTTTATACAGAGCCTTGTATTTCCAGATAATTAGTTTGACATAACACAGATGGGGAATACGCACAAAACAGATAAGCAAGGAATAGTGACAGAAATAACACGGAACAATGGCAGCCTGACGCATATTACTGTGTTGTTATTTCCTCAACCTTTTTCAACTGTAGTAAAGGCCGAACTGGAGGAAAGTTGAAGACATGGTTGAGGAAATAGTCTCTGTAGTTCACTAGAGGTCTGCTCTCTCTGTCTACAGTTCAATAGAGGTCTGCTCTCCTCTGTGTCTGTAATTCATTAGAGGTCTGCTCTCCTCTGTGTCTGTAGTTCACCAGAGGTCTGCTCTCCTCTGTGTCTGTAGTTCACTAGAGGTCTGCTCTCCTCTGTGTCTGTAGTTCACTAGAGGTCTGCTCTCCTCTGTGTCTGCAGTTCACTAGAGGTCTGCTCTCCTTTGTGTCTGTAATTCACCAGAGGTCTGCTCTCCTCTGTGTCTGCAGTTCACCAGAGGTCTGCTCTCCTCTGTGTCTGCAGTTCACTAGAGGTCTGCTCTCCTCTGTGTCTGCAGTTCACCAGAGGTCTGCTCTCCTCTGTGTCTGTAGTTCACTAGAGGTCTGCTCTCCTCTGTGTCTGTAGTTCACTAGAGGGTTGCTCTCCTTTGTGCCTGTAGTTCACTAGAGGTCTGCTCTCCTCTGTGTCTGTAGTTCACTAGAGGTCTGCTCTCCTCTGTGTCTGTAGTTCACTAGAGGTCTGCTCTCCTCTGTGTCTGTAGTTCACTAGAGGTCTGCTCTCCTCTGTGTCTGCAGTTCACTAGAGGTCTGCTCTCCTCTGTGTCTGCAGTTCACTAGAGGTCTGCTCTCCTCTGTGTCTGCAGTTCACTAGAGGTCTGCTCTCCTCTGTGTCTGCAGTTCACTAGAGGTCTGCTCTCCTCTGTGTCTGTAGTTCACTAGAGGTCTGCTCTCCTCTGTGTCTGCAGTTCACTAGAGGTCTGCTCTCCTCTGTGTCTGTAGTTCACTAGAGGTCTGCTCTCCTCTGTGTCTGTATTTCACCAGAGGTCTGCTCTCATCTGTGTCTGTAGTTCACTAGAGGTCTGCTCTCCTTTGTGTCTGTAGTTCACCAGAGGTCTGCTCTCCTCTGTGTCTGCAGTTCACCAGAGGTCTGCTCTCCTTTGTGTCTGTAGTTCACCAGAGGTCTGCTCTCCTCTGTGTCTGCAGTTCACTAGAGGACTGCTCTCCTTTGTGTCTGCAGTTCACTAGAGGTCTGCTCTCCTTTGTGTCTGCAGTTCACTAGAGGTCTGCTCTCCTTTGTGTCTGTAATTCACCAGAGGTCTGCTCTCCTTTGTGTCTGTAATTCACCAGAGGTCTGCTCTCCTTTGTGTCTGTAATTCACCAGAGGTCTGCTCTCCTTTGTGTCTGTAATTCACCAGAGGTCTGCTCTCCTCTGTGTCTGCAGTTCACCAGAGGTCTGCTCTCCTTTGTGTCTGTAGTTCACTAGAGGTCTGCTCTCCTCTGTGTCTGCAGTTCACCAGAGGTATGCTCTCCTCTGTGTCTGTAATTCACCAGAGGTCTGCTGGATGATGTCAGCTGGTGGAGTTACTTGGGGGACCAATGCGGCAGAGCTCTCGGGACACAGAATAATGTTGATACGTGTTTATGTCCGATTATCAAGCGGCCTCTGTCACCAAAACAATAGGATTCTGTTCAAAAACCTGTGAAATGTTCCTTTAAGATTGTAAATCAACCTATGCTAAATGTTGCTCTCCTCTTCTCATATTAGTACTGGCGTACCTATCCCCATGACAAAGCAATCATTTCTCTCATTGATAAACGGGCGAAACAATGCCAGAAATAACAAGGGACGAAAATAAACACTTGCTTAATATACAGCGTTGCATGGTTTTATTCCATTGTAATTCCCAGGTAACAACAGAGTAACAAGATGTCAGGCTGCCATTGTCCCCTGCTTATTCCACGCTGACAGGACGTGCCAGGCAGTCACTCTCTCTTGCTTATTCCCTTCTATAATACCACGAGAGTAACATGATATGTCAAAGCGCCACTATTTCACTTTGATCGCCCACTGGTGTTATTTCCATCTAATTCCTTAGTAATACAGAGCACAGCAGTGGCCGTGACAGTGACAGTGGGGGTAGCGCGGTCATCTGGTAATCGGAAGGTTCCCGGTTCGATTCCGGCTCCTCTCGGGAACATGTGTCAAAGTGTCCGTGAGCAAGACAGTGAACCCCTGACCGCTCACGATGAGAGCAGGTTGGAACCTTGCATGCCGTCGGCGTGTGAATGTGTGAGTGAACGGGTGTTCTTTGGATAAAAGTGCTATATATATAAACGCAGTCCATTCACCATCCTAAAGTGCTACCGACATAACATCAGTGAAAATAGCCAACATTTCTGGGTGCAAAACCCCAATAAAAAAAACATTTTACATTTACTATGCTCTTTAATAGCATACAGCCAAGCACCACAGCCGGGGCCAGAGGACTCGCTCTCTTTCTTTTTTACAGGCGCCATGACAGCTTGTGGATATAGTCCCGTGTTGAAAAGCAAATGTTTTTTTTCACCTCTCTCTCCTCCCTCTCAGGCCGCGCCTGCCCACCCTCTCTGAAGCCTGCTCTCTCCTTTGTCCCCTGTCCCCATGCCAAGGGGTGGCAGCTGGAGCAACACAGGGGCCGGTGCCTTAAAAAGAGGTACATTGTTAAACACAAAACCGTCACGCATGTTGCCGTACAAATGCTCCCTCTAACTAGATTAACACGTCGTCACCGCAGCACGACTTAGACATACGCCGCTTTTTGTGTGTGTGTGTGTTTTGGGAGGAGGGAGCGGGAGGCGTAGTGATCTCATACAACATATACAAGGCTGACTGGCATGTCCACACTGAGCTTAATGCTACATGCGTGTGAATGTACATGCGCACACAAACACACACACACTCACCACACATACACCCTTACACACATACATGCACACACACACACCCTTACACACCCTCACACACACACACACACACACACACACACACACACACACACACACACACACACGCACGCACACACACACACACACACACACACACACACACACACACACACACACGCACACACACACACACACACACACACACACACACACACACACACACACACACACATGCACACACACCCTTACACACTCACCACCACACATACACCCTTACACACATACATGCACACACACACACACACACCCTTACACACTCTCACACACACACACCCACACAAATACGTGCACACACACACAAACCCTTACACACTCTCACCCTTACACACTCACAAACACATATACCCCTGCCCTTTCTCTCTCTCTCTCTCTCTCTCTCTCTCTCTCTCTCTCTCTCTCTCTCTCTCTCTCTCTCTCTCTCTCTCTCTCTCTCTCTCTCTCTCTCTCTCTCTCCTGTTCGGTGCATGAAATCAGCGCCCAGACGCTGGGGCCATGCTTTGAGTTGTCTCCTTTCTCTTCCTTTACTAAAGTGGGCTCTAATCTCCATTGTGAGCCCAAAAAGGATTAGGAGGTAGGGAATAAAGAGAGTGCTGCAAAAAAAAGTCTTTAAGATGCTGTCCGCAGCGGCAGGCAACAATAATACACTATAGGCCACAACACACACTGTGTGTCATAGCCCTGAGGGACCAGTGTGATCTTCCAGGTCAGCAACATCATACTCTGAGGCATTGCAACATGTGCAACATGGGCCAAAAGTGAGCCAAGGCCCAATGATCTTGTTTTATATCTTTGCATTTTATTATTCAATATTGAATACATAACCTTATTTCATGTTATTTTATTTAATGTTTGCATCACTATAGCCCAAAAAATGCACAACATGGAAAATGATCACAGGTCTAACCCAGTTTGACCGAGGTTGTGCATTATACAGGGTTTGAATATGTTGTGCACTAGGATTCTATAAAGTTATAAATAAGCACCAAATAAATAGCATCAACTTTACTACCAAGCTTTAAATTATCATTTGGTGTATTGTTTTGTTAAAAAGATATTACAGAAACACATTCAGCTATGTATCAAATAATATTGAAAATTAACTCAGGTAATTTTTGACTGATGTTGTGCATTAAAATGTTTTGAAGATGTTGTGCATCAGAGGGTTAAAGGACCAATCTGTGATCCCAATGTAAACAAATGTGCAGCCCCAGCACCAAAGCTAATAGGCATGGAGACATGTTTAATTTTCCAGTTGATCGATTGAGTTGATGATACTGAAGTACTAACAACAGGTAAAGCTGGGTTTTCCCTTGTATTTGGGGTTTGTTGCGGTTTGATTGATTGATTGAAAACTTTATTAACAGATTGCAGAATGGGTACAATACCGTACGGCTCAATACAAACAACTGCTAAGAGGATGCAGACCAGAGAAAGACTTTCGTCTTGTTTACATCAGGGTCCTCCATTTTTTATTCATCAAGACATTTATGACATACAACAAGACATACAAATATACAGTACTGTGTGAGAAAAAGATATCGTAAAAAAATATATACATCCGAAGGGGAAGAAACTGTACATTGGAGGGGGTTAGGTGTGTGGGTGGGGGGGGTTGGACATTTACCGGGGCCAGTTTCTAATTGCAGCCACTGATAGGTGCTCTTTGAGAGCGGTAATGTTTGTTACCACTACAACATTGATAAAGTCAAATAAATCACGGACTGTGGCTTTAAGCACACTCAACCTTCTGCACCCAATTTTATTTACTAATATAGCTAAGATAAAAATCATTATTGTCAGCGATATGGTCATTGTAGGAGGAGTATCTGCTTATCAATTTCAGCGGAACATATGGCACTCAATCATGGGTTGGTTGGTTAATCAATGTATTGACATTATCACACCTGCAAATGATAAATCACCCACATGTGTGAGCTGGTCGTGCTGCGGCCCATTCGATATGCATGTAGAGCAGACCTGGGCATTGTACGGCCCGCGGGCCGGATACGGCCCGCGGGATGATTCTGACCGGCCCGCGAAAGATTACATGATAATAAAAAAAATAAAAATAATAATAATTAATATATATATATTTTTTTTACTTTTTTCTTTTCATGTCAACGTTCACACGCACAATATACGCTTACCTAGGATTTGACTTGATTCAACAACAAAGCAGTCGGGGCAAGCCGAAAACGGTCGAAAGTGTGGTTATTTGAAGTTTGGATATTTATTTTCACAACTGAGGTAGGTAGATAACATTTTTAGAGACTAAAGTACAGAAAAAATGTACCGTTGGGTACCGGTATCGATTCACAGGTACCGGTACCGTATCGGTTCAAATGTGAACGGTACCCATCCCTACTGAACACACAACTGCAGGGCAAGGGCATTTTTGCTCATGAAATGCATAGCCATGTGAAAGCCTTCATGACAAAGTTGCAATTAATTTCAAGGCAACTAGGCAGCAACAATCTCAAACACATGAAAACCCTGAAAGAAGTCAAACCATCAGCTGATCACCGGCACAGGTACTCATCCATGTTGGGAGCACTGCATGATGAATTTTCAAGGCGTTTTCAAGATTTCAAAAAGGTTTAGGATGAAATGCAGCTGGTTTCCTCTCCCTTTACCTGCAGTGTTGATAGTTGCTTGAACTCATTGACCTGCAGTCTGATTCACTACTGAAAGAGCACTTTAAGTCAGCATCACTGCTAGAGTTCTACTCTGCTCTCAAGGAGGAGAACTTTCCAAACATGAGGAGACATGCTCAGAAGATGTTGGTTCTCTTTGGATCCACCTACATATGTGAACCGGCCTTCTCAGTCATGATGTTTACCAAGTCCAGGTACAGATCCTCTCTCACTGATGAACATCTGGCAGCTGTGCTTCGCATCTCCACCTCAGACATGCAACCTGACTTTGATGGACTTATTAAAGCTCAACAGAGACTGGATTTCTCACACTGAATGAAAAAAAAAAACCTGAAGAACACTAAAATGTGGAAATATAACAAGTGAAATGGGACACTTGATATTTTTTTTCTTTTTTTTGCACAATTCTGAAAACATTAAATGTTTTATATAGGCATGTAAAGTAAAAAAGGCTACAAAACTGGGACACTTTTCTTTGCAGTTCAGTGACATGTCTTGTTTATTTTTGCTATACGATGATGTGATGTCTTTAGAAAGCTAAGAAAATTCTTGTTTCAATAGTATATGAAACTCAAAATGCCCTTTGTTATTAATGTTTCACATTTTGTTTATCATTTTGGAAATAAATTCTATTTGAATAAATGATATTTTTGAAAGCTAACCTCACCTTTTAATTGCCAAATAATAACATACACTCTTACCAGGGGTCAAAACAATGCCATTTACTGCTTTTTATATAGAAATAAAATGTATATTATGCATAATTGAGTTTGGAATTTTGGCCCGGCCCTCCAACATATTTTCAGTTGCTCATTCGGCCCCCCGGGAAAAATAATTGCCCACCCCTGATGTAGAGGATAGATAGATAGATAGATCTTTATTTGTCATTGTTGGTACAACGAAATTTGTTAGGAACATCACCACTGGCATACAACATAAGATATAACATGTGCAAAATAATAATGTCAATAATAGTAGTAATATAGTAATAAGTAATAAAGTATCAATGTCCCAATGTCCCAATATATAACATACCATCATTGTCCCAAGTGCATTTAGTGCTTGTGCAAATAAATTAATAAATATAAATATTTCAGTCCAGTGAGTTGATGGAAGGAGGGGGGGGGGGCGTTGACTTGCAAAGGATGAAGTATTGTATAGTGCAGCAATGCAAGTCCGGTTCACAGTTATTGTTGTAATGTGGGAGTGGGAGTTATGTCACCGGGGGTGGGATGCGGGGGGGGGCAAGTTGATGTTCGTCGTTGAGCAGCCTGACAGCCCGTGGGTAGAGGCTGTTGGTCAGTCTGCTGGTTCCGGACTGGATGGATCTGTACCTTCGACCAGAGGGCAGCAGTTGAAAGAGATGGTTTGCTGGGTGGTACTGGTCTAGTAAGATGTTATTTATACGCCGTAGGCAGCGGGAGGTAAAGACTGTGGAGATATCTGGGAGGCTAGCTCCAGTGATCCTCCTCGCAGCCTTGACCACTCTGTGGAGGGCCTCCTTCTCTGCCCTGGTGCAGCCAGTAAACCACACCAGTAGTCCGTACGTGAGTACACTCTCTACTGCGCAGTGGTAGAAGTTGGCCATCAGTCCCTGTGGGAGTTTAGCCCATTTAAGCTTCCTAAGGTAGAAAAGGCGCTGCTGTGCTTTGCCCACAGCAGAGGCAATGCTGACCCCCCAGGACAGGTCATCAGACATTGTCACGCCCAGAAACTTAAATTTTGAAACCCTCTCCACCTCCTCATTCCCAATGAGGAGTGGAGAGTGGCTGAGGTCACCAGTCCTGCGGAAATCGATGATCATCTCCTTGGTCTTCGTGGGGTTGAGAGCAAGGTTATGACCATCGCACCACTCCACTAGTTGCTCAACCTCCCTCCTGTATGATCTGATCTGATCATCCAAGAGGTAACAGGTGTAGGTGAGAGCAGCATCCAGGTGATGCAGCATGAAGGCGGGTGTGAAGCTGTGTGTGTGTGTGTGTGTGTGTGTGTGTTAAGGCTGAGCCCGAACCCTGTTTTTAGGGTTCGAACGTTCGCCAGGGTTTATCGAACGAACGTTCGAACGTTCGTTTTTTGTAATTTTTTTAATAAAAAAAATGTTATTACATTTTTTTTTTAATATCATTTTTTTTCGTTTTGTGGCATTAACGTTATATAGTTAGTGTTACACGTTCAATAACAGGTATTCACTCTTGGTCGACGGGAAGGAGAGAGGCGCGCGCCTCGGCTCCTTCCACAGTCTACCTCGGAACGGGGGACGGCAGAGAGACAGAGAGACACCGGCGCGGGGGTCCCGCCGGGCTCCCAACACGCCTGCCGCCTCGTTTCCAACGCAACCACCTCCCGCCATGAAGCTCGCACTCCGTGGCCGAAAAAGGCTGGTATTCATTCATGAGCCTTCCGCAGGTTCATCTATGGAAACCTTGTTACGACTTTTACTTCCTCTGCGGGGAGCTAACGCTACGTTAAGCTTCTCTCAAGCAGATCAATGGCGGCATTGCCGGAAGTAAAAAAAATAATAAACGCTTGCCGATTGGTGGTAACAGCAGAGGCGGGTGCAAGCGGTGTGACGTAATTGGCAGAATCGCCTGTCATTCAATCAAAATTGTTCTATTGCATTGGTTGAGACGAGAGCTCTGGTTGAGTATCCAGCAACAGCCCGGCAGAGACCATACTGGTTGAGCCGAGCGACTCGGCACTCGGGGGACGCGCCGCTTCACATCGCCTCACCGTAGTTGCGCCTGCTTTATTTTTTTTTACCGAACGTTCGAACCCATTAATTAAAGTCCGAATGTCAGCTTAACGAACGAACGTTCGAACGTTCGGGCTCAGCCTTAGTGTGTGTGTGTGTGTGTGTGTGTGTGTGTGTGTGTGTGTGTGTGTGTGTGTGTGTGTGTGTGTGTGTGTGTGTGTGTGTGTGTGTGTGTGTGTGTGTGTGTGTGTGTGTGTGTGTGTGTGTGTGTGTGTGTGTGTGTGTGTGTGTGTGTGTGTGTGTGTGTGTGTGTGTGTGTGTGCATGTGTGTGTATGGAGATATTGTCAGGCTTTAGGGTACACACATACACATCCACTCAATCACACAAACAAACGCACACACACACATCAAGCCCGGCAGACAGCGTGAGGAAACGCATGTTTCCCTGTGATGACATCACCGTCTTGGCTATAGGTTTGCTGGGGCTTTTTCCATAGGCTGTCCTCTGTTGCTGTGGAGAGGCCTCCACCAATCCCCTCCCCTCCCCTCCCCACCTTAATATATACAACACCGGTTCCATGAATGATCTGTGACATAGCTTCCTTGGGCTGATCCAAAGACAACATTATGCGACCGCTCAGAGCCAGCCGGCAAATACCCCCCCCACCTCGCGTTTTCCTTTCAGATCGTCTGGAAGCAGGGTGTTTATGGCCGTTTGTCGCATGCGGTGTGCGCTGAATACTGAGTTGGCCTTCAGGGGCTTCTATATATGATGTGAGCCTATAGTGACAGCACATCATCTGTCGGGGTCTTTATGTAAACTAAGTGTTTCCATTTGAAAAACCTCTTGGTCCTAACTTGTACACTATCAGCCCTGTTAAATTTGGTGCCCTAGGCGTGATTTCAGATTGGTCACCCCCCCGGCCCCCTTTTGATCGACAATACAATATAATGAAAACCAATCTGGGCATCTGGAGAGTCCTGCAAAATAAAATTGTCCCAGCATTTATTTGTGAAAATGGCTCAGAGAACCCCCCTTTGTCATCGACAAACAAAGACACACCATAAACTCTCTCAATGGCCCATATCTCTAGTGCAGTAATTTTATACAGTTCTTTTTTTTTGTCACCACATTGAAAGGTCTAACATGACTACTCACATCATTACACATAAAAACAACTGTTCTCATTGGACTCACTTTTATAAATAAATATAATAAATAAATACAATAAATATATAAGAGATACAAATAAATATATACAGTATGTCTTTGTGTAACCAGGTGGTAAAAGAGAAAATAGTTGAATATAAAATAAACCAACATTGTACCTTGAACACTCCGGAACCATTGTGTTTTGGTTACTGTCTCTAAGAAGGCACCTTGGTCGCTATCTTTCTAAGAACGGCATTCAGAATGATGATGCAATCACACATAAGGAAGTTTGAGCTGCTGTTGTGAAAAATGGTGCTTGATAAAAGTTGATAATCCTTGATAAATACATTTCTATTGTGAAATATTGTACTTTATGTGTACATGTTCATCATTACGATGATATAAACCCAGATGTTGTATAAATGGTAGGTTAAAGACTGTAGATGCCGATGGATGGCAATGTTTCTCTGTGCGCCATGATATCAGTTTACCTTTGAGGTTGGTGTGAATACAGGTTTATGGATGATGTTACTGTAAATAAACACCTAAAGGGTCCTATATTTGTATGATTCTGATGTGTACTGTATGCAATTTATTATTATGGAAAGAATGGTTAATTTTTCTTACTGTTGTAAAATTGTGTGATGAGGATGTCCTCAGAGAAAGAACATTGTAGAAGGGGTTCAAGTTAACTATTTAATTTTTCATTAGGTAAGTACAGTGATATCTGACATGGTATATTCTTTCATTGTGCCTATAGCAGTTTTCACTGCCGTATTTGTTTTTATTACAATTTGATTTAATTTGATTTGTGCTGCATTTGAGCTTGCTGTTTCTACACGCCCTTTCCACACCCATAGAACAAAGACTGAAATAATATTTGACGTCCTGTGTCTATTTACCCAGGCTTCATTTTGTACAAAAGAATTGCATGATTTTGTATGCGATTAGCGATTATATTAGACATGGTTTGTAGCCCAATTTAATTCTTCAGGTGAGAGGTCAAGTGACATTGTCAATGGCTGTACAGATTTTTTCCCAATCAAACTTCTATGCAAATTATCATCCATTTCTTGGTAAGGTAGGATGTAAGGGGTGATATCTACGGAATCAAGGTCAACAGTTTCAGGTGACACCTCTACCTTCACTCACGCT
This sequence comes from Notolepis coatsorum, assembly GCF_963971535.1. NCBI lineage: Eukaryota > Metazoa > Chordata > Actinopteri > Aulopiformes > Paralepididae > Notolepis > Notolepis coatsorum. The sequence goes on from NC_140167.1 coordinate 43,271,421, forward strand.
TAAGGCGAGACAGACGGTGAATAGTCACATTTAAATCTTTTGGTCGATTATTTTATATTTTTGCTTCCTTAACATGTCTAATTTCAAACTAGTGGCAATACAATATCGAAAACACACAATTAGTTGTTTATTTTGTCTGATTGTGTCATAAATCACAATTACAATACAGAACTTTGAGGGTGTTTCCCCCCCCCCCCCAAAAAAACATATGCGTTTTTCTTACACGTAAGCGATGAAATATCCAGTTCCCTAGCACCTACACACACCATATTTTCCACATTTCTTCCTATATATACCCTGCTTCTTTTTACAGAGGGGTTTGTTGATATATCATTCATATATCATTCATTCATTCATTGTATGACTGTAGAGAGTATTTCCTAATTTATGGGATGATAAAAAAAGACATAGCCACAATCCCCTCTGTAAAAAGTAAATTGTCTTGTGTGTCAACATAATGAAACAATTTTTTTTTATCTGGAATCATCCAATGTTGGTGATTCTGTTCCTGCCAATATATGCAAATGTGTGAATATTTAATTAGGTAACACCTATTTTGCTTATATAAACATTAAATCTCAGAAAACGTGCAATACATTTTTTCTTTGTTGTTATGTACATAACAAACTGGGAAAGTTTCATAATGATATCTATTAAAACATTTGTTTTGCCTATTCACCAGAACTGAGCCCGCAACAGCCTCTGAAAGACAGTACTGTTGGTTGCATTGCTTGTGTTACAGCTACAGGTTTATAGGGTTAAACTTTGGAGCAGAATTTCTTTCCCGGTAAGTTAGCATAGACTGGTACCCCTGGATTCCTCAGGGTCTCTAGTTTCAGATGATATCTACGTATTCATTGTAGCACTAATGTAGAGACTGAAAGACGAACCTTACTACTTCAAGCCTGCTGCTCCCGTAATTGAAGCCCCATTTCTTATCTATTTAATCTCTCCACTCAAACTGCTGAACTCCCTTGCTCTTGGAAAGCTGTTATTGTTTTACCTTTGTTTAAAGGGGGTGATTGGACTGATCCTGATTGTTATAGGCCTATTTCTATCTTGCCCTGTATCTTTTCTTGACTCTCACAGTATTATAGCCAGTATGCAATCTGGCTTCCGGTCTGGGTCTGCAACTCTTAAGGTCCTCACTGACTGACTAAACACACTTTATATTGATTGGTAAAGAATTTGCACTACAACCCATACCTCATTACACCTTACTGTAAATTGTACCTAAATTGTACCTCATCCCATTTCTGCTTTGCACTGTATAGTATATTGTATATTAGTATATTGTATAGTATATTGTATGGTAACTCAGTTACTTCTACCCTGCATTGAACATTGTACATATGTACATATTGAACACTTGTGTCTACGTACTTGACTTCTATTTTATACTTGCTATCAGGGGTGTAAAAAGTACCCAGAAATTATACTTAAGTGAAAGTATGGGTACCGTCTCAAAATCTGACTCAAGTAAAAGTCAAAGTATCTGGCTAAAAACACACTTGAGTAAAAGTATAAAAGTCCTACTTTAAAATGTACTTAAGTACTAAAAAGTAAAAGTACATTTAGTTGTTGAAAGGGATAGACCAGGGGTCTCAAACTCATTCCATCGTGGGCCAAGTTTTAAATTTTAACTACACATTGCACCAGGTGAGTTAGTTGAAGAGGTGAGCCAATTAGTGAAATCATCAGCTGGTGTTTAGGCAAGGCTGGAATGAAAGCATACACTCGGCCCACAATGGAATGTGTTCTGCGATAGACAATGCTGCAATTAAAGAACAGAGGACACTTTTTTTGCATTAAAATGATTTAATGCACTTCTCCATTGAAGGTAAACTAACATGGACGACATTCACATCACAGCATGAATAATATCACAATATTAAAAACAGAATGGTGTATCCTGAATAATATCACAATATTAACCACTGCATACTGGATTATCCTGAATAATATCACAATATTAAAGGCAGAATACTGGAGTACCCTGAATAATATCACAATATTAAAGACAGAATACTGGAGTACCCTGAATAATATCACAATATTAACCACAGCATAATGCGGATCTGACTGTCTATTCTTCTGATAGCAGGTGTTTAATCAAAGATCCCCGCTTTCTAGTGTTGCACAAGGACCAATCGGCATGGGTATGGGCGGGTTCATTTTCCATTGATGGGGATTTGATTGGCTGTTTACCTGCGGTCGCAGGATTAATAATGTTAACGTTAGTTCGGCCAGATAAACAATTAAAATATACTAATTAAAATGGTTGGACCTGTGAGATTTGTACTTTGTACTTTGTAGGTCTGCATTTTAAATGTAAGGAGTAAAAAGTATGTTTTTTTTCTCTGAAATGTAATGGAGTAAAAGTACAAAGTATGCAAACCTAATAATACTCGAGTAAAGTACAAATCCCCCAAAACAGTACTTAAGTATTGTAACGAAGTACAATTACTCAAGTATTTTACACCCCTGCTTGCTATACTTATTTAATTTTATACTTATCTATTTTTGTCTAGCACAGTCTCTGGAGCATTTTGTATACAAGTATTCTGTACTTCTGTATGACAACTAATAAAGAAACTTGAACTTGAACTTGGAACCGACTGAGACAGAATCAATGACAAGTTCACTCTGAGTCCTCACCACGCTGGTAGTATGTCTTAAGTGTCTCAAACGATCACAGCTGTGATATCTGCATTGGGGAATGGCACCATGTCTCAAACATGAATGCGCGTTTTGAATGCGCGTTTGCGACCCATCGAAATTAGATTAGATTAATTGTATTGTCATCATAGTACAGCTCGGGCACCTGCCGCAGCGCGTGCGCACACACACACACACACACACACATACACACACACACACATGCGCGCGCACAGTACTGTATACACAGGAAAATTCGCAGAGTCAAATTTACTCAAATTGAGTAAAATTTTACTCCCAAAAAGACAGTATTGGCTCCGACTCCAGATAGAGTGAAAATGACTCTTGTCACAGAGTTAAATCTTCAGAGTTATTTCTACTCCATTTAGTGTTAACATTTAACTCTACAAAATACCAACTTACTCCATTTAGCATAAAGTAAAAACAACTCTAACATCTATAGAGTTATTTTTCACTCAATATAGAGATATTTTAAGTTATATTTCACTCAATATAGAGTGGTATTTTAATCAATATAGAGTTATATTTTCACTCAATAGAGTTATATTTCACTCAATATAGAGATATTTTAAGTTATATTTCACTCAATATAGAGATACTTAAAGTTATATTTCACTCAATATAGAGTGGTATTTTAATCAATATAGAGTTGTAATTCCCTCAATATGGAGTTGTAGTTCACTCAATATAGAATAGATTTCACTCGATATAGAATATCATATTTCACTCAATATAGAGTGGTATTTTAATCAATATAGAGTTGTAATTCCCTCAATATGGAGTTGTAGTTCACTCAATATAGAATAGATTTCACTCGATATAGAATATCATATTTCACTCAATATAGAGTGGTATTTTAATCAATATAGAGTTGTAATTCCCTCAATATGGAGTTGTAGTTCACTCAATATAGAATAGATTTCACTCAATATAGAATATCATATTTCACTCAATATAGAATTAAATAATAATTTACTCTGGAATAATACATTTAAAATAAACGGGGGCAAAGCAGAAATCAGTATTTAACAATGCACTTTTATTTGCAACATGCAGGCATATCCTTTGGGATGCAAACAGTTTTACAACAGCGTGTGAGAATCATGACTTCAAGGGGCAATCGATAGAAAAAAAAATTTATAAAATAAGATTCATCAATATAAGCTTGTGCAATCTTTGTTTTCAGTTGCCAAGAAATTTGAAATTCCTAGTACCTTGGACTTAAAGGTCTATGATGACTTAAAACACTGAAGTCGACAAGGAGGCGTTTCAGTTGGGATGCAAACAGTTTTACAACAGCGTGTGAGAATCATGACTTCAAGGGGCGATCGATAGAAAGAAAAAAAGGTCATTAATAAAATAAGATTCATCAATAAGCTTGTGCAATCTTTGTTTTCAGTTGCCAAGAAATTTGAAATTCCTAGTACCTTGGACTTAAAGGTCTATGATGACTTAAAACACTGAAGTCGACAAGGAGGCGTTTCAGTTAAAGAAACCAGACATGGGTGTGTTGGAGATTTGTTCACCCCAAGTTGCTTATTAACATGGAGCCTAGCCTCATCCAAAATGTCACACAGGTACTGTATATGTTTGTACTTTGAAATGATCTTTGTTTCTATACGCCCAATGTAATGTAACATAGTAAAAAAAAAAAAAACACGTCTGAGGAAGAACTTGCTTGGTGTGGATCCTTCCTAATCTTTTTACATTACACTTGTCACAAACATTCCTCTCTTGCTAATCACACTTGGTATATGTCTACGTGATTGTTAGATTCAGTGAGCCCCTCTGCAAACAACTCCATTATATACAAAAATCACCATGACTTCAAGGCTTCATGGGGAGAGTAATCGATAGAAAAAAGGTCATAAATAAAAGACAATTACATTTTGGCCTCTGTAAAGTGACAGCAGCATCTGCACCCTTTTAAAAAGGGATAGCTCACCCAAAAAAAGAAATCTACCAATTACACACCCCATGAATCCTTGAATTCATGGAGATTTGTTTGTTTGTCGCATTCCTGAGCCAATAATTCAAGCCAGTCATCAAATTATTGGCTCAGGAATGCAACAAAAAGAAATCACCATGACTTCAATTAAGGCTTCATGGGGAGAGTAATCGATCAATTACATTTTGGCCTCTATATAAAGTGACAGCAGCATCTGTTCACCCCAAAGAAATAAAAGAAAACTAATAGTGTTCATCCCCAGTGCAATAGTTCAAGAGCTTAGTGATTTTCTCTTTTCCCTTTTTAAATCACAGGAAACAGTATGGAACAATAAATGAGCTTGAATCGTCATCACTGTATGACATCTGTATATCGAATGCTTTGTAAAACAAAAGCTCTTTGACATCAACTACATGAGGTCCATCTGTAGTACACACAACTTTAAATGCATAAAAATGGTCATCCAGAGACACGGTTTGTAGTGCAAATGTAAACAACAGTAACCTCTCATCTTTAAGAACAACACGTGGATTTTGTGAAAAACTGGAACCTCACTAAGAACTTTAAGGCAAACAACTAAACCTGGACGATACATATTTCCATGGTGTTTGGCCCATCTAACATTTAACACCTTGGTGTCACTTGGTACCTGAAGAGTCTCCGCTATCTCACAGCCTCTGTCCATCACATTTAATGCTACCATTTTACTTGGACCAAGCACCAGTCTGTTGGGATCAAATGTCTGCCAATTGTATGCTACTTGACTTTGGTGTTTCTTTGCCAACGTTTTAGTTATATTTTTGAAGCTTTTTAGTTGTTTTTTAAAGAAATTATGCTTCGCTTCATAGCGCATGCACCAGACATGCAAAGGGGTCCAATTTTACGAATACATGTAGGATAGTGCACCATAAAATGATGCTTTGGTAGTAGCCTCCTGTTGGGAAACAAATGCTTGAATAACCCGTGGTGCTCTGCAATCAAGTGTTTTAAATAAATAGTAATGCCAGTTGATAACCTGGGAGAAAATACAATATCTGCTATTTGAAGCAACAGCAGAAGCAAATACCAGTGTTGATCATTTGGACAAACCAAGTCTCCAAAGATAAGTGGTAGATTGCGAAGTAAACACCAAGATTGGATTGCATTTAACCCCAAGTCATTTGAGGTCTCTACTAACTTCAATGCAGGTGGCTTGTTGTTTTGTTCCAGGTAACCATAGTTAAAGCTCTTAATTCTCAAGTCTATTTCCTTTGATGTTGTGTAGTTTTTAATCAAGTGTAGTATTAGCAGTTTCATTTCATATTGTGCCACGCCCTCCAAGATATCATGCATAATATCGACAGAGAAATTGTCACATGTATTGAAGTACTGCAAGGAATTTAGAATGCAAGAACGTTTAACTCCCATCACATAGGGAAGACCAATAGTAGTCTCCATTGTGTGGCAGTGTTCTGCATGAAGTGCTCGAGTTCGCATAACTATCTTGGGTGAATCTTCTTTGAATTCCGTCTGAAAGTCCTCTTTCTCAGCAAGACAAAAGCGGCAACAATATCTGGCACTGAATGATTCTACGAAACCAAACAAACCGTGAATACCAAGGTTGTCACCTGTAACTTGGACAATAGTTCCATACACTGGCTGATCATACAATGGGACCTTAATTCCATCCTTCTCCAGTATTTTAATATCTTCCACAAGTGGAGCAAGTATTTTAGAAAAGCCATGTGTTTTAATGTCTTGGGCATGGAATAAAGCGACCAAATGAATATTAAGCAGAATTGAGTTGTACTTTGGAGAAAAATTACGCAAGGTGAAATAGATTGCTCCTAATTTATGTATTCCCTTTTTACTCCCCAACGGATTTGCGCATTCAAAATCATCATAGAAAAGCTGCACCTGAATTGCATGCTTCTGTTTTGAAAATAGAGGATGACTCTTGAAATACTCTCCATCACACAAGTCATTAAGAAGATCTTCTCTTAAACTGGAATCACTCTGCATCATCTCTTTTATATTAGGGTGTTTGTAAATAAAGTCTAATGTTTTCAAAATTGGGATATAAACATATTTATCAGTAACAACAGCCTGATCATAAGTTCCAGTAGTCCGATTGCGCAGGGTATCAAATCTTGTACCAAGGACATATTCAACTGGGTCTACCCTTCCCCACTTCTCTGTAAAATATTGCCTTCTCTTAGTTTCAGAATTTAAGATACAAAAGGGATTTTCAATTTCTTCATAACACTGATCAATTTTACACTCAACCTCACTTTTGATAGGTTCCTGTAAAGATAGACACTGCTTCACATATTGTTTTGCTTGATTATGGATATCATCAACAATCACTTCCATTGAAGTTACCAAAGAGTTGATTATTGTTTCACCTACACCTGCCACTTTAAGTTCAGCTACTGTTGCAGCACAGCTGTCTACAAGACTATTATTAAGAAGGACTGGAAGGACTGGGTCAGAAGGGGCACTGCCTGATGGAAAGTCATCAACATAACTTTCAGCTAAATGTTCAGCTGTAGAGCGGCCTTCACCAGGATCATCACATGGTTGATGACGTGCTTTAAGATGCTTTCGAAACCCAGAAAAAGTGCAAAAGACATGTAAACAACCAGGCTGACCACATTTAAGACGAAGTGTCCTTCCTGAACAAAGTCCGTGGATCAACCTTAAGTGCCTCATCAGTGAATTGGCATTTGCCTGAGAGTTTTTGCAAATGAAACACAACATCTTATCAAAAAACACTGGAGCATCAGAGGCCTCAAGATAAAATATCTTCTCAGTATCAAAAGTCTGTGCAGCATCAGAGGCCTCAAGATAAAATATCTTCTCAGTATCAAAAGTCTGTGCAGCATCAGAGGCCCGAGATAAAATATCCTCTCAGTATAAAAAAGAAATCAGTGCAGCATCCGAGCCCTCATCTCTTTAACCCTGGGGTTGACATTAGTGGTAGCAGCATCGATCTTGTAAATGGCGGTTTGCAAGAAGTTGTACATATTGGCCAGATCCCGGTTGTATGAGGTACCAAAGACAAAATGAGCTTTGAAAAGCTCATCAAAAGAGGCAAGAGAGTCTGGTGACTTACAAGGGATTGCATGTTTGTCAATCACAATGAAGTACTTGTGAATCACACTCCTCTGGGTCCCCACAGCAAGCAGATAGGGTTGAAGGCTCTCCGTGATGCTGTCCAAATGCCCCTGGATACTGGTCCCAGTCTGTGACAAGAGAACTTCATTAGTCTTGCTATTAAAATTAGTCACGGTTTGCAAACCGTGGTCTTTGCATGATTTCAATCATGCAGGTCAATATCAGGGATGCACGATAATTATCAGGCCGATATCAGCAATTATGACGTCATCCCGATAAAAGTATTGATAGCTCTGATAATAAAAAAAATATATATTTTTTTTTTACTTTTTTCTTTTCATGTCAACATTCACACGCACTATATATGCTTATTTAGGATTTGACTTGATTCAACAACAAAGCAGTCGGGGCAAAGGCAAGCCAAAATGTGGTTATTTGAAGTTTGGATTTTTTTCTTCTCACAACTGAGGTAGGTAGATTACATTTTTAGAGACTAAAGTACCGAAAAAGGTACTGTTGGGTACCGGTATCGATTCACAGGTACCGGTACCGTATCGGTTCAAATGTGAACAGCATCCCTACTGACGAAGCACAATACCTGTTGGTTTTTAGTTGTTCAGGGAAACACATTGTTAATGACATTGACGGATTGTGAATTTTGTGATCGACTCAAATTATATTTATTTGGAAAAATAAATAGTCACTTTATTTGAAGAGTCAAAACTGTTCTCTTGGCTTTGTTTTGTTCATATAGTAACGCTCATGTCATGATAAATCTGGTTAGGTCAAAACTACAGGAATATACATAAAAAAATGTATAATTATAGTACAATAAATATATATATCGGTTATCGGTATCGACCTTGAGGAGCAGAAAGTTATTGGTATCGATATCGGGGTCAACAAATCAATATCGTGCACCCCTAGACAGAACAGTGATCCTTCTTATACTTTAATTCAACTGTAACTAGGGATGCTCGATATTGGCTTTTTTACCGATATACCGATATTGTCCAACTCTTAATTTCCAATACCAATATCAACCGATACCGATATATGCAGGGTTTCCCCCCCAAAAAACTGAATAATTTCAGGTAATTAACATTACATATGTCTTGTTGTGGAATTAACATAACATTATGCATACTTTTGACAATAAATAAAATCAGAATTTGTTCTTACTTGCCTGGGTAAATAAAAGTTGGTTATAGAAATGTAAAAAGAATAATTAATTTTTTTTTTACCGATATTTTCCTATATCACATTTGAATGCCAATATCGGCCGATAATATAGGCAACTGTAACCTTACCTTTATGAACTTCACAAGGGAGTCAATGGCTTCTCTGGCTGAGAGCTTTCCCGGTCTCTTGTTGCGTCCCTGAGGTGATGGTGGCAGGAGGTGGACAAGAAGCAAGAGGGAGGACATTTCACTGTCCCATGCTAAAAATACAAAAAATTAAATAAAAAAAATCAGAAATACATTTGACTAAAAGCTGTGTTTCCATTTGTTTAAAAAACAATTCACCCTTCCATTATTATATTCCTTTAATTCAAGCATACCATTGTTCAGTTCTATTGTGTCTGTTGTGGATTCAGCATTCTGAAGCAGGTCTTGAAGGTCGCCGGTCTGGGTGAGGCCACGGCTTTGTTCAAGGACTTTCTGCCTGCAGAAAGTAGGCCACTTCTCCAGGAACTTTGCAGAGATGTCATCACCAAACATCAGACTGAAATCCTGCTCAATCTGCAGACAAGATGGAATAAAACATGGTTGAAATTTTTTTGTCATACATTGTTAAATAGTAGGGCTGACCCCTATTAATCGATTAGTCGACTAATCGGTCGAAAGGGGCCGTAGTCGACTGGCCAACCTCTTAGTCGAATATAATATTATAAAAAAAAAATATATATATATATTATAATTTTTTTCAAAAGAAAAGAGGCATAGAAGCGTGGCTAACGCTAATGGCAGGCATACCAGAGGCTAACTGCCTACGAAAACAGGCACAGAGGCACTGAAAGAGGATTTCATCAGTGGACCAATTGTATGCTTTTGCAGAGGACAAGAAGCCTTCAGTTGACTCCTTCAGACATTAAGCACCCCCCACAGCCCAAATGGAATGATAAAAAAAAAAATTTTTTTTTTTTTTTTTTTTTTTAACAATCGTAGTCGACCATCCAAATCCTTAGTCAGGGACAGCCCTATTAAATAGGTTCACCCTATGACCAGGGATGTGATCTAAATTGTTTAAAAAGGTCATTTTTTATTTCAGTTAGACTTTAATGCAAGCCACATACCATTCCTGTGATGTCTAGGAATCGTGGAAAGGTGGTGAATATTTCAGAGGACTTGATTGGGTCATGCATCATTTCTTGGCGATGGGTGAAGGTCTGTTTCATCTTCTCCTTGATGATTGCTTCATCAGTTGTATGCTTCATCAGTGCACTGGCCTCACGAAACTGGGTGTCTGTGGTTAGCTGGTTTTCCTCAGAGAAGGGGGCTCTGTCGCCAGAACTTGGACCACCTGTAACAGTGTAGAAACCACACATACTGCTGCAATACTTTCCAGTGATATGCATTTACTATAATGATCCATCTTCACAGTTGCTAGATAAACAGTGGACTGGGACAATCAAAATTACATACCGATCAGTGGCTGAACATTACGGCTCTTCTTTTGTCCCTCTGATGCTATCTTTTGAAGTGATTTCACCCTCCATGCCAGAAACCCACTCCCATCTACTGGATTGTAATACTGCTCCTAAAACACAAGAAGTAAAGAGAAAAAAAAAAAGTTATTTGGTTTAAATGGGCATGTGTAAATGTGTTTATTTCTCTCCTTAAAACTTAACACATGCCCTTCTCTGAAGAATTGCTAAAATCAAGGTCAACAGGTAGGACATCTGTGGTTCTTAAATTGTTGAGGTTAGGAGAAATGGTCAGCATACAGAAATGTTAACAAATATTTAGTTGAAATCGTACTCCGCACAGCCCTTTTAAGCAATTCCAGAGAAGTGAGGAGTAATGGGGTTGGTGTTTTATGTACCATGCATGTGATTGGATAATGTTATGCATAATGTTGTGTTAATTCCACGACAAGAGATATGTAGCCTAATGTTAATTACCTGAAATTATTCCTTTTGGGGGGGGGGGGGGGGAGAAACCCTGCATATATCGGTATCGGTTGATATCGGTATTGGAAATTAAAGAGTTGGACAATATCGGTATATCGGATATCGGTAAAAAAAAGCCAATATCGAACATCCCTAGAAATTATATAACAAGAATGACCTATAAACATAATAATTGTTAGACTAGAAGTCTTTATTTGTCATGCAGTTTTAACACACACGCAAGATGGGCGACCCACAGGAACACACATGCACTGAGTCGCCGATGAAATGTCTCTCTGCACTTTTCCCTGATGTACTTACATATCCCAAATTGCCCTGGGGATCGGCCAGGTATGGGAATAAGGCAGTGATGCCCTTTGCGTAGTCTTCTTTAACACGCCTTGAAGGACTCGTCCTACAGTGCACACATACACAAGTATGAGATCCAAACAAAAGTATTGCTGTGCCAATGCCTTCTGCACAATCTATGTAAAGCGCTTTGGATAACCATTTATCATTTACCAATTCTGCAAAAAGGAGGATCTTAGTAAAAACCAAACATGTGTATTGGGTGCGTAATGTTTAGATAACATAATTACCCATGCTCTTTTGCCATGTGCGCAACCAATATCTTCACCATGTCGCGTCTTCTGGTATCCGTTAGGGTTTTCGTCCGAGCATAATCGGCAATGATCCTCTCTCCTCCAGCTGTGTCCCTCAGAATCTTTTCAGTCATCTAAGCCAGGGGTTCCCAAACTTTTCAGGCCAGGGCCCAGAAAATAAGGCGTCAGAGAGCCGCGGCCCAATGCACATCGTCAGGCTTTTTTTTTTTTTTTTTTTGCCATGCGACCGATTTTTTAAGCCAAATATCACTTCAATCCTATTAAGTTAGTTAAAGTTAGTTATTCATTTATATGTGCTATTTATGAGAGGGCTAACTTGTTGCAAAATAATAATGATAATAATAATAGCCTCATTAAAATACTATTGTTGCTTCGGTTGTTTTCAGCGTTTTATGTGCATAATCTGTTATTTAGTTTGAAATGTTCGTTGAAATAAGTAGATTTTTCGTTTTTGTTTATTTATTAAGTTAATATAAAACCATATAGTCACATTTTTTAATACAATAGAATAGAATTTTAGAATACAACTAGAAACACTGTCCTGGTCTGCTTCTAAGTTCAGTGGCCTGACAAAAAAATTAAAATAAAAAAAAATAAAAAAATAAAAATAAAAAAAATATTTTTTTTAATTTTTTTAATTTTTTTTTAATTTATTTTTTTAATCATCTCGCGGCCCACCCGTGGCTGCTCGCGGCCCACCTTTGGGTCGCGACCCCGACTTTGGGAACCACTGATCTAAGCGGGAGTAAAAAGGGGGGGGGGGGGAGGACACACATGGATAGACAGTCATTTGGTGGCCAAGTATATTTAACCCTTTCACTGCCACACTAGTACCAGTATGTGGTATACAGTATGTGGTACAGTATGTGGTATACAGTATGTGGTACAGTATGTGGTATACAGTATGTGGTACAGTATGTGGTACAGTATGTGGTACAGTATGTGGTACAGTATGTGGTACAGTATGTGGTACAGTATGTGGTACAGTATGTGGTACAGTATGTGGTATACAGTATGTGGTACAGTATGTGGTACAGTATGTGGTATACAGTATGTGGTACAGTATGTGGTACAGTATGTTGTATACAGTATGTGGTACAGTATGTGGTATACAGTATGTGGTGCAGTATGTGGTACAGTATGTGGTACAGTATGTGGTATACAGTATGTGGTACAGTATGTGGTACAGTATGTGGTACAGTATGTGGTACAGTATGTGGTACAGTATGTGGTATACAGTATGTGGTACAGTATGTGGTACAGTATGTGGTACAGTATGTGGTACAGTATGTGGTACAGTATGTGGTATACAGTATGTGGTACAGTATGTGGTATACAGTATGTGGTACAGTATGTGGTACAGTATGTGGTATACAGTATGTGGTACAGTATGTGGTATACAGTATGTGGTACAGTATGTGGTACAGTATGTGGTACAGTATGTGGTATACAGTATGATGTATACAGTATGTGGTACAGTATGTGGTACAGTATGTGGTACAGTATGTGGTATACAGTATGTGGTACAGTATGTGATAGTAAAGGGTTAACCTTCTGTAGTGCGGCAGTGAAAGGGTTAACCTTCTGTAGTGCGGCAGTGAAAGGGTTAACCTGCTGTTGTGCGGCAGTGAAAGGGTTAAGGTGACAAATGTAAACCATGACCCCCCCCCCCCCCCATTTTCTCCCCAATTGTACTTGGCCATCCCCAATGCCCATGCTACCCCTTTATCAGAGTCACCATCTCCATTTCAAACAGTCATATGCAAAGCTTACCAGAGTGATACGAGTCAGGTCAGCACCGTTTCTTGGAGCAGGACTAGACTGCAAAATGATGGTGTCATCAGACTCCCCCTCATTGTCTGCACCAGAGCTGAGAACGGAGCTTTGGCTGCTGGAGTTGCTTGCAGAGGTCCTCACTGAATCTAACAATCATGTAGACATATAAGTGTGATTAGATAGGAATGTTTGTGACAAGTGTAATGTAAAAAGACCACATTAGATTAGGAAGGATCCACACGTTACATTGGGCATATATACAAAGATCATTTCAAAGTACAAAAATACACAGTACCTGTGTGACATTTTAGGTTAGCCAGGACACGTGTAGCCTTTTTACAACGCATCCGCGTTTCCGGCGCTCTGATTGGCCAGGTCATGTGACATGTGCGCCCAATAGCGTGTTTGCCCATTTCCGCGTCGAACAGCCTGCAAACTACCTGGCGTTCTATCGCCATGCTCTAAGACAAACTCTAACCTTAACCAACTTCGAAGAGTGCCCTTAACCAGTGTAGAAACTTGCCGTCCCACGATTGCCGCTCATGTCACATGACCTGGCCAATCAGAGCGAAAAAAACGGGAACCCGGAAATGTTGTAAAAAGGCTTCAAGCAGCCAGGACTGTATGGATGAGGCTATAAGGCTCCATGTTAGCAACTCACCTTCAGGATTTGAGTCTTGGGGTGAACAAATCTCCAACACACCCAGGTCTGGTTTTTTTAGAAGAAATTGAAACGCCTCGTCGTCGACTTCAGTGTTTGAGTCATCATAGACCTTTAAGTCCAAGGTACTAGGAATTTCAAATTTCTTGGCAACTATAGACAAAACAAGATTGCACAAGCTTATTGATAAATCTGTTGTGCAATTTATTTAATTTGTATTAATTAAAATGTCATAAAATGGGATATTAAAATAGCCACTGAAAATGTGATCATATGAGGAAGATTGACAGCCTTAATTGACATACTTAACACCGGTTCCTGACAGGCAGCGAGCGTGCGAACTGGAGACGAAATCGTGCGCGACACTGTCCTGATATGAGGCGGCGCGTGTCCGGGTGTGTCTGTGTGTGTGTTACCTGGAAGCACACAGGGGCAAAGCAGCCTGCGATTCTTGACCAATAAAAAGTGTTTAGGGGCGTGACTCGGCCGCGTAATCGCTCAACTAGAGACACAGCGAGCGAATATTTGAGGGGGGAACGACATCGCCGCTCAGTTTGCTGTCGCTCGCGGCAGGTCAGGATAGTCTGATTGAAACGAATACATTTTAATCATTTTCGCAATCACGCTCGCTCGCGTCACTGCCTGTCAGGAAGGGGTGTAAGACATTGATTGGTTCACTCTATCCTAAATAAAATGGATTGTGCTTTGTACTGTAGGCCTACAGCTTAAATTAACATGCAGGGAAAGCCTAAACTGATACCCAGTATGTTGTTGCATAGGGCAGTGGTTCTCAAACATTTCATGTCAAGGACCCCCCAAATTGACAATTAGCCCACAGACCCCCCATTTGAAAAGATGTGCCATGGACCCCCATAAGACAATATTTGTACGGCTCTAGCAGTGATTCTCAACCATTTTAATTCCAAGGGCACCCATTTAATGGCATTTGTATCTTTGGGACCCCAATTTATATTGTAAAATCAATGTTAATTTAACTCTTGACGGTGTACAATGGACGTTGGGGTCCATGTGTTCACAGTCAGAGTTACAGACCAATAAGGGTCCATTTGGTTCCTAACTATCAAGGCGGACGCCATTTTGAGAACCAACGGCACGCTGTGCAAAATGTTTCACTCACCACACTCCAAAAAAGTTGTGAAGGTCAATTGGCCCTCAAAACAGATGAATTTCTGCCGGTCAACGTGTTTAACACGTACAGCCTGCATCTGATGGCAAATAAATAATAACAGTTACTAAGATGATACATATAGGGCACAACAACTCATGCATTATGAGGAGTGTTACAATTAGAAAATATTACAAAAGCACCATACAGTAAATTTCGCTGAGTACATTTTACTCAAACTGAGTAAAACTTTACTCACGTCTTGGGCTCAAATTGACTCAGTTTGAGTAAAATTTACTCTGTGAAATTTACTGTGAGGATAGTTCCACAAGTTTCCATTATATTATACATGGAGGCAGAACACACAAATTAGTCAACCCAGTACAATGGTTCAAATAAACACTTGTTGAACCGAACAGTGCGTCAAATTAACTTGTTATGTCCATTTACCACTAGTAAAACAGTCAACCTATACAGCACATTGCGGCAAATTTACGTGACTCTATTTAGAGTAAAACACACGTTGTCTCTTCAGCAAAATCCGCCAACATGTAACATATAATTGTTCCATCTCCTGTACTATGTCTACTTGTCTTGTATGTTCTTAATACGTCAGTTTTTGTATGGATATAGTTATACCACCTACAGGCATGGTCTACAGGTATGGTCTCAGGCCTATACAGGTATAGCCGCATTTAGGTGAAAATTTGCTTCTGGCTAACACTAGCTCATATACATTTTACATGAAAACAGACATGTTGATTAATGTGCACTGTCCCTGATAGCAATACTGTTGATAATTGAATACTCGTGTTGCACCGACGTACCTGTTCTTAAGTTATTGTCCATAAAACTGTAAAACGTTTATTTAATAGCGTGCGTGCTAGCAGCTAACATGCTAACATCGTGATAGATGGCTCTGTGGCTTAGCTGTAATGTACGGTGACTCTATTTAGAGTAAAACACACGTTGTCTCTGCCACCGTTTCAGCAAAAACCGCCAACATGTAACATATAATTGTTCCATCTCCTGTACTATGTCTACTTGTCTTGTATGTTCTTAATAAGTCAGTTTTTGTATGGATATAGTTATATCACTACTTTTAACAACAGCCTACAGGCATGGTCTACAGGTATGGTCTCAGGCCTATACAGGTGGAAATTAGCTTCTGGCTATACACTAGCTCATATACATTTTACATGAAAACCGACATGTTGATTAATGTGCACTGTCCCTGATAGCAATACTGTTGATAATTGAATACTTGTCCATACAACTGTAAAACGTTTATTTAATAGCGTGCGTGCAAACGTATAGCAGCTAACATGCGAACATCGTGATAGATGGCTCTGTGGCTTAGCTGTAATGTTGCAAATTAGTTACACACATTGCTGTTTAATAAATTAACAAATAATAATAATAATCTTACCTGGTATTTGGCATCCAAGAGAAGGAAAATATCGCTGTATTGCGCTCTTGCTGGTATACCTGAGCTTGAAGCGAGAGAGAAAGATGGCGTCGGCACCTTTGGGAATTATATGGATAGTAGGCGTGACCAATGCTGTATTACTCCAATAGAAACTCTTCTGGAACTTTACTCTCACTCTATTGGCCACAGGCAATGATTATGCCCCAAATGGAGTAAATATGACTACTTGAGAGGAAAATAATAACTCCGTAATAATTACTCTGGGAAAATGACTCCCCAGTTTTTCCTGTGTAGCCTACGGCGTAATGAATGAACGCAGTATAGGCTTATTATTCCATTAATGACTTGTTTCATTACGATTTAGTAGATACTATATATATGCTCTGCCCTACGTACAGTATACTGTACGTAGGGCAGAGAATATACAGTATATAGTATCTACTAAATCCTAATGAAACAAGTAACTAGAATATATTAAGCCTATACTGTTCATTCATTAGACACGTAGGCCATACTGGCGCACACAATGTTATGGTTTGTAACCGACCTCAAATGCAACGGCACAGACAGGTAGTTCAGAGTTAGCCAAATTATAGGGCGTATTTATTTACAGAGTCAAAAAAAGGGTAAAGTACTATTATCAAACAAACAGGGAGACTGCCTTCGGCAGAGTCATCTGCGGCTCTGCAGAATCCTCCTGGTGATAGCGGTGGGGAATTGGCATGTGACGTTGTAGCGGCTCTGCAGATACTCCCAGCTTCAACTCAAGCTGGAAAACGGAGAGAGAGAGAGGTATCAGAAACAGTCCAATGAAACACAGAGACAGTGTGGTTCCCTCCTCCCTTAGCTGTGTCCAGAACCAATTGACAGTGACAGTCTTCAGTGTTCCCCACAACACACAACTTAGCTGAGTCAGTGCAAACAAAACAAAATCTTCAGTGTCTCTTCTAAAACACACAATCAGAATAATCCAGAGGGGTTGGTCAGTGCAAACAAAACGAAATCTTCAGTGTCTCTTCTAAAACACACAATCAGAATAATCCAGAGGGGTTTGGTTCCACTCACCCAAGCGCAACGCGTAAAGCGGGTAAAACGAGGCGCAGCTCCAAACGGGGAACAAGGTTCTCAACAGCGGTTCTCCACAGAAAGGTCCTGGAGAGAAAGTAGACCAGGAACAGCAACGGGGAAAAAGCAGGCAAATGCAGTTGTATTCCAGAACAACCCGACAACGATAGAAGGAAGGTCCAGGTATATAAAGCCCTCTGGGGCGCTAATCACAAACTATGACAGCTGCGTGATGAAAGTGGCAATCGCTCAAAAAGCGTGTGGCAGGGAATGCACCAATCAGCACCGTACCTCAGGAGAGCGTGTGGCGGGGAACGAACCAAACCTCACAGTACCCCCCCCTCCATGGGAGCCACCCGGCGACCAGCCCGACCCGGCTCGCCCGGATGGGCACGTGGAAGTCGGTGATTAGGCCGGGATCCACGATGAGCTGGCGGGAGACCCAGCTCCGTTCCTCCGGGCCGTACCCCTCCCAGTCCACCAGGTACTGGAACCCCCGACCCCGCCGTCGAACGCCCATCAACCGGTGGACCTGCCACTGGGGGTGACCGTCCACCATCACGGGAGGAGGTGGTTCCGGAGCAGGAGGCATCAGGGGACTGAGAGAGACAGGCTTAACCCGGGACACATGGAAAACGGGGTGAATGTGCATGGACGCAGGAAGCTTAAGACTCACCGCCGCCGGACTGAGTACCTTCAGAACCTCAAAAGGGCCGACGAACCGGGGGTTAAGCTTCTTGGCCGAGGACCGAAGCGGAAGGTCCCTTGCGGAAAGCCACACCCTCTGCCCAGGGTGGTACGTCGGCGCAGGGACCCGGCGCCGGTCAGCCCCACGACTGGCGCGCTCTGATGACCGGAGCAGCGCAATCCTGGTGATCTCCCAGACCTGACGGCACCGGTCGAGGTGGTCCTATACGGAGGGAACTGCCACCTCTGACTCCTGTGCAGGGAAAAGAGGGGGTTGGTAGCCCAGGGATACCTCAAAAGGTGAGAGGCCGGTGGCGGAACTGACCATGGAGTTGATGGAGTACTTGACCCAGGGAAGGAAACGGCTCCAAGAAGCGGGTTTCTCTGCAGCCACACACCGAAGAGCAGACTCCACACTCTGGTTCATCCTCTCCGTTTGTCCGTTAGTCTGGGGATGATAACCAGAGGAAAGACTGACCGTTGCCCCCAATCCCTTGCAAAAAGCCTG
The DNA here is from genome assembly GCF_963971535.1 of Notolepis coatsorum. NCBI lineage: Eukaryota > Metazoa > Chordata > Actinopteri > Aulopiformes > Paralepididae > Notolepis > Notolepis coatsorum. The sequence goes on from NC_140167.1 coordinate 43,290,131, forward strand.
CCATACCTGGGAAGTGAACTGGGGCCCCCGGTCCGAGACGACGTCCTGGGGAAACCCATGGAGGCGAAACACGTGGCGTGTCAGGAGGTCCGCCGTCTCGGCCGCCGAGTGAAGTTTGGGAAGGGCCACGAGGTGAACTCCCTTGCTGAACCGATCCACCACGGTCAGTAGGCACGTGTTCCCCTGGGAAGAAGGAAGACCCGTGATGAAGTCCAACGCCACATGGGACCAAGGGGGGCTCGGAATGGGAAGCGGCTGCAATAGCCCGGAGGGTGCCTGGTGGGAGGCCTTGCTGCGGGCGCAGACTGCGCAGGCCAGTACGAACTCCTTGATGTCGTTCCTCATGGTGGGCCACCAGAATCGACGAGCCAGGAAGGAGAACGTGCGATGAACGCCTGGGTGGCAGGCGAACCGGCTGGTATGGCCCCACTGGAGGACCCGGGACCGGACTGAGTCGGGGACGAAGAGACGATGAACCGGTACATTGCCTGGAGCGCGATGGAAGCGTAGGGCACGCCTTACCACCCCCTCGATGCCCAAGGTGACTACTCCTACCACCATGGCCTCTGGGAGGATGGGAGTCGGGTCCTCAGTGGTTGGAGCCCCCTTGGAGTGTAACCGGGACAGGGAGTCGGCCTTCGTGTTGCGGGAACCAGGGCGAAACGTCAGCGAGAAGTTGAACCGACTGAGGAAGCTGGCCCATCTTGCCTGCCGGCCATTGAGGCGCTTGGAAGCACGGATGTACGTCAGGTTCTTGTGGTCCGTCCAAATGGTAAATGGCTCCTCGGCCCCCTCTAGCCAATGACGCCACTCCTCCAAGGCAGCCACAACCGCCAGCAGCTCCCGATTGCCGATGTCGTAGTTCTTCTCGGCAGGGAGGAAACGACGCGAGTAGAAGGCGCACGGATGTACCTTCTGGTCCGTTGCCGACCGCTGGGATAAGATAGCTCCTAGTCCAGTATCCGAGGCGTCCACCTCTACGATGAACTGTCTCTTGGGGTCTGGATGGAGCAAGACCGGGGCGGAAGTGAACCTCTTCTTGAGGGAGCGGAACGCAGCACTCGCCGCTGAGGACCAGTCGAACGGCAGGGCGGGAGAGGTCAGCCTGGTAAGTGGTTCCGCCACCTGACTGTAGTTCCGGATGAATCTTCGGTAGAAGTTGGCGAACCCGAGGAAGCTCTGTAACTCCTTCCGAGAGGTGGGTTCCGGCCACTCCTCCATGGCCCGTATCTTGCTCGGGTCAGCTCGGGTCAAGCCTCTCTCCACGATGAAGCCCAGGTAATCGACGGAGTCGGAGTGGAATCGACACTTCTCTGCCTTGACGAAGAGCCGATTGTGGAGGAGGCGCTCCAGCACATGGCGGACATGCTGGATGTGTTCCTCGAGGGTCTTGGAGAAAATGAGGATGTCGTCTAGGTATACTACCACAAACTCCTCCAGCATGTCACGAAGGACGTCGTTCATGAGCGCCTGGAATACCGCCGGAGCGTTGGTGAGGCCGAACGGCATTACCAGGTACTCGTAGTGGCCCCTGGGAGTCTTGAAGGCGGTCTTCCACTCATCGCCCTCTCGGATACGGACCAGATGGTAGGCACTCCGGAGGTCCAGCTTGGTAAAGACGGTAGCCTGGGTGAGAGGCTCGAAGGTGGAGTTCATGAGAGGAAGAGGGTCCTTGTTCTTAATGGTGATCTCGTTGAGCTGGCGATAGTCGATGCAGGGTCGAAGGTCTCCGTCCTTCTTCCCAACAAAGAAGAAACCGGCCGCCACAGGGGAGGAGGAAGGCCGAATGAGTCCTGCTTCCAAGGACTCAGAGATATATTGATCCATCGCTGCCTTCTCAGGGACGGTCAGACTGTAGAGGCGGCTGCCGGGAAGGGGAGCCCCTGAGCGGAGGTCGATGGCACAGTCCTCGAGGTCGTGGTACTCGGGGGGTATGGTCGAGAGGTCCGGAGGCGGCTCACAAACGGATCTCCGGGGCGAGGGACAGGACGCCGCCTGAAGACACTGGGCATGACAGGAGGAGCTCCACCCCCTGATGGTACCGGAGGACCAGGCGATGTGGGGCTCATGCAGCGCGAGCCAGGGCCGGCCCAGGACTACTGGGACAAGAGGGGATCTGGTGATAAAAAACTGGAGTCTCTCAACGTGGTTACCAGCAATGGTGAGCAGGACAGGACAGGTGCGTTGAGTGATGTCAGCCAGGCGGTGTTGGTCCAATGCAAACACCTCCAATGGCCTCACGAGGTCCTCTAGTGGAATGTTGGCCCGGGTAGCAAACTCGAAGTCTAGGAAACTCTCGTCAGCACCCGAGTCAATGAGTGCCTCCACCGTGGCCCGTTGGTCCGCCCAGGCCAGGGTGACGCTCATCAGACGGCTAGGTGGTGCACGGCTCTGGGAACGAGAAAAACGGCTCACCAGGATCTCCCGGGGTCCCGGCGAGCCTGGTCTTTTGGCCGGGTGGGGCAGTTGGAGATACGGTGTCCATCCCGACCGCAGTAGAGGCAAAGGCCGGACCTGAACCTTGCCTCCCGTTCAGCTTGGCTAAGATGTGAACGTCCCAGCTGCATAGGTTCCTCCCCGGGCACCGAACGGGAGGGGAAGGAACCACCAGTTGTGTTGGGAGCAGGGCGGACCGCAGTACCGTCACGAGTACGGGGGGTCTGGGGAACCTCTGGAGGTCCCGATCGGGTTCTCTCACGTCTTCCTGGTCTCCTTGGTTCCACTCACCCAAGCGCAACGCGTAAAGCGGGTAAAACGAGGCGCAGCTCCAAACGGGGAACAAGGTTCTCAACAGCGGTTCTCCACAGAAAGGTCCTGGAGAGAAAGTAGACCAGGAACAGCAACGGGGAAAAAGCAGGCAAATGCAGTTGTATTCCAGAACGACCCGACAATGATAGAAGGAAGGTCCAGGTATATAAAGCTCTCTGGGGCGCTAATCACAAACTATGACAGCTGCGTGATGAAAGTGGCAATCGCTCAAAAAGCGTGTGGCGGGGAATGCACAAATCAGCACCGTACCTCAGGAGAGCGTGTGGCGGGGAACGAACCAAACCTCACACAAGACTTGTTATGGAATATTAATGCAGTCTATTTCCACGCGATTAGCTTTAGTTCTTATTTATTTATTTATTTATCCACTGTCATTTCTAGTGTTGGTGTATAGGCTATATAGTGTATTTCAATATATTATTTAATTGAATAATGGTAAATGGTAAATGGCTGATTAAAATGATATATTCGAAGAAATGCAGGTTTATAGCTATATCAAACAAAGGTCTGTCCCATTGTATACCAATCAATGGGATATATTCCATGTTGACCTGCATTCTTTCAAATGTATAATTAATCATTAAAACAGATATGTAACAAATAAGAAATACAAATTCCACAGAAGGCATTAAATAATTATTATTTTCAATCATTTCACAATAATTGCATAATAGTGTTTGAATATCTGAGTAATTAAAGTAATTATACATTTGTCCAAAATAGCTGGTTCAGATATGGTTAATCCAGCTGCCCTGTGATCAGATGAATCCATATTATAAATTTTTCCGCCATCAAATGCGTAATTTCTTATCGTACAAATATTGTCATATTTATTTGAATTATGATTAAGTAATTAATTCCAAGGAGGCCTGTAGCGTTGACATGAAGGAATCACTATGAGAACACAGTCTGTCAAATTAATAAAATTTTCAATTAGTCAATCAATCATAAGTGTGCTCCTCAGCAAATGTGGGGAATCGCGCTACCAGCCCTAATATGTCTTAAATGGGCAGAAATCTGCCTAAGAGGATATTTTTGGTCGTAAATCCGTTCGGGAATGAGACCCTGGTGTTAACTACCATTCCTTGGAACTATTCGTCTGGTAGAACCCAATGTGTTAAATCAGAACACCACTTGTCGCAGCCCTTATTTGTCACTAAAGGTGTACCCAAGGCAAAGATTTTGCCCCCACATTGGGTCTCATTCCCGAACGAAGTTACGACAACATTTCGTCTTAGCCAGATTTCGGCCCATTTAAGACATATTAGGGCTGGGAGTGGGAGTCCCCAAATTTTCCTGAGATCAGATTTGATCGTGGCTGAGAGCAGATTTAAGAGTGCTGAGGAGCACTCTTAAATCTGCTCTCAGCCACGATCAAATCTCATGATTGATTGACTAATTTAAAATGTCATTATAACTTGACAGACTGTGTTCTCATAGTGATTCCTTCACGTCAACGCTACAGGCCTCCTTGGAATTAATTACTTAATCATAATTAAAATAAATATGACAATATTTGTACGATAAGAAATTACGCATTTGATGTCGGAAAAATAAATAATATGGATTCATCTGATCACAGGGCAGCTGCTTAACCATATCTGAACCAGCTATTTTGGACAAATGTATAATTACTTTAATTACTCAGATATTCAAACACAATTATGCAATTATTGTGAAATTATTGAAAATAATAATTATTTAATGCCTTCTGTGGAATTTGTATTTCTTATTTGTTACACATCTGTTTTAATGATTAATTATATACATTTGAAAGAATGCAGGTCAACATGCAATGTATCCCATTGATTGGTATACAATGGGACAGACCTTTGTTTGATTGATTGATTGATTGAAAACTTTATTAACAGATTGCAGAATGGGTACAGTACAGTACAGCTCAATTACATAAGGGGATGCAGACCAGAGAAAGAATTTCATCTTGTTTACATCAGGGTCCCCCATTTTCAATTCATCATAACATATATGACACACACGACACAGATAGACAGTACTGCTACATCTATACATTTATGACATACCAGATTTGCAAATACAGTACTGTTTGTGATACAAAAAGAGTCCAGAAAGGAGAGTATATACATTTGACGTAGAAACTGTTGGAGGAGGTTGGGTAGGAGGGGTGGGTGGGGGATAGACTTACACTGTACAAGCAAAACTGTACATTGGAATATTGACAAAACCATACTTGGTAATTTACTGTACATTGGAGAGGGTTGATATAGCTATAAACCTGCATTCCTTTGAATATATCATTAATCAATTACACTTATATTGAAATACACTATATAGCCTTTACACCAACACTGAAATGACAGTGGATAAATAAATAAGAACTAAAGCTAATCGGTGGAAATAGACTGCATTAATATTCCATAACAAGTCTTGTGTGCGCCTACGAATGAACAGTAGCCTATAGGCTTAATTATGGAATAATAAGCCATACTGCGTTCATTCATTACGCCCGCCGTAGGCTATATATATTATATTTCATTCATTCATATACAGTACTGCGCGCGCACGTGTGTGTGTGTGCGCGCGCGCTGCGGCAGGTGTACCGCGAGATGTATATGATGCCTGTAACTGACCGTCAAGGGTAAAGATGCCTATCATCTTTATTGTCAGTAAGCTTTGATTTGCGTTGGTCTAGATGATCAACTTCTCTGTATTGGCTCAGAATACTGAGCTCTCTATTTAAGAAAAGTATATTTCGGAGCCACTTGTGCATTTTCATTTCGTGTCCAAATGGGGGCAGAGCTCGTCTTTCCTATAGTATAAAGGTCACAGCATCTTGTGTGACCAAGGCGGAAGTAACTCAGAGACAAACGACGGAGCAGGCAGCGAATTATGTATGATAGAAGAACCTTACTCCAGTAAATAACTCCCCTTGGTAAAGCGGAATAAGGTATGTCGAACACTCAAATGTATTATTATTATTACTGTTGTTGAAGAGGTCTATATTTATATGTGTAACTGCCAAACATTTATAAACATGTAAAGTGGTGCGCTCACTGAGTAGCCTCTAATCAAAGGCACCTGCTGCCGGACAAGTAACGTTATTATTTATCATTGTTTTTCCCTGAGTGCCTTTGTTATGGAAGACGAGTTCACCCTTAAATATCTTTGAATGCAATTGTTTGTTTGAACACGTTGGTATAATAATGAACAACGTGAACAATATTGAACTGTGAACTATGTAACTAATTGTATGTTTGTGTTTGACTGTCCTATGCAGTTTTCACGGTGCAAACGGAGCAAATGATGCAACCGTCAAGGTGCAAACGGAGCAAATGAGGCAACCGTCACTACCTGTACAAACACGGTGCAACGACAAACTACCAAAGAAAAGCTACAGTACTGCTAAGCTGAAATGCAAAAGAAAAGAAAAAGAGAAAATAAATAAAAGCATCTGTACGAAACATAACCGCATCTTTATTTCAACACCAAGCCGGGGGGCAGTTACAGTGAAAACTTACCCGACTCTGAAGAGGATCAACAGTGAGTAAAACCCATACTCTGAAGATGATAAACAGTGAGTAAACCCATACTCTGAAGATGATAAACAGTGAGTAAAACCCATACTCTGAAGAGGATAAATGTATTATGAAACCTCATTCTGAAGTGGATAAATGTGAAGTAGACCTTACTCTGAAGAGGATAGATGTTCTGAAGAGGATGGATGTATTATGAAGACTTTATTCTGAAGTGGATAAATGTACAATGAAGACCACCATCCGAAGAAAATACATGTATGTTGAAGATCTTACTCCAAAGAAAATACATGTATGTTGAAGACCTTACTCCGAAGAAAATACATGTATGTTGAAGATCTTACTCCAAAGAAAATACATGTATATGTTGAAGATCTTACTCCGAAGAAAATACATGTATGTTGAAGATCTTACTCCGAAGAAAATACATGTATGTTGAAGATCTTACTCCGAAGAAAATACATGTATGTTGAAGATCTTACTCCGAAGAAAATACATGTATGTTGAAGATCTTACTCCGAAGAAAATACATGTATGTTGAAGATCTTACTCCGAAGAAAATACATGTATGTTGAAGATCTTACTCCGAAGAAAATACATGTATGTTGAAGATCTTACTCCGAAAAAAATACATGTATGTTGAAGATCTTACTCCGAAGAAAATACATGTATGTTGAAGACCTTACTCCGAAAAGAATACATGTATGTTGAAGATTTTACTCCGAAGAGAATACATGTATGTTGAGGACCCTACACTAAAGAAAATACATGTAATGAAGAGAAGGAAGAATGAACCTACTGAGTTAACCCTATGCTGTCTGGTATCCATCCCAGCAAAACCACGGACGTGTGGCAACTCCTGTATATCTAATTAACCCTATGCTGTCTGGTATCCATCCCAGCAAAACCACGGACGTGTGGCAACTTCTGTATATCTAATTACCCTTATGCTGTCTGGTATCCATCCCAGCAATACCACGGACGTGTGGCAACTCCTGTATATTTAATGAATATTATGCTGTCTGATATCCATCCCAGCAAGTGGAACTCTTGATGCCAGCTATTTATTGACATTTTAGATTTGTGTGATCAAGTACAATGTCGGTCCAAGCAGACGATGCTGGCAACCTCTTGGAGATGGAACGGAACAGGACAGGTGCTCGCAGAGGAACTCTAACAGATAAAGGAAAGGAGAATCGTGAGGTGGAAAATATGAAAAATGAGAAGGTATTTAACAAGGTTTACCACACCTGGAGGAAGATGGCAAAGGAAATTAGAGGAAAACTGAGAGCCTTCTGTCCGACAGAGGAACTTGGTAAATTAAAACAAGACATTCAAACAAGTTGTGACCTAGTAAGTAGTGTGTATGAGTCAATTCTATGCAATCATGCCACAACTCCAGAGATAGCAGATAAAATGGACGCCTGTATCCAGCTGACGACAGACACGCAGGAACTTGTTTGTAAACAATTAGAAACAAAGGAAGAAGATTGTAATGAACGACATGAAAAGGAGAGAGTGAGGATAGCACTGAATAAAGCGTCAAGCAGAAGGATGGAAGCTGAACTGGCAGCTAAAGAGGAAGAGGTGAAGGCCATCTGGGGAATACAGGCTCTGCAAACAAATCTCCTCAAACTAGAGGAGGAAGAGGCAGCCATGCTAACGGAAATGGAGCAGATGAAGGTGGAGAGTCGACGTAGGCTGGAGACGGAAAGGATGAAGCTACAGCAGCTACAAGCAGAAAATGAAGTTAAGGTAGCAGCAGCCCGAGTGAGGGCATACGGTTCTGGAAGTGATCAAGATAACAAAGAAGAAGAAGAAAACACTGATCATGAAATAAAAACTGCTCACCAAAAACCTGAAGATAGTGCTCTGCTACATCCAACATTCCAACGTCAAGTATCTCCTGGAGCAACTGTGAACCAAGAGGCCTTCAGTCTAGCCCAAGCAAGCGCACTAAGCAGGAACCACCTACCTAACCCTCATCTGGACAGACAAGGGAGTCAGAGCTTCGTACATAGAGTTGCAGTAAAAGAAATACCAGCCCCGTCTACAACAGATGTCCTGAAAGCCCTTGAGTCGGACTTCTCTGAAAGGAACTACGAGGACAAGTACGTGTCTCAAGAAGATGTTCGCTTCATACAATTTCTCAGTAACCACATCAGACAGAAAGAAGATGGACACTACGAGATGCCTTTACCTTTCAAGGGTAGCGGCCCACCATCTCTACCAAACAAGAAACGAGCCACTGTCCGCCTTCAGAAGAAACTAAAGACAAATAAAGAATATCACGAACGCTATAAGATTTTTAGGAAGGAAATCATTGAGAAAGGTGATGCAGAACTGGACCATACAACAGCAAAGGGAGAGACTGCCTGGTACCTTCCTCATCACAGCACCTACCATCCCAAAAGGCCCAACAAGCTAAGGGTCGTGTTCGTCGACTGCTCAGCAAAACTATTCGCCACGCCTGAATCCCGAAAGTACCTTAAGTTCCTATGGTGGGAGGAAGGAGATTTGGGAAAAGAACCACCGGAAAACAAGATGACAGTTCACCTATTCGGAGCTGCTTCGTCTCCTGGATGTGCCAACTTAGGCCTAAGGTACATGGCACACCAACACAGAGAAGACTACCCATCAGCCTCAGCCTTCATTGAGAAGAACTTTTACGTTGATGATGGGTTAGCCAGCGTTTCATCAGTCGAAGAGGCCAAGAAACTGATCATCGAGGCACAAAAATTGTGCAAACGAGGAGGCCTACGCCTCCACAAATTCAACTCTAACCACAAAGACGTCCTCGACTGTGTGAAACCCTCAGAAAGAGCAACAATCACTGACCCTCTCGAACTTAAGCTGGAAGCGACCCCAACTGAGCATGCACTTGGCCTTCAGTGGTCTATAGACAATGACACCTTCAGCTTCAATGTCAACATGAAAGACCAGCCTTCAACCCGTCGAGGAATCCTCTCAATCATCGCCTCTCTTTGTGACCCACTTTGGTTTGTTGCCCCATTCACCCTAAGCGGAAAACGCATACTCCAAGAACTATGCCGCAGAGGCATAAGATGGGACGATCCACTGCCAGATGACTTAAAGCCACGGTGGGAGGAATGGAAGATCGGGCTATATAACTTAAAGGAATTCACGATCCCTAGATGCTATCACCCACATGACTTCGGCAACATCATCAAGACGGAACTGCATCACTTTGCCGATGCCAGCAGCATGGGGTATGGCGCTTGTTCCTACCTCAGGTACAAAAATGACAAAAATACAGTACACTCCAGTCTTGTGATGGCCAAAGCAAGAGTAGCACCCACAAAGGTCTCAAGCATCCCACGACTAGAGCTCTCAGCGGCAGTGGTCGCAACCAAATTAAGTGTGTTGCTGAAAAGAGAACTGCAGATGAAGATCGATGAAGAATTCTTCTGGACAGATTCACAAGTAGTTCTGGGCTACATCAATAATGAGGCAAGAAGGTTCCATGTGTTCGTCGCAAACAGAGTCCAACTGATAAGAGAAAACACTGACCCAAGTAAATGGCACTATATCGAAACAGCAGAGAACCCGGCAGATCATGCCTCCAGAGGCCTTCAGGCATCTCACATTCCTTCAACAAACTGGATGTCAGGTCCTACATTTCTCTGGGAGCAAGAAGTACATCCCAAACTGAATCCCTTCGCAGACCTACTCGTAGGCGATCCTGAGGTTAAGGCTGTCCAAGCTTTCACAACCAAAGTTAACAGTTGTACAGACATTCTAATTCGCCTAAATCAGATCTCTTCATGGTCAAAGATCCTGAAAGTAGTTGCAAGAATCAAGAGGCTGGGATCGGGAAAAGTACACAACACCGAACTGGTGACAGTCGAAGAACGAGAAAGAGCTGCCAAAACAGTGATCAAGCTTGTCCAGCAGCAAGCCTTCTCTCAGGAAATTGAGAGATGCCAGGAAGGAGATGCTCTTCCAAGTTCAAGTGCTCTTCATTCCCTTGATCCAATTCTGCATCGAGAACTTCTCTGTGTGGGTGGAAGATTGAGACGCTCATCCCTCAGTCAAGAAATGAAACATCCCATCATTTTGCCAAAAGACAGCCCTATCACCAAGCTAATTACGGCTCATCTCCACGCTCAAGTTTGTCACCAAGGCCGAAGTCAAACCCAAATGGAACTGAGAGCAAATGGATTCTGGGTCATTGGTGGGAGCAAATTAGTAGCCAAGCTGATTCACAACTGTGTACGATGCAGGAAACTCCGACGACCTACTGAAAAGCAGCAAATGTGCTGAACGCCACTATCGTTCTGTGTCCAGGCAGACTTGATGACGCCTCCCTTAGAACACTCTTCTATGAAGCTACAGCTATTGTAAACAGCCGACCACTGACAGTAGATGGTATCAACGATCCTATGGCGCTAGAACCCTTAACACCAAACCATCTCGTCATGATGAAGTCTAAAATCGCTCTCCCACCCCCTGGGAGATTTGTTAAAGAGGACATGTATGCAACCAAGAGATGGCGCAGAGTCCAGTACCTAATCGAACAATTCTGGAGCCGCTGGAAGAAGGAATACCTCCTGAACATTTCTACACGCCAGAAGTGGCACGTACCACGGCGTAACCTCAAGGTGAATGACATAGTCATCCTCAAGGACAGTAACCTGCCAAGAAGCCAGTGGCAACTATGTCGGGTCGTCGAAGCCACTCAAGAGAGCGACGGTCTAGTACGTCGAGTAAAAATACAGACTAGGGAGCGAAAAGATCACTCTACCAGACCTTCAGTCCTCGAGCGACCGATTGGTACTCCTCCTCGAGAGTAATTAGTATAGAAACGCTTGAATTGTATTATTTTGATGCTATGTGAAATCTAAAAGGAAATCCTGTATGACTAAATTAATTGTTTTGTGCTTATCCGTCATAGCAGGATTTGGTGGGAGTGTAACTGACCGCCAAGGGTAAAGATGCCTATCATCTTTATTGTCAGTAAGCTTTGATTTGCGTTGGTCTAGATGATCAACTTCTCTGTATTGGCTCAGAATACTGAGCTCTCTATTTAAGAAAAGTATATTTCGGAGCCACTTGTGCATTTTCATTTCGTGTCCACATGGGGGCAGAGCTCGTCTTTCCTATAGTATAAAGGTCACAGCATCTTGTGTGACCAAGGCGGAAGTAACTCAGAGACAAACGACGGAGCAGGCAGCGAATTATGTATGATAGAAGAACCTTACTCCAGTAAATAACTCCCCTTGGTAAAGCGGAATAAGGTATGTCGAACACTCAAATGTATTATTATTATTACTGTTGTTGAAGAGGTCTATATTTATATGTGTAACTGCCAAACATTTATAAACATGTAAAGTGGTGCGCTCACTGAGTAGCCTCTAATCAAAGGCACCTGCTGCCGGACAAGTAACGTTATTATTTATCATTGTTTTTCCCTGAGTGCCTTTGTTATGGAAGACGAGTTCACCCTTAAATATCTTTGAATGCAATTGTTTGTTTGAACACGTTGGTATAATAATGAACAACATGTGAACAATATTGAACTGTGAACTATGTAACTAATTGTATGTTTGTGTTTGACTGTCCTATGCCGTTTTCACGGTGCAAACGGAGCAAATGATGCAACCGTCAAGGTGCAAACGGAGCAAATGAGGCAACCGTCACTACCTGTACAAACACGGTGCAACGACAAACTACCAAAGAAAAGCTACAGTACTGCTAAGCTGAAATGCAAAAGAAAAGAAAAAGAGAAAATAAATAAAAGCATCTGTACGAAACATAACCGCATCTTTATTTCAACACCAAGCCGGGGGGCAGTTACAATGCCAATACATTAATCGAATCTAGTTTTTCGTGATTACGAAACCTAGCCGCATTTCTCGGAGACGCTCTCTGATTGGCACTGACTGACGCTAGGTTTCGTAATCACGCGGCAATCTTGCAAGACTCGCAAAGCACTTCCGCCATTCCATTTGCACACAGCTGCGTCACTAGTTGCCTTATAAAGAGCTCTGGAGGCGTTGTTTTGTATGCAAATGACCTGAGCGGGAACGCGCTTTCGAGTTTAAGACAGAATGCCATTCTCCAAGCAGATATCAGATCATATCATTTGTGCGACCTTTTCAGCCACTTAAGACATATTACCAGCACGTTCAGGACTCAGAGTGAACTTGTCATTGATTATGTCTCAGTGGTTCCAAGATAAGTCTTCCAGAATATATCTTTGAACATTTTTCGGGAATGAGACCCATTGTTCTCTCTATACATAAATAACATTGTTAGTATAGTAGAAAATTCAAGTATTCATTTGTATGCAGATGACACAGTTTTGTATTCAGTTGGACCTTCTCCGCTGTTCTTCAAGACAGCTTCAATAGTAAACAGACTCCCTTCTCTAGTCTTAACCTCTTAAGCATCGGATGGCCCACGCACGTCGTAGCACTTTGCCTTCGTCTGCAGGCTGTGTTTTTGCTGATCAACCAATACATTGTTAGAAAGTTGAATTTGCCGCCTTTCAATCGTCACCCTACTCGACCTATTGTGTGATTCCAGTCTCGAATAACAAGGTGAAACATACGACAAGCGTCATTTGACAAGCCATTCGGACAAGTGACCACGTCCAGTTTGGCTGGGTCCTGAACGAACTAGTCACCTCTGATGGCGAAAATGATTGACCACCTTTGTAGCCAATGAAATACTGGAGCCAGGGGTGTCCCATGTGAGGGCTGATTGCAAAGAGAAAGACAAAGAAGAAGCTAGGGGAAGTTCTTTGTTTTGACTAGCGCCTCGGAATCAATGGCAGTGGATGGCCATTTTGGATAATCATGCTGAAATAATGCCGGTACACACATTACAAAAATCTTTGTAAAACACTCATTTTCCGTGGAATTGTTATCAACTTTGGACCTGTAGGCCTACTAGATAAGACGTCAGGCTATGGAACCTACCTCTCAGCTGGAACTCAAAAACAGGCATCTGGCAAAGTAAACAGAAATGTGAGTAAACAAAACGTTTACTTCAGTGTGTTCAAACCTCTGTAACTCTATTTCATTAGCACTCAGAGTGATTCTTTTTTCTGTGGAAGAAAGTCCAGACTCATGCATGTGCTATACGTATAAAATTAAGCATTACATCACGCGCAGGAGTGGTTTGTGAAAAATAAACCATGCCTAGGGGGGTCTAACGACCACCCCTAGGCATGGTTTATTTTTCACAAACCACTCCTGCGCGTGATGTAATGCTTAATAACGACCACCCCTAGGCATGGTTTATTTTTCACAAACCACGACTGCAAGTGGTGTAATGCTTTTATACAACTGCCACATTCATCCAACCTTATTGCTATACAATAAACACACATTAATTGAAGATTTATTGAAAAAACCATCCGCCAGAAAAAGTTGTTCCCAAAAAAGATAAAAAGAGAAGTTGCCTCCATGTGAAGCAGCTCGGAAGTGCATTCAACTGTTCTCAGTAGGACATCCAACCAACTAACACATCCAACTGTCTTTCAACTAAGACATCCAACCAACTAACACATCCAACTGTCTTTCAACTAAGACAGCCAACCAACTAACACATCCAACTGCCTTTCAACTAAGACATCCAACCAACTAACACATCCAACTGCCTTTCAACTAAGACATCCAACCAACTAACACATCCAACTTTTCTTTAGTTTATAATTATGAAGTTAGTGGTTGTTATTGGAATGATTGATTGATTGATTGAAAATTGTATTACCAGACGCAGAATGGGTACAATACAGTACGGCTCAATACACACAATTGTTAAGGGGATGCAGACCTACTTTCTATAGAACTTCATTCTTAGATGCTTCTATTGAAAATAGGTAAAAAAAATAAAAATAAAAAAATTGCAATTAATCAATCAATCAATTCGCGCAATTTTTTTTGTTCTACAATGACTCATGACCCATCAATTACATCATCCAACATTGTTTAAGCAACTAAGACATTGTGTGTGTGTGTGTGTGTGTGTGTGTGTGTGTGTGTGTGTGTGTGTGTGTGTGTGTGTGTGTGTGTGTGTGTGTGTGTGTGTGTGTGTGTGTGTGTGTGTGTGTGTGTGTGTGTGTGTGTGTGTGGTGTGTGTGTGGGTGTGTATGCGACCGAGTGAGTGTGTCTGGAAGCCAGACAGTGTGAGAGAGTGAGCTCAGGCAAGGAAGGGGAAGAAGAAGAAAAAAATTGCAAATTAATCAATCAATCAATCAATTCGTACAATTTTTATTTTGTTCTACAATGACTCATGACCAGTGTTGTGCTAGTTACTGAAAAATAGTAACTCAGTTACTTTACTAGTTACTTCATTTCAAAGTAACTTCGTTACTGTACTAGTTACTTACACCCAAAAGTAATGAGTTACTGTGAAAAGTAACTATTTAGTTATTTAAAAAAAAAATAAAAAAAAAGATTGCTCCCGAGTCCCATGCCCCAGATAGTACTCAAAATCGGTTGATCAACTTGACAGTTTCCATTCACATCACCGAACTCTGCTAAGCAATGTGGTCTAGATACTGTACAAACACAAATCTGACACAAACAAATGTTGTCCCGAGTCGATATAATAAGAAGTGCGCCGGTTGAAGGAACAGCCTTGATGTCGCCGGAGCGTTTCATTATAACCATTATAATTCAAGGGTACTACGACTATGCGTGCACCTCATGGTACCAAAGCACCTCAAAGGCGCTTAAAACAAAATTACAAACATCACAAAACAAACTGGTCAGACTACTACTTGACCTGAACCCCAGAACCCACCTCACCCCTGCCCACTTTGACAACCTAGGATGGCTTAGAGTAGACCAGTGGTTCCCAAAGTCGGGGTCGCGACCCAAAGGTGGGCCGCGAGCAGCCACGGGTGGGCCGCGAGATGATATAAAAAAAAAAAAAAAAAAAATTATTTTTATATTTTTTATTTTTATTTTTTTTGTCAGGCCACTGAACTTAGAAGCAGGCCAGGACAGTGTTTCTAGTTGTATTCTAAAATTCTATTCTATTGTATTCTAAAATGTGACTATATGGTTTTATATTAACTTAATAAATAAACAAAAACGAAAAATCTACTTATTTCAACGAACATTTCAAACTAAATAACAGATTATGCACATAAAACGCTGAAAACAACCGAAGCAACAATAGTATTTTAATGAGGCTATTATTATTATCATTATTATTTTGCAACAAGTTAGCCCTCTCATAAATAGCACATATAAATGAATAACTAACTTGAACTAACTTAATAGGATTGAAGTGATATTTGGCTTAAAAAATCGGTCACCTGGCAAAAAAAAAAAAAAAAAAGCCAGACGATGTGCATTGGGCCGCGGCTCTCTGACGCCTTATTTTCTGGGCCCCGGCCTGAAAAGTTTGGGAACCCCTGGAGTAGACGACAGAGTACAGCAACTTGCAATGGGCCTGGTCTACAAGATACACTATACGACCGGGGTACCCATGTACATGTCAAAATACTTCCCAAAGGTCAGTGAATACCACAACCACTACACCAGAGAAAGCTCAACAAATCATGTAAAACCCAGATTCGGCTCAAACAAGGGACTAAACATGTTTCGCAATTATGCCACAACAATGTGGAACGCCCTACCCAAAGCTAGGGGTAACAGTACTGTATATTTGAATACCGTTTATGTCACAAATGTATCAGTACTAAATACCTATATGTCCCTATGCCATAAATGTCATGTATGTTGTGTATGTCATAAATGTCTATATGAATTGAAAATGGGGGACCCTGATGGAAACAAGACAAACGTCTTTCTCAGGTCTGCATCCCCTTAACAATTGTATGTATTGAGCCGTACTGTATTGTACCCATTCTGCAATCTGTTAAATAAAGTTTTCATTCATTCATTCATTCACCATCTTGCAAGTTGCAACGTTGTTTAAGATATCAATCAAAGCATTGCAACGTTAGAATAGTTAGGATATCAATTGTGCATGAAAGGAATATATTTATATAGTTTGATTAGTATTATGAGATTCCCTGGCAGATTTCGTACAGTCAAAATCCGTTGATCAACTTGAGTTTCAGTGAACACATTGCACTCACCAAAGTCTGCGGTGGTCGAGATGTAGTAACGTTACGTTAGTCCAGTTGACTCCAGCAGCGCCTCAAACATGTTCTTTATCTCGTTTCCATGTTGTATATTAATTATCACTCCAAGTAGTTGCTAAATGGTCTGTTAGTTTGTTACTGCGTTCTTTTTATGTAGATTCATAGCGAGCGTTTGTTTTGTTTACAATAGAGAGGGTCTATTTCTTTCCGTAGCCGCATTTCTGGTTTGCGCATTTCTGATTGGCCAGTGGCCAGACTCGCCTCGTATCATTCTACGCGGGTGGGGATGAGGATAATAATAATAATAATAATAATAATTGTTGTGAAGGATCAGATTAAACCGAATATATATATTTATTTATGGATATATATTTAATAGTATTTGTATATCGTTTGATATCCCTTGTATATTCCTTGTACATATACACTGAATATCCCTTTGGTCTACTAACAGCCCATAATAGTTTCATTCTCTCATTGGACAAGAACTTGGCGCCAGCAGCCAAGCCCCTTGGTTCAAGTTCAATCGTGCCGACGAACATGTCGTTACTAGCCCCGGTTCCGCGTAGGAATACGTCTGCCGAAATACGAATGGTACTATTTGTTCACAGCGCATATATATATGGCGCAAGTAAAGTAGAACTTCCCTTAGCCCTTAGTTCTTTACCCTCCAACCTAGTGGCAAGACGTTAAGCCTCACCCACGATACACGTGTGGTGCAGTATGGTCAACTTGGCCTCAGAATGGCATTGAGACATCGTGTGGATTAATAGTTGAATTGTCATAGTTTGGCACTATACCGTCGAGTGGGACGTATTTCTATTAAGTTAATAATAGTCTATTATGTATGGTGCATTGTTCGGTTAGAGTTATAAAGTGAGCAGTACCCCCATTGTTTTCCTCGCGTTATCTAGAGTCTTAACCAGGCTGGGCAGACCACGTGTGGTGCTTTCATCCGAGGAGTTCTGGGCAAGGACGAGTGGACCTGCACATTGGATTACCTTACCCGGACGACGGCGAGCCCTACACGGCTTGGATTATCTACTTGCTTTGGGTGCTTTGATTATGCCATGGATAACAGCCAACACTGGTAAGTGTTGGAACTACCCCCGAGAGGAGTCCAGGTGAGACGGCGCTCTAACCCGAGTGAGGTCGCCTCACGTCTCTTCGTTGTGGACCGGCAGCTACCGTCTACAAGAGGGCCCAACTGTATTTATCTGTGGACCAAGGTTCTGTGGGCACCGTGTTCAGCACTCTGAATTCTCCCAAGAAATCGTTGGCCAGATGGGATATCGCCAGCGGCTCTCCTAACCCCCCCCCCCCCCTACTGACTTACAACCAGCGGGACCCCCTTTAGTGTATCCAGCTATAATCATTAAGTACCATCGCTATAGTTCCCTAAAGAACCAGGTTGTATACTTGCTTCCTGCGTAACCAGAGATTGGACATTCAATGTTGATTTGCCTACGAATACTCATTTGCCTTACAAGTGCATTCAAATCATAAATGTCATTACGTGAACGTTGTATATACCCTTTGCTATATATTAAAGATTCAACGGATACATTTGTGTGGACTTGGTTTCATCAGGTGGGAAAGTGTTCATCATATCTATATCATGTACTGTGTGGCCAGTAGTTAAAGTACATAAAGCGGTAGTGGTTTAATGATACCATACTTATCAATACAGTCAGGGAATTGTACCCCTCAGTTACAATTGGTCCTTCGAGCCGGAGGGTAACTAGTGTAATATTAATATAGTGTTATTAATATTGAAATGGCCTATGATGAACACTCCACGAAACGGTCCTCCTAACGTAGAACGCCCGCGGCGCAGACGACAGACACCTCAGTACTTAGAGGATTACGCTGTCAGTCAACTACCTAGCCTTCTACAAACGGTAAACGCGGTAAAAGTAGAAAGTAAAATTATGTCTGACCTTAACGACCAGGTTACCCCGACCACAGAGGCCCTAGTGGGTTCTAATGTAACTGACCAAGCTCACGTGGGGACCAGGAGGGAGCTGACATGCCTTTACCCCCCGCCAATACCGAAGAAGTAGTCCCCGACCAGCCCCGGGAGGAAGACAACCCTACAGAGAGAGAACTCTGCACGGAAGAAGAGGATGAGAGCGCCGAGGAAATAGAGCTCCAGGACTCCCCAACGAGTACCGCCAGGAGCGGCTCACCTCTACAACCGTCTTCCCCCAGCGAAGCGGAGAGGATGCTATCACAGGCGTTCCTCGTCAGCCTGACAACCTCTACCGAACGCGATCGACTCCAGGGTGAACGCGATCGACTTCAGGGTGAACGCGATCGACTCCAGACACAGCAACGGAGCGAAGAAGAGCGCATACGCCTGGAGATGAGACGCCTTCAGATGGAAGAGAATATGGCAAGAGACCGAGCAGACACCCAGCGTGCCGCTGCCGGTGCCCAAAGAGAAGCAGAGCGCGACCTCACTCTCATCCAGCGCGAAACCGAGCGCGACAGACTACAAGCCGAGCGCGACAAGCTACAAGCGCAACTAATGGAGCAGCTGATCCTCAAGGCAACACCCTCTCCCTCCGCCAGGGGTTCAAGGAACTCGTCGAGACAACAGTCAAGGGCAGCGTCTCCTAACCGAGAAAGCGACCCTGAACTTGACCAACAGACCAAGCCTATACCCCCCGCAGACCCCCTTCCCCGACCGGTCCAAGCGAGACCCAGCTACAAGGAAGGAGCAGCATACACTGCGGAGAAGCTAAATAAACGACTACAGGATCTAGAGGACCTGATAGAAGAAGAAGAAGAGGGAGAGGAGGAGAACCAAGCCCGACGACAGCACAGTACTCCACCGGACCAGGAGGTCCAGTACAGCCCAGGCTATACCCCCGCGGCGCTGCGCTACAGACCCCCGACTCTATTCACGGGTGAGCACGACGCACGACCAGCCCCGAGGAACAGCACCTGGACCAGCGGGCCATGGTACCCTGCCGGTACCAGCCCACAGAGAGGCGCAAGAGGAGACTCGCCTAGGAGGCCTCTCCCCCAACGCTCGCCGATGTATCAGCCATCCACGGCGTCATACATTGCCACACCGACCATCCCAGACTTCACCCATGAGAATCGGGCACAGTACACGGAGCTCCGAATGTGCTTAGAGACAATGATGGTGGATGTCGTTGATGAACGTCACAAGTATGCAATATTACTGAAGCACCTGAAAGTACCCCGAGCGCACAATATAGCGCTAGCCTATGCCACCTCTACGACCCCATACACCGCGGCTCTAGCAGCGCTGGACCAGAGATATGGACGTATATGGGATTACGTAATCCAAGAGATAAGGCATATTGACCGCCTACCCCCAGCAACAGACAATCGCTCATTAGACGACCTGTCTATAAAAGTGCAGTCCCTGGTAGGGATGCTGGGAGCGCAACGAGAAAAGGGTATGCACGAGCTATACGCCAACTCTAACTTCGAGAGGATTTTAGAGAAGCTGCCACCCGCCAGACAAGAGCGCTTTAGGCGGCAGAGAGACCACCGTGATCCTAATGGTCCCGAACCATCCCTCCTCGATCTAGCCGACTTCCTGGCGAGAGAAGTCAGCAGCTTACGACTGGATACGTTCGTGCGGAGCACACCAAGCTCCAGAGAGGGACCCAGGAGAATAAACGATGGAAGAAGATCGGTGACTGTCATGCACCAATCAGAATCAGTACCGAGCAGTAAGAACCACAGTACCCCCTCGAGAAAAGAGAAGTGGAAGATGGTGTGCCCGTACTGCGAGAAGGAACACTGGCTGTCACAATGTGACCTGTTCAGTCACATGGCAGTCACATGGCAGCCGAGTGCCGCCTAAAGAAGAGGTGCAGTCGGTGTGACGGAGCCCACCTAGATGTCCTACACGACAGTAACAGAAGAAAGCCTGCACCTGCACCATCGAGCAGCACCAAGGCAAGTGTCATGTACATTGACCCCGCCAGCAGCAGCGGCGCCCAAGTGCTCTTAAAGGTAGTCCGTGTAACATTGAGCTACCAAGATAAAGTCATGGACACTTACGCCGTCCTTGATGACGGGTCAGAGAAGACCCTTCTGTTCGCGTCCGCTGCGGCCCAGCTGGGACTGCGGGGGAGCGAGAACCAAATGACGATTCGGACAATAAGAAGAGATTTAAAGACGATAAAAGGCGAGAATGTCTCCTTCACTATCGCAGCAAGCGGGCAGCCAGAGCGACGGTATAGGATTACAAATGCTTTCACCAGCCAAGAAATAGGACTATCACAGTACACCTACCCCATCGCCAAGCTGATGGATAAATATGTGCACCTGCGTCAACTACCTATCCCGCTCATAGACGGCGCCACCCCGACCCTGCTGATAGGCTCCGACCATGCAGACCTCATAGTCCCGATAGACCGGGTCCATACAGGACCCAGAGGCTGTCCTGCAGCAGTCGAGACCCGCCTAGGATGGACACTACAAGGCCCCCTCGCTAAATCTCTCAACCGAACAGCAGCCACTAGCTGCCTCCACTCCAGAGTGACAGAAGAAGACACCACTCTCCTGCAGCATGTCGAGAGGCTATGGACACTAGAGACAATGCCCTTTAAGAACGAAAAGAAAGACATTCGTTCTAAAGAAGACATTTACGCCATAAACCTCCTCGAGCAAGGGACAAAGAGAGTCACAGTCGGCGGAGTGATGAGATACGCAACTCCACTCCTGAGGCGAGAGGGAATGCCCACCTTTCACGCCACGAAAGAAGCTACGGAGCGGTATCTATTGAACACAGAGCGGCGCCTAGCCAAAGACCCCGCTCAAGAGAGTGTGTACCGCGCTGAGATTGAGAAGCTAATCACAGCGAGACACGTAATGAAGATTGACATTAAAGAGGCCGATCAGACGACCGAATCATGGTACGTGCCGCACCACAAGGTCCACCACAACGGCAAGGATCGCATTGTGTTTAACTGCAGCTACCAGATCGGATCCCAGAATCTGAATAAAGAGCTCTTGCCCGGCCCCACACTCGGCCCCTCTCTACTAGGCGTGCTACTACGCTTCCGCCAGGACAAGGTGGCTATCAGCGGGGATATCAAAGGGATGTTCCTGCAGGTGAGACTAGTGGAGGAGGATAAGCCCCTACTGCGGTTCCTATGGAGAGAGAGGATCGGAGATGAGCACCCAGCCATCTACCAATGGGAAGTCCTCCCCTTCGGAACCACATGCAGCCCGTGCTGTGCTACATTTGCACTACAGAAACACGTCGCAGAGGACCCAGCAGCAGATGAAGAGGTCCGACACAGTGTGAAGAACAGTTTCTACGTGGACAACTGTTTACAAAGCGTTTCGACCCAAGAAGAAGCCGAGGCTCTCCTACTCAAGCTACGCGCCTCCCTGATCAAAGGCGGCTTTGATCTCAGGCAGTGGGCCAGCAGCGACCCGCACGTATTGCGCAGCCTCTCCCCCGCGGACAAGGCTGCCAGCAGCGAGACCTGGATGGCGACAATCCCAGGAGAAGCCCAAGAAATGACACTAGGACTAGTCTGGCGCTTCAAAACAGACTCGCTCCACTATAGACACAAACCCCTGACCACGGAGCAGGGAAGGTCCACGGCGATACCGACCACCAGACGGAGTGTGTACAGAACACTCGCCAGACAATATGACCCGTTGGGATGTATTCTACCTTACACCACCAGGGCAAAGATGATTGTACGAGCACTATGGGACAAGGACCAGGGCTGGGCTCTGCGCAGCCCTAGCAGGAGCGCATCTAGCCACGTTAATCCAACGTGAACTCACCATTCCGGTGCACAGAACAATCTTGTGGTCAGATTCCACGACAGTACTCACATGGATCAAGTCTGATTCATGCAGATACAAAGTCTTCGTGGGAGTCAGAGTCACCGAGATTCAAGAGTTAACAGAAGCAGCGAGCTGGCGGTATGTGGACACCAAACACAACCCAGCTGACGTCATCACCCGGGGAATGTCCCTAGATGACCTCACCCGTCACAACATCTACAGTGACGGACCAGAGTTCCTCAAGCTCCCGGAAGGAGAGTGGCCTACGCCCACCCCACGGGAGGCGAGTAAAGAGGAGGCTGAGAACAAGAAACCTCTGTTCTGTGGACTGAGCACAGTCGCCTCCACAGACCCCAACATAGATGACTGCCTCACCCTACAGAGTGCGCAACTAAAGACATTTCTGTGGCACCACCCAGAGATTCAGCCCACTGCCGACATTTCAGCAGCTGACTACGAAGAAGCAGAACTTCTTCTACTACAACGAGCCCAGAGAGACTCGTTCCCCGACGAGCTAGACTGTCTACAGGGAGGAAAGCCCGTCCCATCAGACAGCAGACTGCTCCACCTGGCACCCGAGAGTGACGCCCATAATCTCATCAGAGTGGGTGGTCGTCTGCGGAGAGCCCCCGATCTACCGGATGACGTTAAGTACCCGATAGTCTTGAACAGCCGACACAAGGTCACAGAGCTGATCATAAAGAAATATGACGAGGATGTGCACCACGCAGGAGCAGAGAGAGTCTTCGCGGAGATCAGACGTCGCTATTGGATACTTCAAGGAAGAGAAGCGGTGCAACGCTTCCAGCGAACCTGTCTAGACTGCCGAAAGTGGCGCGCGCAGCCCAGCATACCCCGGATGGCTGACCTACCTCCCTGTCGCCTCCGACTCGGCGACAAGCCATTCCACTCCACAGGCATGGACTGTTTTGGCCCGTTGTATATAAAGAAAGGAAGAGGAACCGAGAAGCGGTGGGGTATTGTATTCAAATGCATGACCACCAGAGCGATACATATCGAACTCCTTCCAACCATGAGCACAGACTCATTCCTTATGGCCTTCCGAAGATTCACATCACGGAAAGGAAAACCGTCTACATTGTTGTCTGATCACGGGACAAACTTCAAAGGCGGAGAAAGAGAGCTGAGAGAGAGCTTCCAAGCTATGGGCCCAGAACTTAAGACCCACCTCGCTCCATCCCAGATTGACTTCCAGTTTAATCCCCCGAACGCACCCCACTTCGGTGGAACCTGGGAACGAGAAGTACGTTCTATAAAGACAGCCCTGTACGCCGTGCTTGGGGCCCAGACTGTAGCGGAAGAAGTCCTAATGACAGTCCTCACGGAGATCGAGGGAGTATTGAACTCCAAGCCCCTCGGCTACGTCTCCAGTGATATAGCAGATGTCGACCCAGTCACCCCCAACACACTCTTGATGGGGCGGCTGGACCCCGCGCTACCCCAGACAATGTACAGGCCTGAAGAAGCGAACGGCCGAAGAATGTGGAGGTACAGTCAAGTACTAGCTGACAAGTTTTGGAACAGCTTTCTACTCCACTACCTACCGTCTCTACAGACCCGCCAGAAGTGGGTAAAAGAGAGAGACAATTTGACAGAAGGAACAGTCGTCATGATTATCGACCAGTCACTACCCAGAGCTATGTGGCCGGCTGGCCGCGTAAGCAAAGTGATCACCGGTGCCGATGGCAAGGTCCGAGCAGCTGAGGTGCTCGTCCAAGGGCGAACTTACACACGACCCGTGGCGAGGCTAAAAGAACTGCCCAGACTCCCAGACACTATCGATGACGACCATGACCCCATGACTTTGTGAGTTGACTGACCCTTACAGCGGACCTTGAGTGGTAGACAGTGCGGTCAATCTGTCTCTGCTTAGCTAATTAGGTGGGACTAATTAGGGTGCGGCTGTTGTGAAGGATCAGATTAAACCGAATATATATATTTATTTATGGATATATATTTAATAGTATTTGTATATCGTTTGATATCCCTTGTATATTCCTTGTACATATACACTGAATATCCCTTTGGTCTACTAACAGCCCATAATAGTTTCATTCTCTCATTGGACAAGAACTTGGCGCCAGCAGCCAAGCCCCTTGGTTCAAGTTCAATTGTGCCGACGAACATGTCGTTACTAGCCCCGGTTCCGCGTAGGAATACGTCTGCCGAAATACGAATGGTACTATTTGTTCACAGCCAGTGATGCCACAGATTACTTGTAAAAGTAATCCGATTACTGATTACTGATTACTCCTTTAAAAAGTAATCCAAGTTACTTTACTGATTACTTGATTATCAGAGTAACTTAGTTACTTTGAAAGTAACTAGGTTACGAAGTCGTCGTCGTTCCCCCAACAGTTTTTTTAAAACGCTTTATTGAAAGTGCATAAATTGTTTTTAACTTGTTTCTCTGCACATAACGTAAATTGTTAAACTAGTGCTTCAGCTTCTGTACCATCAAGTATGGTAAAGCAACAGTCTATGATGCTCACAGCATTAGAGCAGCCAGCCAGTGGTTTTACAAAACCAGTGTATCCAGTGGATCCTTACGATGAATTGAAAATGGGGGACCCTGATGTAAACAAGACGAAAGTCTTTCTCTGGTCTGCATCCCCTTAACAATTGGATGTATTGAGCCGTACTGTACTGTACCCATTCTGCAATCTGTTAATAAAGTTTTCATTCATTCATTCATTCATTCATTCACATCTAACAAATGCAGGCTGAACTATTCAATTATATCAACTGTAACTATTAAATTGTTTTTATAAATGTCTCTCTATAAACATACAATCAGTCTCTCTTTAACATGTAAATTAACTGTAAATCTGGCAAATAAGAGCTTTTGCTCTGCCACCATCAAATATACATTAATCAATAGGGAAAGAAACAATCTCTCTCTTTTGCTGTTTGGCTGGCCTCCGAGTCCTCCTGTACCTAGTCGAAGCGTCGTAGTGTTGTGATTCCAGATGCTTTCAATGCAATTGGATGTGCTGTTTTTAGCGGTAGACAGTATTTACGTTTAGGTCGCTTTCACATATAGTTTTGGTGGACTCGGTGCGGTTCTGGGGGTGAAGTTGAAACATCTGAACAATGTCACGCGGTCGAAAAGGGCGCTTGTCTATTGGACAGTGGAAATGTGTGTGTGGCTGCTGCGATCCCGTGTGTGCGCGCGCGCGTGTGTGTGTGTCTGTGTCTGTGTGTGTACTGCGGAGCCCTTCAGATCGGCGGAGCCGAGTTTTGACATGGCATTGATCCATTGTTCTATTGAAGCACATTACCACCATCCTCTCGCTAAACAACTTGTAGACCACGGTGTTTTTATGAGTGCCCACAAGTAGCTGTTTTAATAATATAATAAGCCGCGCGCCTCGGTAATAATAATAAGTCGCGTTTTTTCTTCCTGTAAGCGTTTTGGGGTGGAATTCTCAGACGAATGCAACGGAGCCCTGCTGTCACACGATTGGCGCATATGTCACATGACGTGCTGTGAAGACCCGCCCTACTCTGCCTCTGATTCGCAGACTGTGGATGGGGAATGTGATTGGGCCAAAGCAGAGTCACTCACAGACAGAGAGTCCAGTCACGCCGCGGGCCGCATTCTTGTGTAACCCTTTCACTGCACACCACGTCACTCCCAAATAAGAAAAACAGCTCAAAAATGTATTTTTGACTGTCGAAAACGAAATAAAATACTGCATTCCGCCTGCATTATGAATTTATGATGAGATAGTAACGAAATAGTAACGCACAGCCACTTGGACAAGTAACTGCAATCAGATTACTGGCTTTTAAAGATTAACGCGTTAGATTACTATTTTCGGGGAAAAGTAATCAGATTACAATAACGCGTTACTTAGTAACGCGTTACCGGCATCACTGTTCACAGCGCATATATATATGGCGCAAGTAAAGTAGAACTTCCCTTAGCCCTTAGTTCTTTACCCTCCAACCTAGTGGCAAGACGTTAAGCCTCACCCACGATACACGTGTGGTGCAGTATGGTCAACTTGGCCTCAGAATGGCATTGAGACATCGTGTGGATTAATAGTTGAATTGTCATAGTTTGGCACTATACCGTCGAGTGGGACGTATTTCTATTAAGTTAATAATAGTCTATTATGTATGGTGCATCGTTCGGTTAGAGTTATAAAGTGAGCAGTACCCCCATCGTTTTCCTCGCGTTATCTAGAGTCTTAACCAGGCTGGGCAGACCACGTGTGGTGCTTTCATCCGAGGAGTTCTGGGCAAGGACGAGTGGACCTGCACATTGGATTACCTTACCCGGACGACGGCGAGCCCTACACGGCTTGGATTATCTACTTGCTTTGGGTGCTTTGATTATGCCATGGATAACAGCCAACACTGGTAAGTGTTGGAACTACCCCCGAGAGGAGTCCAGGTGAGACGGCGCTCTAACCCGAGTGAGGTCGCCTCACGTCTCTTCGTTGTGGACCGGCAGCTACCGTCTACAAGAGGGCCCAACTGTATTCATCTGTGGACCAAGGTTCTGTGGGCACCGTGTTCAGCACTCTGAATTCTCCCAAGAAATCGTTGGCCAGATGGGATATCGCCAGCGGCTCTCCTAACCCCCCCCCCCCCTACTGACTTACAACCAGCGGGACCCCCTTTAGTGTATCCAGCTATAATCATTAAGTACCATCGCTATAGTTCCCTAAAGAACCAGGTTGTATACTTGCTTCCTGCGTAACCAGAGATTGGACATTCAATGTTGATTTGCCTACGAATACTCATTTGCCTTACAAGTGCATTCAAATCATAAATGTCATTACGTGAACGTTGTATATACCCTTTGCTATATATTAAAGATTCGACGGATACATTTGTGTGGACTTGGTTTCATCAGGTGGGAAAGTGTTCATCATATCTATATCATGTACTGTGTGGCCAGTAGTTAAAGTACATAAAGCGGTAGTGGTTTAATGATACCATACTTATCAATACAGTCAGGGAATTGTACCCCTCAGTTACAATAATAATCACTACCGCTCGCTATCAATCTACGCCGTATATAACGCAAATAACGCAGTGACGAACCATTCAGTAACGTAAGTAGCGTTACTGAATTTCAAAAGTAATGCGTTAGAGTACTAGTTGCGGCAAAAAGTAACTTAGTTTCTGTAGCGCGTTACTTTGTAACGCGTTAGTCCCAACACTGCTCATGACCCATCAATTACATCATCCAACATTGTTTAAGCAACTAAGACATTGTGTGTGTGTGTGTGTGTGTGTGTGTGTGTGTGTGTGTGTGTGTGTGTGTGTGTGTGTGTGTGTGTGTGTGTGTGTGTGTGTGTGTGTGTGTGTGTGTGTGTGTGTATGCGACCGAGTGAGTGTGTCTGGAAGCCAGACAGTGTGAGAGAGTGAGCTCTGGCAAGGAAGAAAAAAAAATAAAAATGCAAATTAATCAATCAATCAATCAATTCACGCGATTTTTATTTTGTTCTACAATGACTCATGACCCATCAATTACATCATCCAACATTGTTTAAAGGACTAAGACATTCGCCGTGACAGAATCGCTTTATATTTAGTCGTTATGACGCTATCAACATATCCATTTGTTAAAGATTATTGTCCGCCATCTTGTTTTTTCCGAAAAATCCGCACGGCGGAGTGATTGTGATTCGGTTGTGGGCGGGTCCTGGGACCAGGAGCGTGGAATTGTGACAGATACATACGTGTAAATTGACTGTTTCAGCCAATCAGAATCGAGAGATTTGCATGCCGTTGTATAACGTATAATAAATCGCAAATTACTTTGGGTATGCAATCGACAGGCGTTTTATGCTAAATTTGCAGGACTGTTAAGGGGTTAAATGCAAGACTGCTAGAGCCTCCGAAAGACAATAATAATGAATAATAATAATTAGCATTTGTCAATATATATTTTTTTGGGCCTGGCAGCAGGCACCCCTCCTAGTGGATGGCGCCCTAGGCCGCGGCCTATATGGCTATGCCTATGGCCTGCCCTGCACAACGCGGTGTATAAAGGTGTGTTGCCATGTGGCAATTTGTTTTGGGATATGGGATGCACTGTAATAAACACAGAACACGCCGGTCTGGAAGAGAGAAGCGTCCAGGGGTTGTGTTCTGTACAATCTGTGATTTAACATGGAACAGACCCGTAGGAGAGCCTGGCAGGAGAAGTGCTGACAACACTGTCTCGTACCGTCTGCGGGGCTCAGCCGTAGCCCATGCACAATACATGAACTGTGTGCACACTATAAATCCTCTGCTGTTTTGCTCAATACCGGTACCTGACACCGGCTGAAGATCTATACCTGTCTTGAAACGCCCCCGCCCCCCCCCCCCGCCCCCCCCCCCCCCCCCCTCCATTTTCGTCTCAATAGCCCCTCGTCCCTTGGTAGACATTTAAAGAGGCGCAGGCAGCTAAAGCGTTCCTTCTCTGGGGATTTTGGAGAAGAAAAAGTTCAAGAGGTCAGTGATATGCGTTATTTTCCCACTGGTGCTGTGCTTGGGATGTGTCAGAGCCTTGTCAGGGAATGACAGCGGAGA
The DNA here is from genome assembly GCF_963971535.1 of Notolepis coatsorum. Classification (NCBI taxonomy): domain Eukaryota; kingdom Metazoa; phylum Chordata; class Actinopteri; order Aulopiformes; family Paralepididae; genus Notolepis; species Notolepis coatsorum. The sequence goes on from NC_140167.1 coordinate 43,318,856, forward strand.
GAAAGACGGAGGGAGAGGTAGATCTGCCAGACAAAGGCCAGGCTTCACACAGAAAGCTGGAGATCAATTCATCGGCAGGCTATGCACCCCTGCACTCCTGGAGGCTGACGGACACACAAACACACATAAATATACAGACAATAATGTGGCCCCCACACACACACACACACGCACACACACAAACACACATAAATATACAGACATTAATGTGGCCCCCACACACACACACACACACACAAACACGCGTAAATATACAGATATAAACGTGGCCCACACACACACACACACACATACACACACAAACACACGTAAATATACATACTTAAAAGTGCCCAGCGCACACGCACTAACACACACAAATATACACACAAACACATAAATATACAGACATAAACGTGCCCCGTGCATATGCACGCACACGCACACACGCGCGCACAAACATACATACAAAATTACACACAAACATGCATAATTATACAGACATAAATAGACAACACACACACACACACACACACATACAAACAAACAAACAAACAAACAAACAAACACACAATCATGCACACACACAAAACAACATTTCAGGTACTTAAGTAAGATGCCTAGATTGACCTATCTGGAGCCCGTCAGGTGACTGGAGACACACACACACACACACACACACACACACACACACACACACACACACACACACACACACACACACACACACACACACACACACACACACACACACACACACACACACACACACACACACACATGTCAGACTCCCACCTCTACTACCCCACTGACTGCGTTCAGGGGCCCACCTCAGCAGACCCCCCTACGCTTGTCTGCTTGACGAATGGATCTAGGTAACTGTCAATTAAAATGAAATCCCATCTGTGGAGCAGAACGAGGAGGACACGTTCAAGACACGCACACACACATGCACACGCATGCACGCACGCACACACACACACACACACACACACACACACACACACACACACACACACACACACACACACACACACACACACACACACACACACACACACACACACACACACACACACACACACACACACACACACACACACACACACACACACACACACACACACACACACACAACACACACACAGAACATGCAAACCGGAGGACCAGTCTCCTGAAGCTTCTGCCCAGAGACAGGTTGATCCAGACAGCGGTCCTCATATAGGCAATACATCAAAAAGACAACATTATCAGTGACTGCACCTCACAAGACTTCAACATGATTAATTGTAATTAATTAGCAAAATGCTATGTGTCGGGCAATTTATCATATTTGCATTATTCAGGATCCATCATCAAAATGTAGCCAACAGCAACAAAATGCTAAATCAGCAGGTTTCAATTTGTGCATTTTCCCTCAATCCCTTGAGAGAATCCCAGTTGGTAAACAATTTAAGTTTGAGCATAAGCCTTTGCACAGTTTTGAAAAAGGAACCAAATAAATCCAGATATTGTATCCATGGTGACACAAGTATTTAAATAGTTTGATAATGGGGAGGCGTAAAGGGGCACTTCACCAAAAAACAATGCCGATTTATTTTGCACATAATCTCACACACATTTAAAACATCTAAACTATTTGGCACACATTAATTTAGTTTGACAGTTATTGCGAGTAAATGAGTTTGAATGTGTTTGAGTTTGAAATTCAAAGAAATGATAAGGTAGCAGTCTCTATAAGACAAGGCATTGCTTTTTTTTACCTACATCATTTTATGGAGCTGTAATTAATACAACACACGGATTTAATGTCCCAGATGACATCACGCATGGCCATATTCAAACTCATTTATTCTCAATAACTGTCAAACTAAATCAATATGTGCAAAACTGTTTAGGGTTTTTTGGATGTGTGTGAGATTATGTGCAAAATAAATCAGCATTGATTTTTGGTAGAGTCTGCACTGCCATCAAACAGTGACCTCTAGGCAAAAAAAGCCCCGCTTGGTATTGTACTGTTTACATTTTGGTTGTCCACCCTGATGGGGGGGGGTTACAGTCCCTGTAAAACATGGTGTCAGCCAATCAGCTTCCAGGCTGGAAACAATCTGCAAAGCTAATGCTAACCATGTCATGTGAATGGATAATGATAAAACGGGTCTAGTTGGACCTTTAACCTTCTGTAGTGTGGTAGTGTGATAGTGAAAGGGTTAACCCTTTGTAGTGTGGTAGTGATAGGCTTAACCTTCTATAGTGTGGCAGTGAAATGGTTAACCTTCTGTAGTGTGGTAGTGAAAGGGTTAAAGCCTACATAGACAAACGTTCACCTGGACATACAGTAGTGTTATATCTTTGCCAAATCTGAGCTTAGTATTTGAGTCAGTATCAAGTCAAGTGTTATATCTTTTATGATTCAGGGGAGCCTACCCTTTATTTCTGGTTATCATACATTATCTTTGTGTGAGCATACAATATTTGACATACAAAAACACCCAGTGAAAGAACCTTGTGTTTTGTGAATGACTTAATAGTTTACCAGGGAATTGTTGTTTTTTTCAATGTGGAAAGTTCTATTTAGGTGTTTTGAACCTCCATGTGAAATTTGGTGAAAAAGGCCCCTCCATCATATAGATCTCTCCCTTTTCTATTGTGGGCTCCTATCAATGTCTTTCTCTGCATCTTATCCAAATAGCATACACACATGAATCATCAACAGGTGATTTTCATTCAAGCTGCACAATAAATGATATAGTTGTCAGATAGTTTGATATGTCCCAGCTATCCGGCTCAGATCCCTTTTCATTTATATTTGCTGGATCATCCTCAACATCCACAACAAGTTCCAATGTTTGTTGAACATTATACCTCTTTTATACATTATACATTCACCTAATTTGCTAGTTACTGTAGTAAATTAGTCAAAAAGTTTTAGTGTTTGAATGGAAAAATGGCACTTGAGCTGAAAGACGAAAAACGACGAGAGGGCCTACCTAGAAGAGGTCAAGGTCCTGGCGGGATGGTGCCAAGAGAACAGCCTCTCCCTGAACATCAGCAAAACAAAGGAGATGATTGTGGACTTTAGGAGGTCGGGGGTCAGGGACTACAGCCCCCTCAGCATCGACGGGGCACCGGTTGAGAGAGTGAACAGTTTTAAGTACCTCGGAGCCCACATATACGAGGACTTGACATGGACCACACACATTGACAGTGTTGTGAAGAAGGCACGGCAACGCCTCTACTTCCTCAGGCGCCTAAGGAAGTTCCAAGTCAGTCAGAAGATCCTTAAGAACTTCTACTCATGCACAATAGAGAGCATCCTGACTGGCAATATCACCTCCTGGTTTGGGAATAGCACCGCACAAGACCGTAGCAGACTACAGAGAGTGGCCCGTTCAGCCGAGCGCACAATTGGAGGGGGGCTTCCCACTCTCAGAACATTTACAACAAGCGGTGCAGGGGTAAGGCTAAGAGAATTATCAAGGACTCCAGCCACCCAAACAACTGCCTCTTTGAACTGCTGCGGTCAGGCAAGCGATACCGGAGTCTCATGGCAAGCACAGAAAGACTCAGAAGAAGCTACCTCGGCCCCACAATCCAGAAAAATGGTATGAGCAGCCAGATGAGCTGCTGGGTTTATAATAGTTATTAAGATTTTAGTAATTATTGAAATTTGGCTGGGTGGTTAATAACACATTGTTCTGTGGTGTGACAAACTCAGAACACAATATGTAGGGTGCCTGAGTGGCGCAGTGGGCAAGGCGCTCGCCACTAACGCAGGAGATGCTGGTATCGAGCCCAGCTCTCGGCGTTGCTACCGGCTTGGCCGGTCGTTCATACTAACACAATTGGCAGTGTTAGTGGGAAAGCCGGTGGGTGGGGATTGGACGTTGTGGACAGCGTCTCCTACAGGTCGGTTGGTGCGCCTGTACAGCAGAATCAGGAAGTATCGGGGGCAGCGTGAGCCTCCCACGTGTTACTCCTCGCCACTGAGAGATCGCGCTGTTCAGGTGAAAAGATGCGACAGCTGACTCCTCGTGTCCTGGAGGGGACACGTAATGCAAGGCTTGGTCCTCACTGCAGCTGACCAGTGCGAGGCATAGTCTAGCAACGTTCGAGACAGGGGAGGGGAGAATTGAAGGGAGAATTGGCGAGGCGAAATTGGGATTGGAGAAAAATAGAAAATAAGGAGAAAAAGTGGATCAAAAAAAGAAAGAACACAATATGTATTCTTGCTTTACCCGGACTCACTGACTGACCCAAGGGGGGAACTACATCACTGGTGGGGGACGACATGTTTACTTGGTTGTTTTTGGGTCTGATGTGTGGGTGTGAGTTGAGAGGGGAGAGGGGAGGGGTTGCTATTGCTGGCCACACCTCAGGCTCTGACAAGAGAGGTCAGGAGAAATTCACAGAATAATAAGTTACTAAACCAACCCACACATCAGACCAAAAGAAAAAAATAAGGAAACAGTGCAATACCATGCTGTTTATCGCTGTTTGACGACAGCTTTATCTTTATTACGGATCCCCATTAGTCATCACCGCAGCAACAACTAGTCTTCCTGGGGTCCACACACAACAAAACAGTACATACATACATAACATTATAGTAGCATACATTTAAAAATATATTCCAATATTCCTACATAATATACAAATAATTCCAAATAGCATTACAGTACACAAACAGAGTATCAGATCACAGACAATACAATAAACGGGATTTAACTCTCAGACAGTCATATCTTTACAGTGTACACTACAGTATTTGTCTTTTTCTTTAATGTAAACTTATTTATTTTTGTCTCAATGCTGTTTTCAAAATGATTTCTTACCTTACTGGTTATCTGTGTAAGATGTACTGGTAGTTTGTTCCAATATGGCATGGCTCTATATAACAGAGTTTTCTTTGCTGCATTGGTTTCTGGTAGTAGCAATGTGAAAGTTTCCCTACAGGCGTGCCTAGTATTATACGTGTGTGTCAATCATGTGTACATGTTAGCTGTGATGGAATACAAACAGATAGGTTCTCTTGAGATATAGATATTCCTCATAAACAAGATCAGTCTTCCACCTTCAACCATGACAGCTTGGTATGCATCCCCTCCACACTGTTTCTCATTGAGCAGTTCAGGGCCAGATGGGCCGCTCTGTTCTGAGTGAGCTGGATCTTATTGAGCTCTTGTCTTGAGGCATTAGACCAGACAGCTGGACAGTAATCAAGGTGAGAAAGAACTAATGACTGTATCACTTGCTTCAATATCAGATCGGTTAGAAAATAACTACACCTTCTGATGATTGAAATACCTCTGCTCATTTTGGCAACCCCATTGTTGGTGTGAGATGACCATGAGAGTGTTCCATCAATAGCTTTGCCTCTCTAACTTGCTGTTCTGTCTATACTTAGCTAGCTTCACGTCTTTTCTTCTAGCATGCTTGGATCCCAATATTAGGCTCTTGGTTTTTGAGATATTTAGCCTGTTTTCAGACACCCAAGTGGACACTAAGTACTTAGTTTGCAGTAAGTTTGATGAGCAGAAACTCATGATCTATGAGGTCAAAGGCTGCACTGAAATCTAGTAGTACAGTGCCCACCATTCGCTTCCTGTCAATTTGTTGTAGCTAGTCATCTGTTAATTGTGTTAAAGCTGTACATGTAGAACAGGGGTCTCAAACTCGTGGCCCGCGGGCCAATTGCGGCCCGCTGGATGATACTTTGCGGCCCCCTACTTGACATCAAAGTAAAAAAAATATATTTTTATTTAATTTTTTATTTTTTTGTGGGACTTGTACAGCACTTTGTTCAACTTTGTCAGTGCTGTAAAGTTTAAACCTTTTTTAATTTTAGACAAACAAAACACTTTGCTTTCATGAAATATTGTAAGCCGTCATTTGAGGCTTTATAAAAGCAGCACAATGAATACAAATCTGTCAGTGCCGAGTCCGACCTCATCTTAAATAACAAACAGCATTGCTTGTTGTAGTTAACAAAGAGAGGCAGAGTTGATTTTGCACTTAGACATAGATAAAAAAAAAAATATGACACAGTGGCTTTGCTACAATTCTGGCTGCCAGCTGGAGCAGTTTACCATCTAAGTTATCATGACCACAAGGTTTATCACACTGTATGGACAAGAGAAGCTTTTCCATTTGCTCTAGATTTATATACATAAAATCAAATTAACTTTTTTTGTATGCATACTATACTGCTTAATTAATTATTGATTCAGACAGCTTACCATCCACTGGCAACATTTGATTCCTTATCATCTCAACTCTTATCAATAATATTAACATCACAGATTCTACTCCAATAGTAAAAAAAGAAAAGAAAAAAAAGCATTTTTAAACAGCATCCAGCCAGAGCAAAAACCCTCACCACCATCATTACCTTTTAGAAACAGTATTTGTTCATGAATGTTCAGCGGAGTATCATGTACGCTCGGTGTACAGGGTCGACGAAGGCCTTGCTAAGCCTTTAAAGATGTTCTCCGTTTAAAGTGAGACTAAATGACAGCCATGCATTATTAATGATCTTGGCCTGGACACCAGCCAAGCTGCTTTAAATGCTAAATCATCACATTATGATTGAGACTAGTGCTGGCTGAGGAGTCAGTGGGCAACACGCGTCATTAACCAAATTAATGCCGATTCTTATTGCATAAGCAAAACTCATCTGAGGGTAGAAGTCAATACCTTTCGTCGTGGTTATGATAATGGTCTTAAATACTCATCTGGATAGGGTAATAAGCGCAATGGAGAACTTTGGTAGTTGACACCAGAAGGACATTGGCGGTGCGGGGATACAGTAGGTAATTAAACAGAGAGGGCCTCAGCCATTGGAATTAAACAGGGAAACGTGTGTCAGAGAGTGTGTATGATTTGTGTCATTAATTTTCATTATCAAATGTGTATTAACCTTTTACCTTGTATAGTCTTGAGTGCAGTTTGTATCGTAAATATGTGTGTGTGTGTGTGTGTGTGTGTGTGTGTGTGTGTGTGTGTGTGTGTGTGTGTGTGTGTGTGTGTGTGTGTGTGTGTGTGTGTGTGTGTGTGTGTGTGTGTGTGTGTGTGTGTGTGTGTGTGTGTGTGTGTATAATCCCCAGGCATCCTACAGCTCCTACAGTATCCATCATGGGAAATTCCATGTGAAGTCCAGAGAGCCGTAATGTTTTTCTACACGGCACATTCATCAGCGGAAGGAAGCGGTGCAGTGTGAGCAGGCGGTCCAATGAAGGAAATATTATGGCCCGTAATAAAATTTGAAATTAAGTGATATTTCATCTACTCTCATTAATTAGAAAAGAGATTGGGTCTCCTACAGTATGATATAATAATTTATTTTCTAAGAAACAGGAGAGGACACATGTAATCCTCGCAAGTGACGCCGGGGAGGATGATAGCGGATCAGGTGAGGTGGTGGTAGGGATAATTGGGCTCTGTTTTCTTTTCCTTTTGTATCAATTTTTTTTCCATGAAACATAAAATATGACAACACACAATATAATAATAATAATAATAATAATAATAATAATAATAATAATAATAATAATAATAATAATAATAATAATAATAATAATAATAATAATAATAATAATAATAATAATAATAATAATAATAATAATAATAATAATAAACAGGACTTCACAGGACAATAATAATAATAACAATAACAATAATGAGGAGCGGAGCTAGATGTGGCATGGAGTAAGACGTGTTTCACAGCAGCTCCCCACAAACGTTGTAAAACATACCATTTTACCCTACAGTCTTTGTTTTATTTTTGGTTTTTATGAAGAATATCGACTGGATAATTACTTTATAAACCTTTTTTGCGAATATGGCGAGCGACAACACACTGACTGGCTCTTTATGGGCCGTAACTAGCGCTGCAGGGATTGAGCTAAGTGAAATTAGCTTATCGGCCATCAGTGATGTACCTGAACGCGTTCAATGAACGGGCGTTCATGAACGCGTTCGTATTTTGGGCAAACTTGAACTGAACGTACTGTATATCCGCTAAATTAACGTAATTGAGAACGCGTTCACTCTCAGCGCTGTGTAACGGAGTTCAAAAGTGCGTTCAATCTCAGCACTCTATTATAACGGCGTTCAAAGATGTGCCAGATTTCATATGCATTTCAGCCGAAAACCCAGTTAAAACACACTGTAAACAGCGCTTCAAAATTATGCGGAAATCCACCCGATCTGGCAACGCGTCTGTCACCCCCTGCTACGTCATCAGACTCCTCCTCACAACAACAGTGGACCAGCGGAGTCTGCGAGCAGAAGCCGCTGCAGCAGCAGGTCGAGAGCAGCACTCGCTCAGAGTCAGACTCTACCTCTACCTCTAGTATGAGCATTTAAAAGAGTTTAACATTAAAGTCAGTACTGACTCAGACGGAAACAATCGTAGAGCGTCGACAGCAACATTGAGAATATGCAAACGTCCTGTTTTAGTTTTCATAATAAAGACAATTCAAGCAAAGTTTTTCCTCATGTTTTGGAAAATATACTGTAGAGATGAAAGCTGCAGCTGCTACTAGTGTGGACTGAATGGGCGGCAGCAAAGCGTTATGGAAATGCCAGTATTCCGATTGCTGTCTGTGGTTCAATCATTTTTACAAACAAGGTTTTTACAATTCAAACTATTTGATAAACTTCAATTTTTAGCCCGGAAACGCATTTTGATAAACTGGATTAAGGATAAGCCTCCATTTTTACAAACGTGGTATAGAAAGATCTTCGGTGTGCTACCCCATGAAAGACACTGTGCAATGCATAGAGGCAACAACGCTTCCTTTTAGGAGGTGTGGGCCCCACTATTAGACTATTTTCCTGCTGAAATTTCTCGGATCCTTCTAAAGGCCCAGTGCCCCATTGTATGGACAGACCTAGGATAGGAAAAAATAAATATATGTATGTCTACATGTGAATGGGCTCGAGGCAAGTGCAATACTGTACAGTGCCTGTCTTGGTTTGCTTTCCTTTTTGCTTGTTTTTCTTTTTGTTTTGTTTTTACTTGCTTATGGTGTGGATGATGGCATAGAGATGAACTGGAGGACCCCCCCCTTGTCCCAATGTGTGTTGTAAGTAACTGTACGTGAAAAATCTATAAAAAAATAAAATATTCAAAAAAGAACTAAAAATAACTAAATTTGTTCATTTTTGAAACCATGAACTTTAGTTAAAAATTTTGAATTATGAACTATGAACTGAACTAGTTCATTTGAAAAATTGTGAACTGTGAACTGAACTAGTTCATGTAGAAAGTGAACTTTCCCAACACTGTCGGCCATTAACAAACTCATAACGACTCATAACGTATACAAATCTGAGACAAACCCTCTTAAGTGGAGTTATATTTACATTTACATTTTACATTTAGTCATTTAGCTGACGCTTTTATCCAAAGCGACTTACAAGTTCTGTACGACAAGTCATCAGGAAGGGCACAACTCTATCAGCTGAGTAACAATGTTCATCAAAGTGTTGAGTGCACAGTGTAGGTTAGTTTATTAGGACAAGTGCATGACAGTAAGGTTAGTTAGGGTTAGATATTTTTATTTATTTTTTTTTAATTCAGATAATGGTTGAAGAAGTGCGTCTTTAGTCGACGGCGAAAGATTGGACGGGTTTCGGCTGTCCTAACTGGGGTGGGTAGTTCATTCCACCATTGTGGGGCAAGGACTGAGAATAGGCGACTTCTCTTTGATGACCCTCCCGGAGCTTGGATAGGAGTAGGTCTGAGGCGGCCAGAAGATGCAGAGCATAGGGGTCTTGAGGGTGTGTAGTTAGAGACCATTGACCGGAGGTAGGCGGGAGCGGTTCCCTTTGCTGCACGGTATGCTAGGTCGAGGGCTTTGAAGCGGATTCGTGCAGCAATGGGGAGCCAGTGCAGGTCCCTAAGAAGTGGGGTGACATGGGCCGACTTCGGTAGGTTTGAGATCAGGTGGGCCGCTGCGTTCTGAATGAGTTGAAGAGGCTTAGTGGCAGTGGCCGGGAGGCTAGCGAGCAGTGCGTTGCAGTAGTCGAGGCGGGAGATGACTGTTGATTGGACGAGGAGTTGGGTGGCTTCTTTTGTCAGGAAAGGGCGGATCCTTCTGACGTTGCTCAGGAGGAATCTGCAGGTTCTGGTTGTCGCTGCAATGTGAGCAGAGAAGTTCAACTGGTCGTCGAGGACAACACCAAGGTTCTTGGCAGTCGGGGACGTGGTCACAGCTGCATTCTCGACTGTGATGGAAAGGTCGGTCAGGGGGGAGGATTTGGCCGGCAGGTGGAGCAATTCGGTTTTGTTTAGGTTCAGTTTGAGGTGGTTATAGAATAGAATAGAATAGAATAGATCTTTATTGTCATTGTTACAGTTGTTACAACGAAATAAAAAAATGCAACCCTAGGTGCTAGTAAAATAAGAATAAAAACAGTCCTAAACACAGTGTTAAATATAAAAACAGGGTGGGGCGTAAATAACATTAATAAAACAGGGGGGTATAAAATATAATTGCACTATCTCTTAATGTTGTGTGTGTGTGTGCGTGTGCGTGGGGGGGGGGGTGCAAGGAGACTGTTGTTTTAAAATTTAGCTGAGTTTAGTGCACATATGGCCCTGGGATAAAAACTAAACTTCAGTCTGTTAGTCCGGGTGGGCATGACGCTGAACCGCCTGCCCGAGCGCAGCCGCACGAGGTGCTTGTTGCCCGCGTGGTGTGGGTCCTTCAGTATTTTTACTGCTTTTTTGAGGCAGCGGGAGTTGTATAGTCCCTCCAGTGAGGGGAGGGGGCAGCCGATGATCTTCTGGGCCGAGTTGACGACCCTCTGGAGCGCCTTCCTCTCTGCGGCTGTGCAGCTGAGGAACCACACATTTATGCAGTAGGTGAGGATGCTTTCCACGGAGCAGCGGTAAAAAGACACAAGCAGGTCTTGTCTGAGGTGGTAGTTTCTTAGTACTCTCAGGAAGTAGAGTCTCTGCTGTACCTTTTTTACTATCACCGTGGTGTTGATTCTCCAGGTCAGGTCATCCTCCAGGTGGACACCCAGGAACTTGATGACCGAGACTCTCTCCACACATCCCCCGTCGATATACAGGGGCTGTATGTCAGTCTTCTTCCTCCTGTAGTCCACGATCATCTCCTGGGTCTTTAGCTTGTTCAGCTGTAGGTTGTTATCCTTGCACAGGGCTGACAGCTGCTCTATTTCATCGTGATACGCGGTCTCGTCACCTTTTGTGATGCAGCCCACCACGGTGGTGTCGTCAGCGAACTTGATGATGGTGTTGCTGGGGTGGACTGCGGTGAAGTCGTGGGTGTAAATGGAGTAAAAGAGGGGACTCAGCACGCAGCCCTGGGGGGATCCGGTGCTGAGGTTGGTCGTCATCCAGGCGGAGAGGTCGGACAGACAGGCCGAGATCCGCTCAGAGACGTGGATATCTGAGGGAGGGAAGGAGAGGAAGAGTTGAGTATCATCGGCATAACAATGATAGGAGAAGCCATGAGACGTGATAATGTTACCCAGTGATTTAGTGATTTAGAGGGAGAAGAGAAGGGGTCATAGAACCGAGCCCTGGGGGACACCCGTCCGCAGGGGGCGGGTGGCTGACAGGGTCCCTCTCCATGACACTTGGTAGGAGCGGTGATTGAGGTATGATGTCAGCCATGTCAGCGCAGAGCCAGCCACTCCCATTCCTGCGAGGGCCGCGAGGAGGATCTGATGGTTGACTGTGTCGAAGGCTGCAGATAGATCTAGGAGAATCAGAACAGAGGAGAGGCCTTTCTCTTTTGCTAAGTGAAGTGCCTCTGTGACCGCAATGAGGGCCGTTTCTGTGGAGTGGCCAGTCCGGAAGCCAGACTGATTAGGGTCTAGGAGGTCGTTCTGTAAGAGATAAGCAGTAAGTTGGTTGGATACAGCACGTTCAAGTGTTTTAGAAAGGAAGGAGAGAAGAGAGACAGGACGGTAGTTGCATATTACGGTGGGGTTCAGGGTTGGTTTTTTTATGAGGGGCGTGACTCTGGCTTGTTTTAGGGAGGTGGGGACCACCCCCAAGTTGAGTGAGGAGTTGATGGTTGCAGTTAGGAATGGGAGGATGTCCGGTGCTATGGTCTGGAGCAGGGGTGGCCAACCTTTTTTGAACCAAGATCTACTTTTTTATTTACCACCTAGCCCGAGAGCTACCAGCCAAAATTGTATATTGTAAGCAGTCATTTGAGGCTTTATAAAAGCAGCATAATGAACACAAATCTGTCAGTGCCGAGTCCGACCTCATCTTAAATAACAAACAGCATTGCTTGTTGTAGTTAACAAGGAGAGGAAGAGTTGATTTAGCAAAAAAAAAAAAAATTTTTTTTTTTTTTTTTTAATAATCAAATTGTATTAATCAAGATCTACTTGAAATCAGCCCGCGATCTACCTGTCGATCGCGATCGACTGGTTGGGCACCACTGGTCTGGAGGAATGGGGAGGGTAGCTGGTCCAGCTGGCATGTAGTCGGACGGTTCGACGTTACCAGTGTCAGGGTCTCGGCTTCTGTAATGGGAGAGAAAGATGACAGAGTGAAGGATGAGGTTCTCGATTCAGCATTTGGAATGGGTGGGAGTTGGGAGAATGAGCTGCAGATGTTCTCCACTTTTTCCTCAAAGAAGATCACGAAGTCTTCGGCAGAGAAAGATGAGGGAGGAGGGGGTGGGGGGGAGTGAGGAGGGAGGACATGGTAGCATGCAGTTTGCAAAGATTCTTGGCAGAGGCCTCGATCCTATGGTGAAAGAAAGAAGCTTTGGCATTAGTAATGGTTTTGGAGAATGTTAACATGAGGTTGTGATATGTGTCGATGTCAGCAGTGAGGCGTGACTTTCTATACTTCCTCTCAGCCGCTCTCAGGACCTGTCTTTGTTCTCTCACTGGATCTGTCAGCCATGGACTGGGTGGGGAACGGCGGGCAGGTTTCTCAACGAGGGGACATAGCTTGTCGAAGGAGGTTGCAAGGGCTGAGAGGAGGGTGGAGGTTGCCATCTCTGTGGAGGAGGGGGATAGGGAGGGCAGGTTGCATCTGAGTGAGACTGTTTGAGTTGGGGTGAAGACCTTTCGGTTAAGCATGAGAGTTAGTGAGAAGGATATGAAGGAATGGTCAGATACATGTAGGGGAGTTACCGTGGTGTTAATGCTGGAGTTACGGGAAAATATGAGATCCATGCCTGCTTTGTGGGTGGGAGGCATGGCAGTGGGAGTCAGGTCAAACGATTGTAGGAGGGAGACCACTATGACTGACTGAGATGAGTCAGGCAGGTTGAAGTCGCCCAATAGAAGGAGAGGGGTACCATCTTCCGGCAAGGAGCTTAGAAGCATGTCCAGCTCATCTGTGAAGTGATCGAGCGGACCTGGAGGGCGATAGAGTGTAACAATGGTGAGATTGAAAGGATTAGAGACAGATACTGCATGATATTCGAAAGAGGAGAGTGACAGTTCTGGGAGTGGTGTTAAGTTTGTAGCCCATGAAGGAGATGTCATGAGGCCAGTGCCTCCACCCCATCTGGAAGTTCGAGGTGTGTGAGTGAAGTTATAGTTTGTAGATAATGCTGCAGGTGTTGATGAGTTATTTAGTTGTCTGATTTAGTGTGGGGAAAATCTCTATGCCTAAGTATTTAAAGTGTTCATCTATGGGGATGTCAGCTGGTAGTTGCACCGCTTTGGCCAACTCATTAACTCATTGACTGCCATGCAGTTTTCCCATCTTTATTCCCTGGCGCCAGCGTTATTGACCATTTTCACAATGTTTGCGGACCCATCGTATATTCTATATACAGGGCCACAGGGGGTGTGCGGTCGCACAGGGCCTCCCGGGAGGGGGGCCTCGCACACATTTTTTTTTTTTTTTTTTTTTTTTATTATTTATTTATTATTATTATTTTTTTTTTTTGCGAGGCCCCCCTTCCCGCGAGGCCCTTTTTTACCACAGACCTAAAATCTAATTTTGCTTATATGCTTATATATTTCACATTAGACACGTTTGTAGAATGTGTCTGACTTGTTCCTGGCTCTGCAGATACACTATTGGAGCTATGGGGCTCTGCAGCAGACATACTATTGGTTTCAATGAAGGGAGGGGTTACATGTGTACAGCATTGAGTGCAGCATTGGAGGTTATGCCAGCCAAGACGAAGAGGACGGTCGTTCAGCAGATGGACTGAAGATGAAAGTTGTTGCATGTTAGAAAGTTCAGTCAGGCTAGCCATGTCGGCTTAGCTAAAGGCAGGGACAGCTAGTTAGCTTTAGCTACGTTATAATATCGAGTGCTAACGTGTGGTTCAGTCAGGATAGCCATGTCGGCTAGTAGCTTAGCTAAAGGCTAACTAGCGTTAGCTAACCTAAAGAGAGCGCGTGCAGCATTGTTATGCCAAGATGAAGAGGACGGTCGTTTGGCAGATGAACTTCGTCAACTCCACGCGGTTGTCTCCATCCTCTTGGACGTTTGGTGAGTTTTTAATGCACTCTATTCTATTCCCGCCGTGGAGATATCTCTCTCTCTCTCTCTCTCTCGGGCCGGCTAGCTATCGTGGCTAACGTTATGTGGAGCCAGCGGGCCGGCTAGCTATCGTAGCTGACGTTCTGTTGGACCAGCGGGCCGGCTAGCTATCGTAGCTAACCTTATGTTGAGCTAGCGGGCCGGCTAGCTATCGTAGCTAATGTTATGTTGAGCTAGCGGGCCGGCTAACTATTGTAGCCAACGTTATGTTGAGCTAGCGGGCCGGCTAGCTGTTGTAGACGTTATGTTGAGCCAAGCGGGCCGGCTAGCTATCGTAGCTAACATTATATTGAGCCAAGCGGGCCGGCTAGCTGTCGTAGCTAACGTTATATTGAGCCAAGCGGGCCGGCTAGCTGTCGTAGCTAACGTTATATTGAGCCAAGCGGGCCGGCTAACTGTCGTAGCTAACGTTCTGTTGAGCTAGCGTCAGTACCTGGCCACTCTATTTGCAGTTAGCCTCTTTAGCTGATGTCGGTCGTTGGCTCCTTGCTACTTTGTTTTCTCTGGTATAGACCCTCTTCTCTTTGGATTTAAGTGTTGATCTTTGTCCTTTTGGATCTATGTATATTCATGTTGCCTTTGTGAAGTTATCTTTTCCTTCTGTTTTGTTCTTCCATTAA